>NW_022900936.1:35917626-35971589 GCF_012274545.1 Fukomys damarensis
TATACATACATATATGGTTTTATGAGTTTTTTTCAAGCCTAGGATACAATAATAGAAAATATTTCTCCAATTTAATTTCTTAATCATATAATATATTTTAATTTTAATAATAATTTATAAACTAAGGCCTTAGCATTTATATTATACCCATCTTTATCATCTAATTTACATTTTTCGTAGTTATACTGGTTTTCCATAGGTTTTTTTTTCGCTGTTACTTTTAATTTTTTCAAGATATTTGATATCATTAGCCCTAATGGTGAGCTCATGACTGATTTTTCATCTAATGCCTCCTTCTCCTTATCTTCTCCTCCTGATTTTCTTCTTTACCTAAAAGTATTTCATTATTAAAAGTAAACTCAATTAGGTTTTTTCAGCCATTTACAAAACACTTATTTGAAACTTTTACATTTTCATTTACTTCAAATTAAAGACTAATTAACTTTTTTCTATATAATATATTTTAAAATATTAAAATACAGTGAGAGAAAAGAAAAAATACAGTGCAAGAATTAAAAACATCCAATTTTGACTACTATGAGAATGGAAAGACACTGACATTCAGTTGTCTCACAAAACGTTGTAACTGAAAGTGCTTTTGAAATAAGTCAGTCTTGAGGCCTTAACTTTCTCTTAGTGAGAATTAATTACTTATTTTTCACATATAGCCATAGGGGCACAGTATAGAGTCACTGTTTTTGAAATTATTTATTAAATGTGTGTGTGTTGTCACAGACACTAGAGGATAGTAGTAGCTGAATGCTTCATCTTTCTTAGCTACATCTAATTTTCAAGTCTAAACAAGAAGCATTCTGAAGATATGCATGTATGTAATCATGGCCACTAACAAATGCAGAGGAAGCACAGGGGCATACTATAACTACATACAAAGTTATAGTTTACATTTAAAATGACCTTCCAAGTTTTATGTATTTAGAAGGATTTAGTGCATGGGCATACTAGATTCATCAGAAAATTCATTCATTGATGAGCTCAAAAGTACTTCTCAGCCATAAAGAATGAGAAACTAGAGTCATACATAGGAAAATGGATGTGTATTGAGACCATACTCTTAAGTGAAATAAACAAGACACACATGTGTAAATACCGCATAGTTCCTCTGGTTGAAAAACTAAAAGTGCAAATTGTATAACTGTA
Source organism: Fukomys damarensis (assembly GCF_012274545.1). NCBI lineage: Eukaryota > Metazoa > Chordata > Mammalia > Rodentia > Bathyergidae > Fukomys > Fukomys damarensis. The sequence goes on from NW_022900936.1 coordinate 35,918,785, forward strand.
TACAAATTGTACAACTGATAATGTGAAATAGGAAGAAAAGAGCTAAAGGTGTAGGGGAAGTGGGAAGAGTAGGGGAAAGGAAACAAGGCACAAGAAAAAATATGAGAAAAAGAAAAAATGGAAACAAAGTCTTTGTAAATAGGGGAGCTTTGAAGAGAGGGCAGGTGTATGGGGAAAAAGTAAGAACCAAGATCTGTCATGTAAGGGTACAAGATCCCAATGATGAATGTAACTGTACTGTACACTTAAAAATTACCAATAAACTCAATAAGAGTAAACAAATAAAAATATTAGTTCCAATTATAAAAAAGAGTGAATGTGCCAAAAGGCTAGAGTGGAAGTTGGTCAGTGGGGGGATAGCCTAGAAGGTTATATATTCTTGTTTCTGGCTCCTCACTTTTTTCTCTTATTTTTGGCTTTTATGGGTTGAATACCTTTCCTTCTACCAGGTGTCCTGTTTCTACCTTGAAGCTAACCAACCATGGATTGAAACAGTGAGCCAAAATAAAATGCTGCCCTCTAAATTGTAGGTGTTGATTATTTTGTTTCAGTGATGAGAATGACTTCCTGTTTGTCCAGTTCAAAGGTCTGGTGATTTATTGACTTACTCATGTTTGATAATTTCCTAATTTCTGTATGACGTTCTACTCCTATAGTAAACTTTATTCTTTCCTGTGTTCCCCCCACCCTTGGGTATTGTCATATTTTCTCTTATGTGTATCAAATTACTTGAAATGTCTTCAGCATAAATGGCTTACTGATCATAAATTCCTTTATTTTATGCTTATTTTGGAAAGTCTTTATTTCTCCTTCATATCCGAAGATAAATATTCCGGATAAATAATCTAGAGCATCAAATGTATTATTCTGAGTCTTAAAATGTATTACTCCACGCAGCCAGACCTTACAGTCACTGCTGTTAAATCCATTATTCTGATGGACCTGCTTTTATAATTGACTTGGGGTTTCCTTCTTGGAGATTTTAATATTTTTCTGTGTTTTGTAATTTGGCTTACCAAATAAAATATTTGCTCAGTATCAGAATACCTCTTTTTAATATACAAATCATTTTCTTTTTTGCTCCAAAATCAACCCATTTCTAAAGACAAGGGTATAAATCTTCTACAAATCTAAAATGTATATTGTAAAATTGAGAAACTATTTAAAGTAATTACAACATGTAAAGTGGGGAACAAAAGTAGCTTCATGTCTAGATTATGGTACAGAATGCAAAAGTATTTGTTTGAAAGAAAATTTGGATAAAATGCTGACATCCAGTCCTCTTATCTGGATGCATCTTCCATTCCAAGGCAACACCACGTGCACTGGTGTGAAGAGAGCAAAGAACATTATCAGGCTATGGGATTGATTAGAAAGCCAGCCATACTTGATTTTATGGCCTGGTATATGTGGGTTTTAAGATGAAATGGGGAAAAAAAAGACAGAAACGGTCCCTATGCACTTATTTTCATGAATATCCTTAATTTTATGAGCATGCCTAATAAGGAATTATTTTCTAACTGTTGATTTATTATGGATGGATTTTACCTTCAAATATTGTGCTTTTATCAACTTTGTATATTTATGCATATTAAAAAACTGTGCACTAAATGTTTTTCCCTCCTTTGCTATTATATGGTCAAAGCATTTATCAGCACTATTGTTATTAATTCATGTAAATGGCAAGGGTAAGTGAAGCTTATTTCCTATTTTCTGCCTAATTTAATTTCTTTTTTCTAGTATTTCATTGATTTATTTTGACTCCCATTTCTATATAACAAAAACAGTTACTGTTTTTGTGTAGCATTCTCTTGCTTTTGTTGCTGAAAAAGAGACTTGTTATTTAAAATAATTTGTACCTTAAGCTTTTAATGTAATCAATTTAAGCACTTTAAACAATAATTTCAATCTTGTGAAATTAACACTCTGCCCCTAAAATTGTTTAAAAAACAGGATGAGACAGGAGAATCATTTGAGCTCAAGAATTAAAGACCCTTTGCACATTTTCTTCCTATTTCACATTATCTATTATACCTTTTAGTCCTTATTTACACTTTCAGTTTCTCACACTAGAGAAGCTATTTGGTATTTACACATATGTGTCCCATTTATTACACTTAAGAGTGTTGCCTCAATGTGCATCCAATTTAGGGGAAAAGAAAACTGGGAATAGAATTAACATGAGAAAAAGAAAAAATGGAAACAAAGTCTTTGTAGATAGGGATGGGTGGAGGGATTGACAGGAGGGCAGGGAAATAGGGAAAAAATAAGAAGCAAGATGGATTATGTAAAGGTGCCAATTTCTAATGATGAATGTCATTACATTGTATACCTTAAATGTACCAATAAAATTAATTCAAAAAAGGAATTCAAGACCAACAACATAATGAGCAACATAATGAGACACAGTATTTCAAAAAACACAGTAAGAAACACATTATGTTTAGTAGGCAAGCATAACCATTTGCAACATACATGGATATATATGTTAATAACACAATTAGCAAATATACTCTAAGGCTAACATTCTTCTACTGAGAGTTTTAAATTCACTCTTTCTTTTATTCAAAAATTATCTTTACCACAAGTGATGTTTCACTTAGTAGGATAAAATGCTTTAATAATGGAACTTGATAAAGATGTGCAAAATAAACTAAAAATAAAAATTAATATTTTTATACCTGGGTGTCATTTATATATAAATAAATGAAAAATGTCTAAATGATTTTTATTTTGAAGATAAGTATTCAGGAACATCTAACACAGAAAGAATATAAAATTACAGTCAAGAGAGATGGTAATGATATTATGCTCCATAATTTCAGCATTATTGAAATGGTTAAGTTTTAAAAATAACATTTTCAATATTCCTATCATTCTTTTATACTTGTAACTGGCATTGCAAAAATGTTAAACATATCTATTAATTCAATCTAAGCCTATTAAACTATCTTTGAGCCATTTTCAACTTAATATCATTACTTTGTATTCTGCAAACTATTTTTGATAATTCAAGAAATACTTCTATTTACTATATAAGACAGTTGCATACTATTATTGTGTTATGTATGTTCGAGTACAACTTGTGACCAATTTTCTGAAAAAGAAGGCGTGCATAATCTGCCTGCTGTTCTGATTTCAGTTTAACATCAAATGCGTAGTTAATTAAAAGACCAGTACCTAAAATTAGCTTGTCCTTCAACATTCTGAATTTATTGTGAGAAGAAAATAATAAGCTGTTTTCATGATGAATAAAAATATTAGCACAATTCATAACTGAGGATTTCTAATTGAGCGTCACTGGAAATTCTTTTAAATGCATATTTTTATAAAATTTTTTCTCATAAAAAATTCAAAGTGTATTTTATTTCCATAGTTAGCTATGCAAGAAACATAAAATATTAAAATATGCATGTATTTCAATGCTTATCAAAAAAGATATTGAGGAATAAAAAAGTTTTAAATGTTTAAAATGATAGTCTTACATTTAAGTGATTTGTTATATCTTTTGCTCTTCTTATGAGATATAAGAATATTGAAATAATATGGTTCTGTTATTTAACACATAATGACTGTTAAAATTAGCTTTGGAGAATACCAAGCAAATATAGTTAAGGGGGAGAAGATTTTTGATACATTCATTATATGTATCAATGTATATTATGTAATTTTCCAAGCAAATACTTGAAGAGTTATTGAGCAAATTTTTGTCACTATTAATTATGAAATATGGCACAGAGTTATACATTGAGAAATATTTAATAAATGTTGATAAACATGAATGGACAAGTGAAGTAGATAGAGCATAATCCATATGTATAAGGCAGGGGGCTAACATATTTTCACCATGAATCATTTTCTAATGTAATTATTTTAGTATGAATACTCAGATTTTTAGAATGTCGCATGAAAATGGAGTGTCAGGGAAAAGAGAAAAATTGAAGGTACAATTAAGAAATTTTTAGGGAAATTTTGTGTTATGTCTCTTCTACAACTTTTGATTACCAAATTTGTATGATTCAACATTTCTCTAAAATTGGAAAGTAGATCAGATGGGCATACTGACTTTTTACATGAGAATTTAGTCAGTACATAAAGACTAAGTTTAGGTATTACATAAAGATTAAGTTTAATTTTTTATTTTGAATATATTTAGAAATATAATTATGTATTCTTGCATATATTTCTGCAAAGGTGAGTTTTATAACAAACTAAGTATGGCTGCTAAGCAAGTAAATTAACAAAACCCACTCTCAATAAACCAATAGAAAGGTAACAATCTTCAATTTGTTTTACCTTATACTTAAGAATAAAGAATGAAAGCAGAATATTTCAATTCCTTCCTCATGAAGAGCCCTTTCTGCATTTATTTAGTTCTCTCCTTTTGAAGGATACTAAGTTTTCTTCATTACAGTGCTACATTTTTTTATGATCTTACTTCCTACAAAACACTGCTATTTATTTGATTTAAGAAATTGATTTAATAGGACAATCTAAAAAAATATTGCACATAGATAAACAAAAGCAATCATCAATACCGTAATTGAGCCATAAGTTTAAGAGACTGGATAAAATCAAATGCATTCAATACAATTAAAATCTTTCCTCACAAAAAGGTCGTAGGAAATTATTGATATTATAAAGTACTTATCTAGTATGCAGGAAAGTAATATCTGTACCACACATAAATTTTCTTTTTGAAGTCTTCTCTTGACAATTACAATATTATTCACTTGTAGAATTGGGTTTTTATTTGGAATCTGAGAATAAAAGGAGAAAAGATTAAATGAATTTGACAAATAGGATGATAAAAGGGAAGAAGGTTCAAAGAAGGCAATGACAAATACAAATGCTTATTAAGTTATTTCACTAAAGGCTGATAAAGAAGTCACCAGAAAATGGAAAATGAGAAGATAGGTGACACAATTTCTAGGACAGAAAGGGGAATAGAAGTTTACCCATACTCGCATCATGTTAATAGCTACTGAATTTTAAATTTTAAGCTGCTAAATTTAGCTGCATGTTATAATGAATGAACAAATATAATGAATGCTTTACAGTGATTATGATATTAAAGACACATAATAGAAAACAGGTCATGTAAAGGTACAAGATCCCAATGATGAATGTAACTGTACTATATATCTAAAATGTACCAATAAACTCAATGAGGAAAAGAAAGACACAAAATAGAATAAAAAATTTGTGAGATATTACCCATTCTGTTTCTCTTGCATATACTAATCCACATTCTCAATAGTATCAACAATTTCCTCTTGTAAATATAATACCAATTGCTAACAGAATGAGAATGAATGATAAAAGAATAAATTACTTTTTAAAAATATTTTGTTTTTAGTTTAAAATATAAATTATTTTTCACAATTAAAGCTACTATGTTTATGTTTGCATAATTTCATTAAAAATGAGAATGGCAAAAAGTACTCTTTTCTTATGAGTCCTAATCTGAATCACTGTGTGTGCTACCAGCCTAGAGAAGAAAATTACACAAATGTATAATGTTGAATTCTTGGCAAATTCTTCATACATTTTAGATACCACTAGAATTTATTTTTGTCATTAATTCTGTGACAAAGAAATTGCTCTATACTCAAGATGTAATAGAGTTTTAGGAGTCTGATACCTTGTTATGATTATTTTTCTCAACCCCAAACAATCAGAATGTGTGAAATGTGTATCCAGGCTGTATCTAGTGATGTCTGGGCATCTCTTGTCATTATTGGTCAGAGGTAAATAACAGGACATGGAGAAATTGATGTAATCAGTTTTGAGGTTGAAATGTGGCACATTTACAGGTCTGCATGAACAGTTGGATGCTTTCACAGTTCATCATTCATGAGTTGTTTCACAAGCCTTGTCAACAGTTATTCCTCGAAGGAGTAATCATCCAGATCTCGCAATCCTTTAGGACTACAAAGTCAGCTTGAACTAGCATTTAGACTGACACTGCTTACTTGAGCCTCAAAATGGCACATGTGCTGTGGTAAAACACAACGACTGCCAGACGGTAGTGATTGTGAAGCTCCAAGTTTTTGGCATATTTGTAGTCTCCAGTTCAAGTACTTGCCTTATGGCATTTCCCTGTGTTGTCTGAATATTAGTTTATTATGGCATGCAGATGCACATCTTAATGAGCTAAACTGAGCAGGTATTCTAGTGATCCTGAAATGACAAGCTGGAGACTGAGATGAGCTTCAAGCAGATCAATTTTTTTTAAACTAAAGGGAATATAATAGCTTCTAGAAATCCTGATCAGGACAGATAGACATTTTTCTCAGTTCTACTTAGACATTAGAGATTTATGGTATGCATTTATTAAAATATATGTCATATACTCCTTAAAACTTGAACAAAGAAATGTCTTTGATTTAAGGAGGAAGTTTTTAAAAATGCATCAGTGTGAAATAGATGATTTAGACATTTTGCTGACACTCAAGAAATATTTGTTTGGAAAGAAGCATTCTTCTTGCTTCTAATCTAGTAGTCAGAATGACTTGATTAAGTGACATAGGATATTAATTTAGGGAATATAATTTGAATTTCAAATTTAATTGCATGACAATTAGACATGCAATATCTTCATATGTATGTGTGTTTTATTGATCTTATCTAAAATATTTGTTTAATTTACGTAATGTAGATGAACCATCATTTAATAATGATTGTATAATAAAGAAAAGCATCAGAAATATTACTCATGTCAATGGTTTTCCTCACTGTACCTGACAATAAAGTTCCGGGATTTCTTTTCAATAAAAACAGCTTTTATTTTTAATTTGAATTTATGTATAGTGTTTGTATATATACAATATGTAGTGATCAAATCAGGAATCAGCATTTGCATAACCTCACATATTATTTCTATGTGCTGAGAATCTTCAATTCCTCTCTTCTAATTGTTTTGAAATGAATCATTCGTTGTAGCTAATTTACAACCTCAACTTGTGTTTTCATATCCAGTATCCACCTTGTAATTACCTGTCCTACCTCCTACTCTTCCCAGTCTCTGCTCAATTCTACCTGTATGTAATCTTAACTGTTAGCTTTCACAAATAAGGAGAGCTATGCCTTTTTAAAAAATTTTCTCTCTGCATTTGGCTTTTGGTCCTCCACTGCAATTCATGTTACCACAAATGATGGGATTGGTTTCTTTTTCAAACCTGAATAATTTTACATTGTGTATAAACAGCGTATTTTAAAATCTAGTCACCCATCAGTGAATATTTTGGCTGATTCCATCCATATTAAGGCCATTGCCAATAATGCTGTAATATTCATAAATGTGTAATTTTGGTATGAAATTTTCATTTACTTTAGATATATATATATATAGTAATGAGATTACTACATCATATAGTAGTTTTATTTGTAGATTTTGTAGAAATGTCATTCTGTCTTTCACACTAACTTATCAATCTATGTTCCCATCAACAATACATAAAAGTTCTTCTCTCTCTGCATCCTCACCAGCATTTATTAATTTTTATTCTTTTGGTAAAAACCTTTCTAAGTAGAGTGAGAGGATGCCACATTATAGTTTTGATTTTCATTTCCCCAATGATTGGTGATGCTGAGCTTTTAGTTATAGTATACTGACAGCTATATATCTAGTTTGGAAAAAAATGTCTCTTCAGATAACTTGCCCACTGAAATTGCACTTTTTGGCTGTGAAGGTATTTGAATTTCTTATTATATTCTGAATATTAACATCTCACATGAATAGTTTGGAAATATTTTCTCCCTTTGCATAGCTTATCTCCTGCTATGTTCTGTCCTTACTATAGAGAAGCATCTTGATTTGATATAACTATATTTTCCCAATTCCCAAGGGACTTTTCCTTCTCTAAGGTGTATCCTTAGCACCTCCATTAGAACTTAATTAACTGGGAATTTGTGGATTAATTTCTGAATTTTTGCGTTCTGTGTGTTTTTCACACATATCTTTAGGTCTATTGAAGTATGTCCCTTCTATATATTTGGTTGAGAGATTCTGTGAGGAAGGGATATTGAATTTGCATTGTTTTTCCTACATCTGCTGAAATGGAACAATGTCTTCTGTGCTTTGCTCTGTTTGGTTGTTCTATAATGTTTACTTTCTGGATATGTAAATCAGCTTTCTGATGTTTTGACAGAATATGAGAGAAAAGCATTTTAAAGAGAGAAAGTCTTATTTTGGCTCATGTCTTCCAAGGTTTCTGTCCACAGTCACTTTTATTTCCTTTTTGGGATCATAGTGAAGCAGAACAAAATAGTGAGGAGCATGTGGTGGAAAAAAGATGGTCTACTCAGGACAGCAGAGGCCAGATGATAGCATAAGGAAAATGTAGTATCTACATGGAGTACTACTCTTTTATAAGGGAGGATAAGTTTGAGTCCTTGTAGGAAAATGGATACACCTTGAGACCATAAGTTTAAGTGAAATAAATCAGACAAGTTAAAATCATGTCAATAGCATGGATTCTCTTATATGAGAAACTTAGTGAATAAGTAAATTAAAAAGCAAAATAAAAGATAGATAATAAGAAACAGGGAGACAGAACTTTTACCAACAAGAAGAGGACCAAGAGATAGCGGAAAGGGCAAAGGAAAGGAGGGAAGGGGTTGGAAAAAGAATTAAGACATGTTATGTAAAAGTAGCAACTCTCCATGATGTGTGTGATCATCACATATGGCAAACATGTACTACTACTAATAAATATTTTTAAAAGGAACCAGTGAAGGATTGCTAAGGACAAGATATAATCCCCAAGATTGTGCCCCATGACTCTCAACTTTCAGGTGGGCCCCACTTGACTAACAGTTTACTCAGCTATGAACTCTAACCATTTTCCAAAAGCTGATCAGCTGGGCTATGTGGGGCATTTTAGACTCAATTCATAAAAGCACATTGCAATATCTCATGTCCATGGAATCAATCCCACTTGATCAAGATTTATGTTTTTGGTTACATTTGTCTTACTGGTATTTTGTTAAATAATTTTCATCTATATTTATAAGTTGTATTGTCTATACTTTTATTTTCTGTGTCAGATTTCTGTTTTTTTTCCACATTGGGCCAATGCTATACTCATAGAGTGAGTTTGGCAATATTTCTTCCTTTTCAATGTTTTTGAAATAGTTAGAAAATTTTCACTAGTTATTCTTCAAATGTCTTATAAAATATATTAGTAATACCATCAGGTCCTACAATTTTTTGGGGTGGGACACTTGTTGATATAATTGCTTAGCTCATTATTGGTCTATTTAGGTTTTCCATAGCCTCCTGGTTCAATTTTGTTGGGTTGTGTTCAGCAATTTACCCATTTATTCTAGATTTTCCAATTTGTTTGTGTGTAGTTGCTGTTAGTAGTCTCTAATGATCATTAGTATTTCTGTGGTATTAGTTAGAATGTTCTGCTTTTCATTTTTGATATTTTTATGTAGATCATCTTTCATTGTTTCTTGATTGGAGAGGCTGCAGTTTAGTCAATTTTGTTCATCTTTATTTTTTAAAAATCAACTCTTTGCTTCATTGATCCTTTGTACTGTTATTAGTATTATATTTAGTGGTAGTAGCAGTAGTAGTTCCTATTCTATTTATTCTTTTCTTTTGTTTATTTTGGGTTGTTTTGTTCTTATTTTCTATTTCCTTGAGTAACACTATGAGGTTATTTGAAATGTTTCTCTTAATAGTTAAATAAATCTATAACCTCTCTTTTTAATACTGTTTTTGTTATTTCAATTAAGAATAGAAGAATTTTATTTCTTTTTTTCATTATTTATGTAATTTCGTGTGGTATCAGGGATTGAACTTTGGGCTTTACACATGCTAGGCAAGTGCTCTACCACTGAGCTACATTTTCAGTCCTTTTTATATTTTATGTATTTAATCTTTCATATTTTATTCATTCCTTCATTCATTTACTTATTTATTTGATACAAAGTTTCACTGAGTTGCTCCGATGTGCACTGAGCTTTTACTCCTTTCTCAACCTCCTTTGTATCTGAGATAAAAGGCATGCACCACCCTGCTTGGCATAAATTTGTATACAGACCTTCCTCATTGATTGATAGAGTCCAATTTGTGTAGCCAGGTCATAAAATGAATTGGTTGCTAAGTGAGAAATTGGATATAACAATATTCAGAACAAAGAAATAGTCAAAAGAAAATCTTAACTTGAATTCTTTGCTTTTATTTGCATAACTCTAACATGCCATACAGTAATGTATAACAGAGCATAAAACTATGGAAATGTTCAGTACCATCAGCAAATATTATAGTGCTGCATAAATAAGGTGTACTATAGAAAAAAAAGATACTAAAGCATTGTAAACAAGATGCACAGAACTGTACAAAAAGGAGAAAAGACATAAGTCTAAGTGGTGGGCCATAATTCTGAACAGCCTGCCTGGGACATAATTCCAAACAATCATTAAACAAGTATGTCATTAAATGAGTAACATTTGTATTAATTTCTTCATTAACCCACTGTAAATTCAAGAATTTTTTTAAAAACTGTGTTTAATGTATTTGTATGATTTCTAGAAGTTTCCTTTTTAGATTTCTATTTTTTTTTCTATATGTTCAGAGAAGATTAATAGCATGGTTTGAATTCTTTTTTGAAAATTTATTTAGGCTATTGGGTAGCCTATATGATGTATGGTAGAAAATGTCTCATGTGCTGAAAAGGAAGAATGTGAATTTTGTAGGTGTTAGATTAAATATTCTGCAGATATTTGTTAGGTTTATAGTATAGTTCAACTCTGATGTTTCTCCTAGATTTTTTTTCTTGTCTTAATGAACCGATCTTTGTCAAAAATAAAGTATATAAAAAAAAGTATTAAATTCCCCGACTATGATTGTATCTACTGTTTCTCTTTTATAGATCTAATAATGTTTGCTTTATTTAAGAGGGTATATATGCTAATAGTCATTATTTCTTCTTCTTTAATCTATCCTTTGTCATTACGTATGGCCTGTTTTTCTCTTTTTACAATGTTTGGCTGAATCCTGCTTTATCTGATATAACTACAGTCATTGGGGCACCACCTGAGTTCCAAGAGTGTCAAATACCAAGAGCAGCAGTGGGTGGTAGGTATGAGTCAGGTCCAAGAGACCAAGGATTAAGCCACTGCTTCTTCAAGTCTTGGAGTGTTCTTCCCCATTATGCAGAACTAACTCTGCATTGTAGACACTGAATGGGCTTCAGTTCTGTGGCTATAGTTGAATTTTTGGGTCTCAACAGAATCCCGATGCTACAGTTTCATGCATGTACAAAATTGAGCTCCTTAACAATAAAGTACATCCAACAGAGAATGATTTTCAGGAAAAAATTTTAAATTAGCAATAATCACACCCCAGAAAATATCATTGGCTACAAAACTGTCACTGTGCAAAGCTGGGGTATGATTTTCTGAATCTAAAAGTAAATTTTTAGAAATATCTCAGCCAGACAAAAATTTTAAAATATCTTAAAAGAACAAAAATGACTCTTACAATCTATACGATCTTATTAAATGAATAAAACATTTTGAATTTTTACAGTTCCTGATATTAAAGAGAAGGGAGAAAGCAGAAAACATATTCAGAAAAAAAAAATCAATGAAAAATTTTTTAAACTTGAAAAAGAAAAATTCAGAATAAAGGAAGTTCACTGGTCCTTAATTAAATTTTGAGGCCCTAGGGACTGGACTATATAGAAGCTTTTGTGAGTCTGGGTGGATTCCAGCATTGGCTCTGTTTTCAAGACTGAAACAAGAGAATCGGTTCTAGGGAACAGCAAAACTCTGTTGTGAGTTTATGGAAGATCTGCTTCATGGGGTCTTAGCCTAAAATGACTGTGGAACACTTTTGTAGCTAAGATTGCCATTCCCCAAGGTTGTGGGGCTTGAGGGGACTCTCTTGTTAATCATTTCTTCCTAGTGTTGAATTTCCCCCCTTGGAAAGCTGGCATGCCTTTTTATTCCATTGTGCTGCCATCCCCGAGCCTCAGGTTCTTACAGAGCTTTCATCTCCCCATTGTTGAATTCAGAGAGCATGTCCAACCACTTACATTCCATTCCATGACATTTTTACTGGCTTATTAATGATAAATTAACTTTTACTTCTACTTATAAAATTTTAGCAAAGTTAGTAAGATTGGTGATTAAGTAATAAATATATTAAATAATAAAATTACATTACAGATTTGTAGTGCAGATTTTAACTTGAAAACACCTCCATTAAGATCACTGTCCTTGATTTCTAGATACTTATGAATTACCAAAGTTGAACGAAGAAGATAAAAACATTTTAAACACCCCAATCACAATCAGTGAAATTGAAAATGTAATTAAAAACTTACCAACAAAGAAAAGCCCAGGCCCTGATGGATTCACTGCTGAATTTTACAAGACATTTAGAGAAGAACTACTACCATTACTCTTCAAACTTTTCAATGAAATTGAAAGAGAAGCTATACTTCCAAATTCATTCCTGGAAGCAAGTATCACTCTGATTCCCAAACCAGAGAAAGATACAACCAAAAAGGAGAACTACAGACCAATCTCCTTAATGAATATAGATGCAAAAATCCTTAATAAGATACTAGCAAACAGAATACAGAGGATTATTAAGAAGATCATCCATCATGACCAAGTCGGATTTATTCCAGAGATGCAAGGGTGGTTCAACATACGAAAGTCAGTGAATGTAATACATTATATTAACAAAGTCAAGGACAAAAACCATATGATCCTCTCAATAGATGCAGAAAAAGCATTTGATAAAATTCAACACCCATTCATGATAAAAACCCTGCAAAAAATTGGAATAGATGGTCTATACCTCAATTTAATAAAGGCTATTTATGAAAAACCATCAGCCAACATCATATTGAATGGCCAAAAACTGAAAACCTTCATGTTAAAATCAGGAACAAGACAAGGATGCCCACTATCGCCACTTCTCTTCAATATAGTTCTGGAAACATTAGCCACAGCAATTAGACAAGAGAAAGAAATTAAAGCAATAAAGATAGGAAAGGAAGAAGTTAAACTATCATTATTTGCTGATGATATGATACTCTACATTGAAGATCCAAAAAACTCCACCAAAAAACTTCTAGACTTAATTGACAGATTCAGTAAAGTATCTGGATACAAGGTGAATACCCAAAAATCAATAGCCTTTCTATACACAAATAACAGACAGACAGAAAGAGAAATAAGGGAAAAAATTCCTTTTACAATAGCATCCAAAAAAATGAAGTATCTAGGAATCAATCTAACAAAAGAAACAAAAGATCTCTACACTGAAAACTACAGCACTCTGAAAAAAGAAATCGAAGAGGATATAAAAAAATGGAAAGATATCCCCTGCTCCTGGGTAGGAAGAATCAACATAGTGAAAATGGCCATACTACCGAAACTGCTATATACATTCAATGCAATGCCAATTGAAATTCCAACACTATATTTCACAGAACTAGAAAAAAGAATCCAAAAATTCATTTGGAACCACAAGAGACCTAGAATAGCAAAAGCCATTATAGGCAACAGTCACATGGCACCAGGTGTAACAATTCCCAATTTGAAACTATACTACAAAGCCACTGTGATAAAATCAGCATGGTACTGGCAAAGAAATAGGCCTGAGGATCAATGGAACAGACTGGAAGACACAAAAACAAATGCAGATGTACTCAGCTACCTCATCTTCGACAAAGGAGCTCACCATCCTCAGTGGAGGAAAGATAGCCTCTTTAATAAATGGTGTTGGAAAAACTGGATATCAACCTGTCACAGATTAAAATTAGACCCTTATCTTTCGCCATGCACTAAATTAAAATCCAAATGGATTAAAGATCTAAATATTAAAACAGAAACATTAAACTTGCTGGAAAGTAAGTTAGGCAGAACTCTGGAAGACATTGGTATAGGAAAAGACTTTATGAACAAATCCTCAGTAGCACGGGAACTAGCAGAAAGAATCAACAACTGGGATCTCATCTTACTAAAAAGCTTCTGTACTTCAAAAGAAACCATTAGCAGAACTAAGAGACAATCTACAATGTGGGAAAAAATTTTTACCAGCTGTACCTCAGACAAAGGACTATTATCAAGGATATATAAAGAACTCAAAACAATCAGTCCCCCCAAATATAAAGACCCGATCCAAAAATGGGCATCCGAAATGAACAGACATTTCTCATACAAAGAAGTGAAAGCAGCAAGAAAATATATGAAAAAATGTTCCACATCACTGGTCATTCGAGAGATGCAGATGAAAACAACACTGAGATTCCACCTCACCCCACAAAGAATGGCTGCTATCAAGAAATCACACAATAACAAATGTTGGCGGGGTTGTGGGGAGAAAGGAACCCTCCTCCATTGTTGGTGGGAGTGCAGACTAGTGCAACCACTATGGAAATCAATATGGAGATACCTCAAAGAGCTTGGACTGGAGGTTCCATTTGACCCAGCCATCCCTCTGTTGGGTATCTTTCCAAGAGAACTAAAAGAATCATATCACAGAGAAGTATGTGCACCCATGTTTATAGCGGCACAGTTTGTAATAGCTAAATCTTGGAAACAACCTATTTGCCCATCCGTTGGAAACTGGATAAAGAAGTTGTGGTTTTTCTATAAAATGGAATATTACTCAGCCATAAAGAGCGAGAGAATAGATTCATTCATAGGAAAATGGATACATATTGAAGATATACTCCTAAGTGAAATAAATAAGTCCCACATGTGTAAATACCAAATAGTTTCCCTGGTGTGAATATTCTGCAACAATGCATAAGATTCTAATAAGATTACTGACATTTAGAAATGGGAGGAAAGGAGCTAAAGGTGTAGGGAAGGTGTGATACGTAGGGGAAGAACAAAAAGGGAAAAGAAAAAAATGTGAGAGAATGAAAAGATGAAAATAAAGTGTTTGTAGATGGGGAGGGGAGGAGGGGGTGAAGGGAGGGCAGAGGTAAGGGGAAAAAAATGAGAATCAAGACTTGCCATGTAAAGGTACATGATCCCAACAAAGAATGTAACTGTACTGTACCCCTAAATGTACCAATAAACTCAAAAAAAAAAAAAAAAAAAAAGATCACTGTCCTGAGCTTCTAATGACTAATTCAATTCTGCATTAAACTATTGATATAGTCTATTAATTTATGCCTGATAACTTGACTCCTGCTAGAGAAATATTGCAGAAATGTAATCAAGAATCAATTTAAATTAAGAAAAATAAAAGGAAGTGAAAGTTTCTTCATATGACTATATAATAAAACAATTGTTGAATAAAGAACTCTAATGGGAAACATAGTTGCAAGCTTATGTGTAATGATATCTTACATTTTTAATATTTAGGTCACTTTTAGAAGCTAGATTTAGTTTAAACGGAATTCAATGCCTTAATTGAAATATTGCCCTTGCAGTTACAAGTTACTGCAAATTAACCCTTTTCCGCTGTCATTTTTTATTCTGCTCATAGGTTCCTATTAGTCTGTACCTCTATTGTACAGAACTCACAATAACCTAACTTACCACTGCAAGTCCTACCTAACTACAGTGACTTTAATCCTCGGTGTTGAGCTATGAGCTGTTCAGACTGTAAGACTGTCTCACTGATAATATTTTAGCATGTCTTCTTTAAAAGTAACACGTATATAACACTTAAGTAACACAATCTACTGAAACATTTTTGATAATTTTGAAGGATTAAACTAAGAAAATGACTCATAATAATCTTTTTGGCATTAATATGTTGAACTGTGCAAATATTGTAAAAATTATTTACTAATACTGATTTTCATTCAAGATATTGGGGTTTGTGCAAAAATCAATGCATGTATTCCAGTACTGATTAATTAAAGGATATGGCTGTAAATTCAGATACTAAATATAATTCTTTTTATTGGTCATTTTTGTTTTAAAGTAAAGATTTGTATGCACAGGTTCAGAAAATTAATTTTAAAAACCTAGCATTCTTTTTTTTTTTGTCTTCCCTTTGTTTTTTTTTTTTTTTTCTCTGAGTTTCTTGGTACTTTCTAGGTATACAATACGGTTACATTCATCACTGGGATCTTGTACCTTTACATGACAGGTCTTGGTTCTCATTTTTTCCCTATTCCCCTGCCCTCCCTCCACCTCCTCCAAGCTTCCCTATTTACAAAGCCTTTGTTACCATTTTTCCTTTTCTCATATTTTTTATTTTGCCTTATTGAACTATGACATCTAAGTCCATGAAACTACAATCAATACACATGAATAGATATAAATTGGTGAACCAAAATTGAATCAGTTGAAGTTTTTTGTTGGCACATAAAATAGTTGATCTGTTTTAATGAAAGAAACAAATTCTTATTTTCAAAGCCTGATGTTTTAGATTTGATGAAAATCAGGTTCAAATCTCAAATCAAAACATTGCATTGGACAAATTTCCTCATGCTGTTAAGCTCCAGTCCCTACCTCTTGGAAGGCTTTCCTTTTGTAACACATGGTTAATCATATCAGCTCTATCACAGCCACGTCTCAAGTACTTGTATATATTTAATTACCCCAATAACAAATATTTTACAGGTTGAACAATTACAGTGCCAAACACCAAATGGGGATATAGCTCAAAGGCACTGTGTCTGCCTGACAAGTGCAAGTTCTTGAGTTTGATTCTGGGTATTGAGGGGAAAACAAAACCAAAACCAATTAGAGTAGCAAATTAAAAACAGATGAAAAAGAAAAGTAAGCTCAAAAAATTGTTCCAAACTAATTTTATTTTACAGGAAAATTTGAGGTACTTATTTTTAAATAAGTAAGATTTATTTTTCACAGCCCCCCCCCCCTTTTTTTTTTTTTTTTTTTTTTTTTTTTTTTTGAGACAGGGTCTCACTATGTAGTTGAGACTGACCTGGAGCTCACTATGTAGACCAGGCTGGTCTTGAATTTACAGCAATCCTCTTGCCTCTGAGTTCTGGGATTACAGGCGTGTGCCACCACACCCGGCTTTTTCACACCTTTTTTTTTTCCCTAAATCATAGCTCAGAAACAAAAACAAGCACAACATGGTAGTGTACACCTGCAAACCCTGCACTCAAGGATACTGAAGAAATATGATTGAAAGTTCTAATCCAGGGCCCTGTATTTAGCATTTAATTCCGTGCTGCCACTGCCTTGCAAGCACAAGT
Organism: Fukomys damarensis; assembly: GCF_012274545.1. NCBI lineage: Eukaryota > Metazoa > Chordata > Mammalia > Rodentia > Bathyergidae > Fukomys > Fukomys damarensis. The sequence goes on from NW_022900936.1 coordinate 35,935,950, forward strand.
TCCTCAGTTCAATCCCTGGTACCAAAAAAACAAAAAACCAAACAGAACCAAACAAACGCAAAAAGAAAAAAGAAGAAAAACAAAAAAGAAAGTTCAAATCCAGCACAGAAAACTTAGTGACATAACAAGACTCTATCACACAAACAAATAAACAAAGAAAACATAAAGATGCTGGGGATGTAGCTCAGTATGAAGGTCCAGAGTTTAATCCCCAATACCATCAGTGAATCGATCAACAATTTGTATTCACTAGAGAGAGCTCCTGGAGACCTATCATATTACCCAAACAATATGGAAACATAATTTTACTCCCAGTACATATACCCTCTGTGGCTTTTCAAAATAAATTTGGGTACTAATAGCAAAATAATAAACTCAATAAGAAGACAAAAGTATAAAAAGTATAAAATATGTACAATGTTCAAGATAATCAGAAATAAGAAAGACTAACAATCTTTAGTGACTATCATAGTTTTTTTTTTTTGAGTTTATTGGTACATTTAGGGATACAGTACAGTTACATTCATTGTTGGGATCATGTACCTTTACATGGCAAGTCTTGATTCTCATTTTTTTCCCCTTACCTCTGCAGAGATCATATCTAGATATGTGGAGAGGAAAAAAAATTTCACCTTTTCCTTTCTGTGCTTTTAATACACTCCTCTCTGATGAAGAATAGATTATAAGACAAAAACAAATGAGAGTTTATCAATATACATACCTCATGTGTAAATGAGAGCTACCCAGAGGCTGAATAATTCTCAAAAACCTATGTTAAAACTTGAGCTCATACATTGTCTTCTGCAAGTGACCATTCAATTTTAGGGAAGTGATAAAATGGGAGAAGGACTTTGAGTCTTTATGGATGCTAAATCATTGCAAGAAACATACTCAGGGAACTAATGGTAGATAAAAGCTTGTTATTAAATTGTATTAAGTAGATTGCTCTGGTACTGTCTCTAGACCAATGAAGTCAGTTTTTTTCTCTCTTCAACCTTTGTCATTCCTTGAAAAAAAGGATGGAAATCTTTGTCAATTTGTGTTTTGCTTTTTTGGCCAAAAGAGGAAGAAAGAAAATTTTTCTTTTTCTCCCTCTTTCATACTGTTTTCAGTTCAAAATAATCTTTGATCTAAGGTGTCATATTTTTTAGTGTCATATTCTGCTATTCTTTAATGATAAATCATGTTTATGTTTTATAAACAAGTAAAACTAAAAACAAATTTTAAAAATTTACTTTTATTTTCATTATATTTCACTCTATTTAGAGGAAAGCATTAATTACACAACAAAATTATTTTTAGTTATACAAAAATGCAATCAATATTGTATGATGAAATCCATAGCAGTGTGATTGTTTCTTAAATAGCATAATTTGGCATTCAATTGTCCATATCTGAAATGAATAAATACCTTCATAATTTATAATAAAAGTGGGATCTACCCAATAATAAAGATGTGTACTTACTAAGTGCTTACTATGTTTATTGGTTCAAAAATGCCATAATGTGTACTAATTTAATTCAAGCTCCTTCTCATCATAGAAGGATAGCTGTAGAGAAATCTAGAAAAATTGAAAGAGACCTTAAATAAATTTTTCATGATCAAAAGTTAGAAAATAAATGTGGAAAGATAAATGTAGACAATATGACATCAGAGGCAGCAGCTCTTTGTGATACTGCTAAATTAACAAAAATATTCACAGCTATCCAGCCAATTATATTTCATATACCAGACAGGTTCAATATTTACATTTAAATTTTCTACATTATTATCCATATTAAATATCATTCTGAAGATATGCTGAAACACTCCATTGATACTTAAGTTGTGTAGGTGCAGAAACAATCTTCAAAACAGGTATCATTTTATTCTGGGTTACAAATTTTTAAGCCTACTAATTTTGTCTTATTTTATAAACACTTTTAAATGTATGTCTGAATGGTAGATGTAATTGTACTGGAAAATACACTTGGACTTTTAATAGAAACTGTAGCTCAGAAAAATTAACAATTCTGATTTCAACTCATCCAATTATTAGTAACAATATAAGTTTAATCTCTAGAGGATCAGTTTAATTTTTTTGTTTTTTGTTTTTTTTGTTTTGTTTTGTTTTGTTTTTTGGTACCAGAGATCGAACTCAGGTCCTTGCACCTGCAAGGCAGGCACCAGAACCACTGAGCTAAATCCATGACCCTCAGTTCACTTTTGATAAGCTCAATTAATGTTTGTGACAACTATGTTCAATGTCTTCTGAATTTTGATGAATTTTCTTATAAGAATGAGCATAACAAATAAGTTTTAGGAATTTTATACATTTGATAGTAAAATGCATTATTTACAAAACTTTTCAGTAGACCAGTCAGTAATTAATGATGGAAAAAGAATCATCGAGTTAAACATATTTGAATGTCTCATGTAACTGTGACAGATTATGGTTTAAAACACTGTTTGTATTTTTTATGATTTAAAGAAAAAATTTCATGACTTCCTTTGTATTTACAATGTTTCACCAACTAGTATGTAAGTAAATTACAACCCATCTCCGCGAATTCATTTTTTAGGGGAAGTATACCTCCTCTTTTCTTTATAATAAATATTCTCTTAATTTAGCCAGAACTTTAACTCAACAACAGAAAGTATACTATTCCAGTTTTGGAGAAGATCCAAAACCTTTAAAGTCATTCAGTCCGTTTAGAACTTGAGATCTAAGCTTCATTGAAGTCTTTGTGTGGCCTTACTCTGTGGCTTCTTTCTGTCGAAGTGCACAATTCTCCCTAGGTTTACTGCTAGTTATGATTTTGCCTGGATAGACTTTTCCAATGCACAGACACATAGTTTTAATACTGCTTGTTAAAACATGAAATAGGTCTCAGTATGTATATGTAAATGGATAGTAACGGGAATGGTGTGGGTCTACAAAGAGGGAAAAACAAAACAAAGCTCGTGGAAGATGAAGCATTTTCATTAAGAGCCAACAAACTTCTTGGCTCAAAACCAGTAATAAAAAGGGTGATATTTGTTTGTGCTACCATAATAAAATGTTTGCGTGTGCCGAGGTCATGGAGAAGGGCACAAAATTCAATCAGCTTCTCCGCAGCCACAGCACACAGTAGCATGAGAGTGTTTGTCCAGTAATGAGGAGATTTGTGCTAAGGGAAGCACATTTGCAGAGCTCCTTCCTCAGTAGAAGCCTCATTTGTGCTTTCACATGGCTTCACTATAATTTCATTCAAAGTTTTAGGAAAAAAAGGAGTCTGAAATAGTCTTCGATTCTTAATTTTTTATATTCTAGAATTTCAACTAGATGTGATAGATTTTGAAATAATTAAGCAATTCCTCCTAGACCATTAGGATTAAACACTTTTAGAGAATAGCTCCCTTTCTGTTGACATAAATACACAGAAAATATGGATGTGGACAAGTGGTTCTCAATCAGGGTCTGCTTTGCTCTGCTTTGCCCAACCCGTGCCCTCATCAGGAAACATGTTTGTTGCCAGTTTCAAAGAAAGAGCTGATACTAGGACATAAAGGCCACAGACATTGCTCAATATACTATAATGCTCAGAAAATACTCCCCAAGTGCCCTATAATGCTCAGGACAGTTTCCTACACAAAATAATCATCTCGTCCTATGAAATAATGCTAACAGTGCTAAATCCTGCAAGAGAATTTTGTAAGCATACAATAGATGGGGTGTGATCTTAATATAGGGCAAATGTTAAAATTTCAAAAATTGACCACAGTAAAAGACAGGTTGCCATTACTCCCAGTCAAAATACCCCTCCTTGCTTTGAACACACTTATCCCATCACTCTTCCCACTTTTTTAAGTAATCCTGGAAGTCTTTTTTCATGACTTTTTTACAAAATGTGATCAGAATATGGTGAATGCTGATGCTGATGGCCACCCAGGCTCATAAAAATATCACAGTGTGAATGATTCTAATTTCTCATTCTTTATGGCTGAGTAATATTTCATTTTATAGAAAAACCACATCTTCTTTATCCAGTCTCTATTTGATGGGCATTTGGGCTGCTTCCAAGTTTTAGCTATTACAAACCCTGCCACTATAAACATGGGTGTGCATATGTCACTGCAGTATGATAATTTTAATTCTTTTGGAAAGATACCCAGCAGAGGGATAGCTAGGTCAAATGGAACCTCTAATTCTAGTTCTTTGAGTTATCTCCATATTGATTTCCACAGTGGTTGCACCAGTTTGCACTCCCACCAGCAATGGAGAAGGGTCTCTTTCTTCCCACATCCCTGGCAACATTTGTTATTGACTGATTTCTTGACAGCAGCCATTCTTTCTGGGTGAGGTGGAATCTCAGTGTTGTTTTCATCTGCATTTCTCAAATGACCAGCCATGCGGAACATTTTTTCATATATTTATTTGCTGCTTTTACTTTGTCTGAGAAATGTCTGTTCATTTCAGATGCCCATTTTTGAATCTGCTCTTTATATTTGGGGAACCTGATTTTTTGGGTATGCATATTGAGGTCATATTCTTAAGGGAAATAAGTAAGTCACACATGTGTAAATACCAAATAGTTTCTCTGGCGTAAAAAACTAAAAGTGTAAATAAGATCCAAATGATATAATTGACAGTGTGAAATAGGAAGAAAAGGGCTAAAGGTATAGGGGAAGGGGAAGGGTAGGGGAAAGGAAGTGAGGGAAAAATATATGACAAAACAGAAAAATACTTTAAGAGATTTTCAAAATTGGGAAGGGAGGAGGGGGTGAAGGGAGGGCAGGGGTATGGGGAAAAAATGAGAACTAAGACCTGTCATGTAAAGGTACAAGATCTCAATGATGAATATAACTGTACTGTATACCTAAAAAGTACAATAAACTCAATGAGAAAAAATAACTAAAATGGCAACTTGCTGTTGCTTCAATGAACAGCTTTCAGGGACTATCAACATAATCCTTTACAATCAAAAGACACTTTGGCATACTATTAAGGAAATAAGGAAGATGAGCAGCTTTTTTTCCCCTTTAATTTCTTAAAGACTTTTGATGGCAGATACATCATGAATGTATCTAAATAAATTTCCACCACAGGACACTGATAAACTCGTTATATGACACACACCAGTGGTGATTCAAGCAAGGGAAGTTTTCTCTCACAGCACAAAACAATGGTGAGGCCACTGCTTACTATGACCTTGGTTCACTGTAGTGAAGATCCTAACAATGAAGGAATGGAGGGAGAGGAGAAAGAGAATACTGGGGGAGCTTTTGATAAGTATCACGTATCCTGTCTCTAAACAAGACTTCAATAGCAATTTTTTTAAAAGGAGGAAAATGGATATAAATTAAAACAAAAATATATCTGCACAAGTCTTTACTCTGAGGACCATTTGGGGTCCATAGAAGTGAGAACTGAGTAGGTGATTTGTCACCACAGCCCCCCAAACGCTGCGGAGTATGTAGATCAGAGACAACGTGAAGAGAGTCCCAGTAACTGTGATCAAGGAACCAAGGGGATTCCTTATCAATATTCCTAAAATGTGCAAGGTATACTGACTGCCACGAGAGATGTTAACAGTTGCTCTCGCCCCAAATGCTTGAAATTTCAAGATGGTGATGTTCATCGCAGCGGGTCCTCTGCCCAGTCTGGCACACTGCATCGTTTTGTTCTTCCCAAAAGTCAAAATGACATAGAAGATTAAATATTTTCAATTTATTTAAGACATGTAGCCAGGGAAGACAGCACAGGTAAAGACACTCACAAAAGAAACTTTCAGAACTTTTTAAGAAAAGGGAAACAATGATGGAAAAAGTCTTTGAAGTGAGGAGAAATATTTTAAGGAGCATTGATAGTAATGTGTCTAAACTGCGATCAAAAATAAATATTCACTGTATTTTCAATCACAGTTTGTACTGTCACAAAAAGTATTTCATTGTTTGAAAGTATGTATTGCTGTATTTTAACTATTTGAAATGGTAAATGCTCTTTATTATATATTAATTATATGCACATATATAATATACCATATCTATTTTGCATCATATATATATTACTATGCATAGACCAGAATTTGAAAGTTTTCAAACACAGAGAAACATTTCCTTTATAGCAAGTAAATGAATGAGTCATTTCTTTCTTGAGAAAGTGCGGCATTAGATTACATCTCTAGGTCATTGATATACCTACCTTAACCTGCAGTTTTTTGTTCTTCATTTAAAATGCAACATAATGATATGGAAGGTATAGACACTGAGAAAATATAACAGAATTCTTGTTAATTTCTGTGAGAATATTTAGGAAAACAAACAATATTCACCCTGCAGAACCCTCTAGAAACCATATATTTGAAATCTTGTGTTTTACAGATAGTGAGAATAATACTCAAAAAGGAGTTTCCACAGTTGCACAACTTTTTAGTGATGAAGCTAGGTCTACAGTTACTTTGTATATCTCTATCAAAATGAGGTCAGGATTTGATGACTTTGTAAAATTGATTCTATGTATATTGCAATGTTATATTGAGATGATTTTTAATGGAATTTTGCTCAGATGCAATATTTTAGAATTGTCCTTCCTGACTGACATAACCTCTTTTGCCACCTAGATAAGATCATAGATAAGACCACATAATGATTTTTTTTCCTTCTTCGGAATGTACTTTCTTTGTGCTAATATTACATTGTTACTGGAAATATCATTTTCAAGTCACAATGTGCCAAATAGAATATTCTACTTTAAATCGTGTTACGCCTTTAAAGTTGTACAAGTGTGTATCTTATGTCAGCAAGATTAGGAGGGGAGTCTCTAAAAATGCATTCCCATCCATAAAACCATTAATATTTCATATTTGTAGGGAAAAGCCTGCTTTCTGACCTTAGACGAAAGACTGCATATAGAATTTCAGGATTTTTCTCCTTATTTTTCAGCTGATGCCCATGGATTTTGTGCCTTCACAGTAATAGGGCCATAGGACCACATTATATTCCCTGTTTTAATTCAGAATTCCTGGTGCTATAAAATAAGGATAGTAAAATTGTTAAGAATTATATATTTTTCACATTGTCAATTATACCATTTGGATTTTATTTACACTTTTAGTTTTTCACACCAGAGAAACTAATCAGAAGAAAAGGGCTAAAGGTGTAGGGGATGCGGGCAGGGCAGGGTAAAGGAAATAAGAGAAAAGAAAAATATATATGACACAAAAAAATAGAAGTAAAGGCTTTGTAAATAGGGAAGGGAGGAGGCTGTAAAAGGAGGGCAGGGGTATGGGGAATCCATGAGAACCAAGATTTATCATGTAAAGGTACAAGATCCCAATGATGAATGTAACTGCACTGTATACCTAAAAATACCAATAAAATCAATGAGGAAAAAAAAGAATTACATATTTTTTCTTTTAAGGAGATCATATAACATGCATATCAATATATAGCAAAAATATCATAGGACTTTGAAGGACTCAATAAAAAATACTTCTAATTGTTTTAAAAGTATCATTCTGACTCACCAAAACTTTATGCAATTTTAAATAATGTTATAGTATCAATGTTTTCTTTGAAGCACTTTAGTAAATTGAAGCCTCCTCATATGTAGGATAATTCGGGATAATACATATTGACAAAATGAGCTTTTTCTATTTTAAAGCCATATAGATATATGACGTATTACAGATACATTATCATAAGATTTATTTATGGCCCAGTAAGTAAAGCTTTTTAATAGTGATCCAGCATTTTAATGTTAGATTAGCCATATATATAGTCCCAAATACTTATACAGCTGCCTCATCAAAGAATAAATTGTCACATATCATCAGCAGATTGTACTGTTAGCAACTCATTGAAGATAACTGAAAGACAGTATTAATTGTCTGGTTAGGTTGACCAAGCAGTGGAAGGCTACTCACTCTGATGAGCAGGAACGTCTTGAAGACGAGGTATTTTGCCAGCTTGTGCTGAGATGAACGTTACTGGGGAAGCAAGGAAGCTCCCAAGGGGACAATTGGATAAAAGTTAGTGATTCAAACAAACTGTTGCCATGCCTTGCTTTCCTACCTTGCTACCTAAAATGAACATCTATCTGCATTCAGCAGAACTCAAAGCCTATATTGCTCCTCAATAAATCAGGAGTTCCATTCAGTTCAGGGCTTCATTCCAGTGAAATCTCCTTTCCTCAAAGATGTTCTCTGTTTCTGGTCTTTGTTTTTTTAATCTTCATTCATCTTTTTTTCAGGGTTCGTTAGCCGGAACTCTGCAAATAATCATCTAAAAATATGATAACTAAATTTTTTTCTGATATGATGTCTTATTTTAGGTTTGTTGCAAAGTATCTCAAAGTTGGTACCATTTTTAACATATCATATTCAACAGAATTTATCACGAATGTCTTGAACATATCTAGTATATTAATAATTTCAATATATATTCTTTCTGTCTTTAAATTTTAAATTAACTGAAAATAAGACATAAGAGAGATATAAAAATTGTGCCTGAAAAACTGTAGAGAATGTCACTTTCTATTTCTGTCTGGAAAAGATCAGTTATCAGTCTTTGCTTTTCCTTCACCTTCCTATCTCCCTGTACTTGCAAATACTCTTTGTACGCCCAACCATCCTAGGAAAGACTACATCTCCAAAGCAACTTGGGTTTTCAAGAATATCATTTCTATTGCTTGCAGGCTAAAAATAACTGAGCAAATACCCTATAATTGAAAACTATCAATGCTTAAGTTCTACGAAGTCAAGAAATATAACACCAGCTGGCTAATAACAGTCATTTGTTGCCCACCAATCAGATAACCAGTGAAGAGAAAAATAAAAGTTGAGAAAAAGTATAAAAGATGGCTATTCTAACAGAGATGTCATATGAAATTAGAGAAAGGGAGTCTTTTCAGAAACACAATATATTCCAACGAAATTTATTCCACTTAATTGATTGACTATTCCCTGATAAAGTGCTTTAATCCCATTGGTAATAATTCATACATTTTTATTCCATCAAAAAGAAGTAAACATGTCAATATGTCCTAAGGGATTCTGCAGCTTTACTGATTAAAAAAGAAATATTTATTTGTGAGGGATGTGGTGTTATACGGACAAGGGGAATTAGCAAAAATAAATGAGTTGATTATAAGGTGGAAAATATTTACATGAAAGCACTGATTTTCTATCTATTTAATATTTACAAAAAGAATCAAGAGTAGTCTTGATTAAAGATTCACTTTTGTTTAGATGTTAATTTTTTTGGTTAACTTTTGTGCTATTCAATTATACTTCATGAAAATGCCCATTATGAGGTGCTTTTGGATTTTGGGAATCTTAAAGTCATTTATCCTGTGGTTCTCACTGAAGTAAATTCAAAGAGAATGTAGAAGTGTGTCGTATCAAATACTGTATGTATATTTTTTCCTAAATTGGTGAAACTACATACTGAGAGTAAAAAGAGTAAAAGTAAGATGAATTTCAATATTTGTTTTATTTTGAGTAACTTTATAATTACTTGTTAAATATTTAATAGTCTCTTTCCTTCTATAATGGTTATAATTATAATATTCAGCTATCTTAAAGAAAAATATTTAATAATTCTATATATAAATATAGAAATTATAATTTATATTAATATCTTCTTTTGTATGCAAGCATACATGTTAAACAGTGTCTGTATTTATTTATGTAATTGATGGACAAGTTTAGACACATCAGAAAGACACAAGATTTTGACAGGGAAAGGCATGCTATTTCAATTGTTTTTAACTGATTATTTTTGGTACTGAGTAGGTCAGAAAAAAATGAAAGTGCTCTATATTTCTCTATATCACTGAAGTATGTGGTATCTAGATTTCAAGTCACTGGCTAAAATATTCAACTTGGCAGTCTAAATGGAAGTGATGTAAACAAACTTGGAGTCAGACCTCCATGATTCTAGGTTAGAATATCATAGCATCCTGGGTGATTTTCTTCATTAATGTACAAGAGATAAATAGAAAGCACACAGTAGGAGTACCTGGAAGTTACTGTACATTCTGGGAGCAATTCCAGGGCTTTCCTTTGGGATCAAACGCTCTTTCATCTGTTCAACTGTATCTCTTTGTTAGAATTTTGTTTCCAAGCCTTGAAGGTAGAGGGATATATACCTTCTTAATCATATAACATGGGAATAAAGTACTAAAATTAATTTCTTTCTTCAGTTTTGGAGACATATGGATAGAGAATAAGTTGACAGCTTTATTTTTCCTTACTTGTGTATGTTTAGTAAAGAAAACACTGTGTAAAGCTTAATATAATTCCCAGGAATACTGAAGTTAGACACATAGGGAACATCCATCCCTACCACTTCTCTCACTCTTTCTCACTGCGTGGCACAGAAGACTGCATTAGTCTTCTGCACAGCACAGTGACGGTTCTGACAAAACGAGTGTGGGACGGCAAGGCCGTGACCTTATTAGAAAATCCTCTCTCAAAAATCTCAAATGGCCTGAAAACCAGACTTGAATTTGCAGGAGTCTGGCCTCTCTGATTTCCCCCAACACATTGCACAGTAGCTCTCTGTCAAATTTGGTGCTGCTGATAATGAGCTGGTCTCTCAGACTCTTGTATTCAACGAAAGTTCTCCAGGAAACTTTTGAAAGTACAATGAAAAATTATAGAGAAAATTCAAGACCAAAGAGAGTATTTCTTTTACAGCAATGCATTTACTCGGTAAAACAATAACTTTATCTATCCTTCTGCTTTTTTTTTTTAACTTCTATTCTGTATTAACCTCATCTGATTTATGGAAATTTTTGGCCAAGATGACAGTAGACACAGAAATTTAGACTCACAGAGAGTATTTGCTTTACTATTACTCCACCTACTGGAATTGCCCTTCACTGACCACAGATTGCTAGAATAGAAACTTCAAAAATTAACAGAGAAAAGAAATTAGAATTATATATGAGCTCTGACAAATCTCTTTTCTTCACATTGGTTTATTTAGTAATTGAGTCATTTGAAATAAAAACAACTTTATTGGAGTTTAAATTGAGACTATTTGGTGATGGGATATACTATTTTAACTCTTATGTTCTCAGCTTCTGATTCAGGTAAAAAGAGTATTATGTTGATATTAAAATATGTATTGTAAATTATATAATATGCATCCTTTGCTTATCAAGCAAACACACATGATACTTATGTTCATAAAAATGCAAATATAATGTGGGTTTTCTCATGTTACATAAATATATTTACATAAAATAATTGTAGAGCAACCCTGAAATGTTCTGTGTAGTGTGGTCATAGAGGCCAAGTTAAGTAAAATATTTTATTTTATTCTATAGAAGACTTTTGAGATCCTGCAATTTATACATACTAAGTTAATAGACTTCCCAGATCATTAAGGTCATACTTTGGAGACCTTCCACCTACAAACAAATTTGCATTTATTTTTAAAAATGGTTTACTTGAATTGTAGTTTTGGGTGCCCAAAAAGCACACCATAGATAATTTAATAGAATTTAATAGAGATATCAAATGAGATATTTGTATGTATTACCAATTGAGTGGCAATTTGTGCGTGTAGCCACATAGGTTTAAAAATTGCATTTTTAAATGATATTATAGTGAGATAAATATTCTAAGTTATCATGAGTTATTAGTCTCACCATAATTTATATTTTATTGATAAATCAAAATGAGCTAAATTTATTTAAAATAAATATATTTAATAATATACATTTAAAATTTATTTGTTTTATAAATATTTTTATAAATTTCTAAGTAACTCAAGTAATACATATTTAAAAATGACTTCTCTTCATAATAATGTAAAAACAAACTGATACTAATTTAATACTTATTTTGCTTGTGTATGTGTATGTGTATTTTTACATGAAGATACATATATATATATATATATGTATTGTCAATTACCACATTTTTACTAATTTTTTGAATGCATGTAAACAAAAATAATAACAAATAACTTTATATAAGCAGGTATTATATTTTGGGACATCTTTCAACATATTACACTAATTAGTGACTTAAAGAGGCTATTAATTTGAGATAATAAATAATTTTATAATAAATTGTAAACAAAAGACATCCATTTTCTTATCCAAGTAAAGCAAAATAATTATTTGAAATCAGTTACATACTAACTTAAAATACTTAAATTGTGTAGTCATTAACATCTCCGAATTGGAATGTGCAAAAATCAGCCATGGTCCTATGTTATTTGTAACAAAAAAATCTTTGTCTGAGCACAAAATGAAATCAAGTTCTTTTCCTCTGCAGCACAATAAAACATGTACGAAATGCAAGTGAATCAACACAGCTGGTTGCTAGCACTGTGATTAGGGAAGCACTGGTTTGGATAAAATAAGAACTGGCCTGAATCTTTGCCCAAAGTTTGAACTAAAATGACCCTGAAAATTTTTCAAATAGTTTGACTAACTTCTTTTATTTTCTTCCAAGTTCACATGACCTGTTTCTTAGCATAAAATTTTACAGACATCTTGGTGCTTGATTAATTTAATGATGTTCTAAAAAGATATAACTAAACATACAAGTATAGTACAAACTATGCACTGAATTCTAATAGTCCAAATTTTTCATCCAAAATTTAATTTTGTAAGGAGATTTCTCTTCAGATCTCTTTTCTCTTTTCTCAAATGAACATGAAAAGACTGCTTAATCAATAGGACAGAGAAAATATTTAATTTTCCATAGACTTTTGAAAAAGGGTATTGAATGTTTCATCACAGGTAGATGGATGGTTTGGATTATTTTCTAGTTTGTTGATGCTTAGGTTACTTTTCAGGTGAGTCATATTTTATGTGACTAATGCATAAAGCAGAATGATGAAATGATAGGTACTAAAAACAACTCATAAATCTTAACTCACATATTATGCTTATTTTAGGATAAGGGATTTTTAAAATAAAAGCCTTATCATAAAGAATTAACTTCATCTCTTCTGATAATCTTTAATTTATTCAAAGAAAATAAAATCTTTATTTAATTGGCCTTTCTTCGTATTCTTCATTAAATTGCTTAAAACTTTTATCTCTGTTTATATTTTCTCTCACTAATTGTCTTTCTTCTCTTTCTCCCATCTGTTCTCTAGAAGGCTAATCTTATGGTAAACAATTTCAACTGAATCACTAAACACATAAAACCCATCTTTCAGAAAGACTGATAGAAACTCCTTTGGGGCCATCTATTTACATTCCAAAACCATTGGCTTATGGACAACAACTCCTGAAACTTCCATTGCAGGAGAAAGCATCCTTACCTCTTCTTCCCTAGAGGAGGGAAGGAGTAAACGTGCCTGCTGCCCTCTGTAAGTTCCAAGATTGGCAAGTTCAGAGATGCTCTTCTGTGTGCAAGCCATGTATGGAGCATATGACCTTTATTTGGTTGCTCAATGGGGAACTAGAGCATGTAATACCAGCGCTGATACTATTATGTGAGTAAATAATCTGTTTTCTGATCTAGAAAACTTGTGTGTTTTGTCAGAATAACTCAATAAATATAGATATGCACTTCTATACAAAAGAACTTTCTAGGTCTTTATGTTTCCATTTCTTTCTCCAATTTAACTTATCAGTACAGATTTCACATTTTTGTCTTCAAATTCTATTTTTTCACCTCCCAATTACTTACATTTTACTCCTGGGTCATAGTAATTCTAAAAATCCAGTTTTAATTTGTCTCGTGAGCAGTGTTAGAGAAAACCTCAGGAAGAGCATTATTCTCAACACTGACAAAATATAATCCAGTTCACAGGGGACAATTAGCAGTGTCCGGTGAACCTTCCAAAAGTTCCTGATCTAATCATTTCCCTCTGCTCCTAATGAATGTTATTCTAAATATTCTCTTTGTTATAAACTGAGTTTTTATATTTCCCATAAGCTTATTCATTTAAGTCCTAATATCCAGGGTGATGATATTCAAGGTAGGACCCTTGGAAAGTACTTAGGTTTTGAACACTTGAGCTCTTAATCAGTGCTATTAAAAGAGGAAACTAGATCCCCTCTTCTCTCCCTCTGTCTCTTTTCACGTGAATGCATAGCAAGAAGATGGCCTTTGGCAAACCAGGAGGAGAGACATTACTAGGAACAAAATCAACCAGCACATTCATTATGGACCTGTGGCTCCAGCTCAGAGAGGTAAAGATCTATGGAAATCAATATGAGATTGTTTAAAAAACACCCAGCTATTCCATTTCTAAGTATCTTCCCCAAAGAGTTAGAAACATTATATTACATTGATACATACCCATACTTCTAAAGCACAATTATAATAGCTATATCTTTGAAGCAACTTAGGTGCCCATCAACAGATGAATAGATACAGACAACATGTTATTTACACAGAATGGAGTACTACTGTCCCATAAACAAAGATACACTGAGACCTTTATAGAAAAATGAATGTGGGAGAAGAGGAAAAGCAGACAAAAAGCAGAATTAAGATGTTTTACGTACATGCACCAACTCCACACAAGAAATGTAAACTTATGTAATGCACACATGAGCAAATTTAAAAAAAGGAAAGGAAATTAAAAAAAAAACACGAGGAAATTTAAAAAAAGGATCTATTGAGCCCACCAACGTATGGTCTGTTGTTCTAACAGTCCAGGCTAACTAGGACACCTCCAATTGCACCACATCCTTCAATTGTCCAGACACCTAACTGCTTTCTAATTTCAATTGAATAGGGATGATCTGGAAGAATCTAATTTCCTTTCTCTCAACCTTGAAAATTTATCTTTTATTACTATGTATAGCAATAACTGAGATTCATTCTATGTTACTCTTCTAAGTACTATAACTAATTAAATCTAGTATTCTACTGATTCCTTTCTCTAAATATATCAAGAATACTTTAGTTTTTTTTTCCTTTCAAAACACCTTAGCCCTGCTCATGACTTAGTTCAGGCTCACATTATTGCTACATGGCATTGACTAAAGCTGATACTCCACAAAAAGCCTCAAGTGGGAGATATAATTGTTCTTTAAAATTTTTTAAATGATTATTTGTTGTAGAATATTAAATGCTTAATTTCCTCTGAATAAATGGATTATATTTATATCTTCTAAATATATAGCTAATGATAAATAAACTTAATCAAAATATTTGTTTTTATGTTCATGATTATTTCATGTTGACTGAAGCCTGTTTATATATTGTTTTGAAATTTTATGCTAGTGACTTTTTAAAACAATTATTATTTGTTTATTAATTTAATAACATTTGCTTACTATTCAGTAGCACCTTTGACAGTTGATATAAACTTTAAATACATTACAAAACAGTACAAAGTCTAGACCAAAAATGATTTATATTTATCCACATAAAATATGAAACCAAATCTTGTAAACACATACTTTTAGGATCCAGGAAATTTTTTTTTTTTTTTTTTTAACCAGGGATTGAACTTGGGACCTTGTGCTTGCGAGGCAGGTGGTGGAACCACTGAAATAAATCCCTGGCCCTGGAAAAATTTTAATTGACAGAATTTTTCTAGACTATTGATCTCACAAATGTTGATTATATTTTCATGGCTCAAAATTTAATAAAAGAAATGAGTGATAATCATTTTATGTTCTATATATTTCTGGGGGCAAAATTTGCTGATTTCAAATAAAAGTGTATGCTGTAATCTGCTAAATAATGATTACAGAAAGGTAAAAGAGCTTTTCATTTTTCTAATTTACTCTGGACAATATGGGATACAACTCAACTGAGTTTGAAGTAAATCCTGGGGGGAAGATGTTATATAAAGTAGGAGAAAACACACTGAATATTTAAGAATTAAAGGAAGATTAAAAGAGTTTTAGAGGAGACACATATGAGGAAAGAAAACAGTATAACTGACAGTCTGTGTGTGGAAAAGATAAAAATCTTCCAGTGTAACAGGATCATGTTCTTTTTAAATTATTTTCCTTTTGTTGTCTATACTCCTTTCATGGATGCAAGCCCCAAACAAGATCTACTACAACTATAAGTGTGTTGTGTGATTTTGTGAGTTGTTTTTAAATTTTAGATATGACCTAAATTTTATACAGGGGTAGATAAAATGATAAATATGAATAGCAATATTTTAATTAGGGACACTGTATGGAGTGTAATAAATTGTACAAAGAATAAAAGAGATGTTTTAAAATTTCTTTGAGTTTATCCTACTTTCAGATATGAAGGATTAAAATAACCCGGTTATCTGAATTACCTGAGTACGCACTTTGAATTGTAATCATTCATTCATTGTTTATTTAATGTTTATAAAGTTGTCAGGAAACATTTGCTGTGAGATAGAAACTGGACTACAGGTTGTGAATGAAAGATAATCAAAACAATATTCTTGATGGCATCATAGCAAAGAAAACAAAGAAGCATAAAATAATTTCAATATGTGATACAGACAACACAAAGATAAAGAAACTCAGGCTGATCTAACTCGGAAAAATTAGAGTTCCCCCAGAAATATTTGCCTTTGAGCTAAATAATGGCCAATCAGACAAAATGACAATTAATTGATCATTTAACTATGGAAAGATATATAGGGCCAATCTACAAAGAAAAAATGTATATGAAAAACCACAGAAGTATAAAAAAGAAAGGTATGTTCAGATGGACCTAGAAATTTCCTGAATCTGGAGTAAAATATGTGTGTGTCACAGTGATAGAAAGTAACCCATAACACATCACCACTACTTGGTAGCAATACAAGTGCTATAGTTTAGGTCTCTTATGTACCCAGAGTGCTATGTTACAGGACTGATATCAAAACTATGCTATTACTGGGATCAAGTGGACATTTTAGGAATTGGAATCTAGCGGATAGAAGTTAGATCATTGGGAATGTGACTTCGCAGGGGATATCAGGACACTGGCCTCTTCCTATCTCTCTTTTCCACTTTTTGGCCCACATGAAATGGCGTTATCTTCCATACACTCTGACTGTAGTGCCTCATCCCAGGCCCCAAGACAACAGGCCAATTCATTATGGACTAAAACCTCCAAAATTATGTCAAAAGCATATGCTCCTCTTAATAAAGTGACTACTAAAGGTATTTTTTCACAATGGCAGCTCACTAACACATTAATTTTCTGTAAGTCAAAACAACAAGGTAAAAAAAGATACAATTATTTTTAATATCATATCTTATTAGCCAATGCTTCCCAAATTATTCTCATTTAACATGGAATCAGTATAATTCTTCATTAAATATTGTTTTCACTTTTAGTGAAGTCATTTAAATCTAATTGTAATTTGTACTTTAAGGCATTTCAATTCCACTAGACACATTTCCCTGAGGCATAATATTAGTTTTTACTTCATTGGACAGTACAGCTCTGATGTTAACTTATGAATGGTGCATGTTATGGTTTCTTGAGTCACATAAGGGCTAATTTAAAAAAGGAGAATTTTCAGTAGTTGTCCACTGTGGTTGTTATTTTATTTATTCAATTTTAAATTTCTTATATTACATAAATATGTGTAAAAGTAAGTCTAGTTATAAGTGTCACAAGGTTTATAGCGGTGCATATTTTTAAGATCCACATAGATGGACACTCATATAGAACTACTTACACACTAAGTGATCAAAAGACATTTGATATAATGAATAATCTATTGGAATAAACTTGACATATATACATAAATTTTGCTTATCTTAGTCTGTTCTTTTGATTTCAACATTACACATGCTAGCTTACATTACTACAAAACATTAGCTAGTTAATTACATATGTAGTGGTACTGTTTATTCATTTTAGGAAAGAATGGCTCTTTTCTAAAGAGAAATCTTGTTTTTGTTTTGTATCTAGTATTCAATAAAGAAAGAAATAAATGAATAAATCTAATACTCTGATATCAAAAAGTACTTTGGGGAAAGAGAGCAGAGAAGAGTAATAGAAAATGTCAGGATAAGCTTACAGTAAGATTACAATAGGGTTGCAAAAGAAGTTGAATATTCAGAGGTACAACTGGAGTGAGGTTCTGGGACATATAAAAATATGAATTTGTGTGTCTGAGTATTGATAGAATATTCCAGGCGGAAAAGAAAGTAAAAACAAACTCAGGAGGGAATACATCTAGTGTGTTCACTAAGTATGAAGACATGAACAAAATCAGGAGGAGAATGCTTAGGGTTGAGGTCAGAAAAGTAATAAAAAGCAAAACGTGTAATTCCCTCTAGATCATTGTAAGAACATGGATTTTTACTGGAAGTGAGATATTTGGAGGGCTTTGAGAAGAGAAAAACAATTATTTATTTTAAAAATACACTCTAAACTATGTTGAAAATAGGCATTAGATGAGAAAAGAAGAGCAGAAGGATGAGTTGGATTTTATTGCAACAATTAACATCAGCAATAATACTGGTGTGAATCAGTGTTCATTGTAAAGAGTGTGAAATGCACATTATCTAAGCATATTTGCAATAGACAACACCATTTTCTGACAGACTGGCTATGGGATGTAAGAGGTTTTCAGACATATCTAGTAGCCACTTACTAACAGAATAGAGAAGGTGGAGGCACAGAGTTCTGTGAGATTATTATAGTAACTCTAAGTGGAAATATTGGATCTCTCAATAAGTATTTCAGAAGAGATGTCTAACTTGTGATATGTGTATGGGCTTTGTCAGCATTTGAGTAGGTTCTAAAGAAATAGGACCGAAGGAAATTAAAAAGCAAGAGTGAAGTCAGGAGAGTAAAAAGGAAAAGAAAACATTAATATTAAAATGGAAAAGGGAGAGACTAGATCAGGTTATCAAGCTGTGGGAAGAATCGGTAAAGTAGGAGGAAATCATGTAGAAGAATAATCTGTAAGCAAAGGTAAGACAATATTAACATAAAACAATAAAATAACTATGAAAGCACGGTTCGTAGTAGTCTTTGACAAGAATAAGCTTGAGTGAGGAGGTAGAGACAGCAGGCTCAATACAATGTGGTCAGGAGAACATGAAAGGAGAAAATTATAGGACCAGTACAGTGGTTGAAACATTGAACACCTTGTTGGAAAAGGAGAGTGGGGAAATAGGCATTTATCATAAGAGGATATGGTGCCCAAGTTTGTATTTTGATTTTATTTTTTAAAAGGAGGAATTATAGACAATTGGTATGCTACTGGAGGTAATTCAGTAGAGATTAACAAATAATAATGTAGCAGAGTGAGAATACTCAAGGCATTTCAATGTGTGGATAAATAAAACAGTAGGCAGAAATGCACGTTGAGGATTGAGGTTAGGACATAATTCACACACAGCACAAAAGGGAAGCATCAGAGGGCTGGGAGATCAGCTGCAGTAGTGGAAACTTCTTTCTGATTACTGTTTCCTTTTTTTTCCCAAGTGAAGTAAGAAATAAGTTTATCATTGAAAATCATGACTAGGGAAATAAAAATTTAAGTTTAGATGACAAAGAGAGAACTAGCTTTCTGGGAGCACAGTGTATTCATTGGATATAAGGAAGTATGTATTGATTGCCTGTTATTACTGAAAGGCAAGCTTGAGAGTAGTGCTTGCGGATTTAAAAGAAGACTAGTCACTCTCATTGGCTGTTTTTCTTCAGGGATGCTCAGCTGTGTGAGTACAGACAGGTGTGAAATAAGCCAAGAGTTGTATTTAACTAGAGGTAGAATTTTACTAAATGAGTATAACGTGTGATGAGAAAAAGTAGGAAATTAAATGTTAGTGATCAAATTTCCACACATATTGCTCATCAATTTAGTTACTGTTTATTAGTCTTTAAATAAATATTGAAAAATAAATACATAAATTCACACTAAATCCACTTTGATTCTAGGTCTCAGAGGTAGCAACCATAAATAGTTTTGTTTCTATCCAAGATATTTTCCATGAATACATAAGCAGCTAGTTTTTTTTTTTTAAAGGAAAATTTTTTCCTAACATTCATAAAGTTTGGAACATATTTTTTCAATTAACAATATATCATAGGAACACTTCCACACTAGTACTTAGGGACCTATCTCATCTGGCAACTACATAATGCACTATTGCTTTCTGAGTCATACTTTAGTTAAATATAAAAACTTTTTTATATAGATATTTATCATCTTTTTCTCTTACAGATAGTACAAAAGTGTACATCATTATCCATAGAAATAAATTAGTCTTTATAAATATCTCCAATGTAGATTAATTAAGGATTACTTAACTGGAGAAAGTACTATGTCATAGTTGCTAGCAAATAACTAATTAAAAACAAAATAAGAAAGTATTCTTCTTCCACATTCTTTTTTTTTCATTGAGTTTATCGGTATTTTTTAGTTATACAGTGCAGTTACATTCTACTTAAGATTAGATGTGAAAAGTGGTAATTCGTTTAGGTATTTATTAACTTAGGAAGAGTTTGAGTATTACTTTTCATTTTACATTTTAAAAGCTATGCAGTATTTTAAATATATAATAATTATATCAAGCACATAGGTGCTGATGAGTTTGAAACAATTTCAATATTTGGCTACTGTTGTTTCATTTTCAATTTTATTTTGATTTTAAAATTTTATGTATTTTGGTAAATATAATTTTTTATAATGCTTAAATCTCATCTTTTATATTCTTCCTTTTCTCTACTACACATACCCCTTACCCTAAAAACAATTTTTTTGTTTAACATATTGTATGTTTTACAGATACCTTTTGGTCTTTCTCTCTTTTGTCTTTTTTGCAGTGTCCATGAGGACTAGAATTTGTGTTTACTTGGTTCATTTTGTATCCCTAGAGCCTTGGCTGACAATGGAACTTTGTAGGTACTCAATCACTAATCATAAAAGAATAATTAATTAATTAATAGGGAAAAGGATTCTTACTCATGTCATACTTTTAGCACAAAACTAAGTGGCCACTATAATATATTTTTTGTATATTCTAAATTTTAATAAATGGACTTATGCTGTATGTTTCCTTTTTAGATATTTCTTTTTTGTCCCAACAATATGTATTTGAGTATTTTTTTCTAGTTCTTTAATGTAAAAAATTCATATCATCTAATACCTGTTTTCATTAAAAATATTTATCCATTTCCATTCTAAAAGACAGTGAAACATTTCCACTTGAGTTATTTCTCTCATAAATACAAATGTTACAACTTTTTTAAAAATATCAGACCGTAGGCTGTCATATATTAGTTGCATTCTTAAAATTGTTATATCAATTTATGCTTTTTTGGAACTTTTGCTTCACTACGTCCTCATCAAGTCTTATTGATTACATTGTGCTAAACTAGTGAGACTGAAACAGGACAGAACTATCTTGTTTTCTTACTTTGGTTAACTGTAATACTTAAAATTTGCCAAATTTGTGTCACTCATTTGGGTACACTTTTTTCATGAGCCTTTTTATATCTCTCATCTTTTCCTACCAGGTTATTTCTTCTCTTTGCTTAAAGAAAGATCACAAATAGCACTGGCACACACATTCACACCCACGCATGCGTGCACGTGCACACACACACACACACATTTGTTACATTTCATAGAATCTTGTAGGAGATCTGTAACCTTACCTTTTTTCAGCTTTGTGACTATCAGTATTCCTTGACTGCTGCCTTTTCTTTCATCTGCAAAGCACATCACTCTGATCACTGTCTACGTCCTCAGATCACCTTCTGTTCTACCATAAGATAAAATATGTCTCTGCCTTTCTTGTATGAGGATATCTGTACTTATATCTAAGATCCATGGACATAATATAGGAAAATCACCCCATTTCAATCTTCCCATTTTTTATCATTAATTAAATTTATTGGTACTCTTTGGATATACACAATGATTACATTCATCATATGGAATTTGCATCTGTACATGATATATTTTGAATCATATTTTTCCCATTTTCCCCTCTCCCTTGTATCCCTACTTCCTTTTCATATTTACAAGAGATTTGTTTCCATTTTTTCCATTGAGTTTATTGGTACTTTTTAGGTGTTTGTTTCCATTTTATCATTCTTTTCTCATTTTTTCTTTCATTTCTTCCTTTCCCTCTGTCTTCTCCTTTGTGCCCCTTCCATTTGAATATTTTCTTCCTATTTCACAATATTTATTATACATTTTTGCCCTTATTTATAGTTTCAGTTTCTCATGAGTAACAATGTTATATTTATGCAGGTGAGTTCAGTTTACTTCCTTGAAGAGTATGGTCTCTAAGTACATCTATTTACCTATAAATGTTTCAAATTTATCCTTATTTATGGAAGAGAAGTATTTCTTTGTATTAAAAAAACTTCTTTAATTATTCATTGGTTATTGGGCATTTGAGTTATTTCCAAGGTTTAGCTATTACAAACTCTGCTGCTATGAACATGGGTGTGCCTATATCACTATGTTATCATGCTTTTTTTTTTTCTTGTTTGAGACAGGGTTTCATTACATAGTGACCTGTAACTCACTATGTATCCCATGCTAGTCTCCAACTCACAATGATCCTCCTGTCTCAGACTCCTGAGTGCTGGAAGTACAGGCGTGCACCACCATGCCCGGCGGTATGATGTTTTTAATTCATTTGGAAAGATAGTGAGAAGGGAGATAGATGGTCAGGTGGAACCTCTACTAGTTTTCTTGAGATATCTCCACACTTATTTCCACAGTGGTTGTACCAGTCTACTCTCCCACCAAAAGAAGAGAAGAATTTTCATTTCCTCACAGCCCTACTAGAATTTGTTATAGATGACATGATACTTCACATAGAAGACCCCAAAAACTCCACCAAAGCTTTCTGGATTTAATAATCAAATTCATTCCTATAGCTAGATATAAAGGCAACCTCCAAAAATCAGTAGCATTTCTGTACACATAGAACAAACTTACTGAGAGAGAAATTAGGGAAATCACACCTTTCACAATAGCAGCAAAAAGCGAAAGAGTTCAGAATTAATTTAACAAAAGAGGTGAAAGACCTTTAAATCAAAAACTACAGTACTCTGAAAAGAGAGATCAAAAAGGATATCAGAAAATGGAAGGAATTCTTTTTCTCACGGTTAGGAAGGGCCAACAATAAAAATGGCCATACTTCCAAAATTGTTATACAGATTAAATGTAATTCCAATCAAACTAACTTTAGCATACCTAATAGAACTAGAGAAAACATACCTAAAATGCATTTGGAACCAGAAGAAACCTAGAAAATCAATCCCAACAATGATGTACTTTTCTTTAATAAAGAATATGGAATATTTTTCGAGTTCATTTTCTATTGAAATGATAGAACTCTTTCTTATTGTAAATCTTATAAATATAAAATCTTCTGTTCTTCAAATAATTTTGATTTATTGATTATTCATGAATATTTCATTGACTTAATTTTTTTAGCTTGAACAGATTATTAATTAATTTTATTATTACATTTAAAGTATACAATATAATGACATTCATCATTGGAAATTTTCACCTTTTCATAATCCATCTTGGTTCTTTCAGAACTTTTATTCTTATAATTATAAGTGAATTTTGTCTGATTTATCTGTTAAACTGTCTTTTTTGTTTTGATAAAAAATACAGAGATACCTCTAAAAACTAGGATTAGAGGTCCCATTTGACCTATCTATTTCCCTGCTGTGTATCTTCCCAAAAGATTTAAAAGGATCATACCACAGTGACGTATGTGTACCCATGTTTACAGTGGCACAGTTTGTAATAGCTAAAACTTGTAAACAACCCAATTGCCCATCAACTGGGGACTAGAAAAAGAAAACTGTGTTTCTGTGTGTGTGTGTGTGTGTGTGTGTGTGTGTGTGTGTGTAATAAAATGGACAATTACTCAGGCATAAAGAATGAGAAACTAAAGATATTATTAACTAAATGGATGCATATTGAGGCCACACTTTTTTTTTTTATACCAGCGATCAGACTACGGTCCTTGTGCTTGCGAGACAGGCACTGGAACCACTGAGCTAAATTCCTGGCCCAAGACCATACTCTTAAGTGAGCTAAGTAGGAGAGATGTGTAAATACTGAATAGTGTTTTGGGTGTGAGAAACTGAGAGTGTAAATAAGGATCAAAATATATAACAGATAACGTGAAATAGAAAGAAAAGGTCCAAAGGGGGAGGCATAGGGCAAAGGAAAGAAGGGAAAGGAGTATATATGAGAAAAGGAAAAAATGAAAACAAAGTCTTTTTTTTTAAGTAGGGAGGAGTTGAGGGATTGAAGGGGGGTGGGAAAAAATAGGAACCAAGATACATCACGTAAAGGTACAAACTCCCAATGATGAATGTCATCATATTGTAAACCTAAAACATACCAAAAAACTTAATGAGTAAAAAAATTAATAAAATTTTTTATGTATTTTCTGTTTGTCTAGTCTCTGAAACAGTTTTTATATGACAAATATGATATAATCCTAAAACACTGAGATACTTTCTTGAAAAATGGCTACAACTATCTTTTTTGAAAGGTAGTCAAGGAAAATTGAAAAATTATAACTAGTGATTCAATTTTCATAATGGCATGAAGATGTTGAAAACCTCTATTTTATTAAGTGGTTGAATTTTTTTCATACATAAACCATTGATATCTATTTTAAAGATTATTTCTATTGCTTTTATAACTCATGTTTATTTATATTTAAATTATTTTTTTTACCCAATCAATAATTTTATTTTCTCGCCAGAGAAATTCTGTGTAGTTCTTAAATTGTTTTGTATACAGAGTTCAATTTTAGGTTTTGAATATTTTTAGTTATATTTTAAATTCTAATTTCATATATGAGTAATTTTTTAGTGTGTTCTATAAATTCTCAAAAATATAGTTTGTTATTTTCAATTTCTTAATTATTTTGAGGTGAGATAATATGGTAAGTTTGATTCTTCACATTTTGTTGAAATTTGCTTTTTGGCGATCAACTTGCATTAATTTTTAATCGACATAATTGATTTAGCAAAGAATAAGGTTTATATCTCTAAAATAACTACATATTGGAGGATACTATACAGTATATTGCTTTTATCACTCATTATTCTTACACAATATCTTAATTTCATCTTTTAAAAACCAAATGTCAGTTGATATAATTATTCATGTTTTATGGAGTTAGTTCTTGATTAATGTTTAAGTGAATGCTTAACAATTTATCTGTTTAACATTTTCTCACTGATACCATTCTATTTTAATAGAATCAAATAGAATTTAGAACATCAGCTGTTTTTTGACTGATAATTAAACTATTTTGATATTTTAATGACCACCATGCGTTTTTGGTACCTACCAGCTGAAAATAGCCATAGATCCAGGAAAATTAAATACTATTCTCTTCCTGTTGGACACTTTGTATCAACTTCAGCTTTGATAAATTTCCCACATTAAATGTTTTCATTTAACATGTTGATATTTTTTTCCTCTTTCTTGATCAAAAATGTAAATGAAATCTAGGTATGATTTCTTTACAAACATGTTTCTCTCGGACACATTCAATAAGAATCAGTCAAATTTTTTAAAGTATCATAACTGAACTATTTAGATCAAGATGCGTGGCAAATCAAATGCTTCCCAGAAAACGTCTCAACAATTCAAAAAGAAAAATTGATGATGAAGAAGTGGTATTGTCAGAGAAAGAGGTTCGAAGCACAATAAAAAGAAGAAAAAATCATCCAAAACATATGTCTTCTGAAGGACAAACATCCTATTAATCTAGAGCATATATAGATAGCATCCAACAAGAGAAAAACCTGGCAGCCTCTTTCAAAGAGTGTGAGGCAGCATTTGCAAACTATGATGGAAGCAGTAATGATAGCAATTTTGAGTAGTAATATTAAAGGAAAAGAACAAATTCAATATCATTTCAACTTCCTGAGGAAAAGGTTGCTACAACTGTATGAAACCCTGAAAGCCCCTCCCCGAAAGCTGACATATTTAACTAATGTGAGTGGACTACTGAAAATGGAAAGAACACAAGACAGAGATAATGAAGAAGGGCTGGCATTATGTAGGAAGAAACAGATAAAATAGTGCAGACCACAGAGTCACTGATGCTAATTCCAAACCAGAATGATTTTCTAAAAGACTTGGATGTTCTTCATAATTCATCGCAGATGAAGAATGCGTCAGTGCTCATCAAAGAAACCTATCAGAAACTAAATGCCTTACAGAATGTTTTTTACATTGTTTCCTATTCATTTAATCTTTATAAATTTGTAAAACTATTAAGCTCTGATGTTACAGAGGCTGAAGCTTCTGCAGGATTTATTATCCAATATGCACTTTGAAGTTGGCCTATGTAGGCCTATCATTAGTATGTAACGTAGTCCTGAAAACTGTTTTTAGCAGTTACATGCCTGTTATCCCAGAACTTGGGAAGCGGAGGCAGAAGGATCTTTGCAAAGTTCGCCATCCTGGGCTACCTATTGAGTTCAAGGCCAGTGTGAACTACATAACAAGCCCCTGTCTCAAAACAAAAAACAAAACAAAAAAACAACTCAAAATAAAACAAAAGGAAGACAAATTTGGGATCACCAAAATGTGTCTCTCATCTCAGATTGTGGTCTCTCAGTGGCAAGATAGGCAAATTCTTGCACCCCAGATTTCAGCAGCAGGAAGAAGGGGATTATATGCTAATCCAGACAATGGTGGCCCATAGTCAATTAGAGTACATGATAGTGGGCTTTTACATATAAATACATTATTTCTTAAATCTGTAAAAATCATGTGTAAGATATTTGTATAGTTGTGATTTATTTTTGTGTCTAACTTAAAAAAAAAATCTTACTCTCTAGTAACTCCAGTGACATTTTCTATGTTGGATTATTATGTAGTTCTACTATGCTGTAACAAACAATGTATGATATTAAAAAAAGAATATGCATGCTAATGTTTTATCTTCATTGATCTTTTCCTCACTTTCCTTCAGGGTCATAAATGTATTTCTAAGTTATCTTATTTTGACTTCAATATCTTTTCACTTTTTTGTTACATTTTTCATTTCTTTGTGTTTCATTCTAGCTAATTTGTAAATGACCTTGTCCTTGGGTTCTTCTTTCAATTATTTACAATGTATGTGTGACTAATACATATTTGAGTTTGTTTTTCTTCAATTCAGTGTTATATGTTTTTCATTTGTGTGTATTCTATTTGATTTTTTTTCTTAAATCTCCCTGATAAGTCTCCCTCTTAGGCAAATTATTTTAATGACTGTACTAATATAAAATGTATTATATTCTCTTAGATTAATTTTACATGGGAAATATTACTCTCTGTTATGAGTTATTTTGTGCTTCATAGTGGAATTCTGTTTTTACCAGTAGTGTGTGTGTGTGTGTGTGTATGTGTGTGTGCTTATATGAACTATGTACAGGTCATGTGTTGTTGTTTGGTTGCTCTGTAAGTGACCACTGCCTGGATTAGGGGCTATCACTTCAGTGTAATTTGCATGTTTCTCACAGAATCTGCAAATATATCACATGCTTATACACAGTAAATGTTCTCAAGAAAAACAGAGCAAAACATGGTATGTGTATACAGAGGGATTCATTTTAAAGATTTGGCTCATGTTATTGTTGGAACTGACATCTCCAAAATTTACAGTCAGCTTGCAGACTGGAGACCCATTGAAGATTTGCAATTCAAGGCCTCTTGTTCGGTCCTCTGCCAGCAGAATTCTTCTTTGAGGAATATAATTCTTTTTCTTAAGGCCTTCAATCAGAAGGCTTACCCATAATATGGAGGAAGGTAATTTGATTAACTCAAAATCTACTGTTTTTTATCTTAATTCTATTTGAACAAGACCTTCACTGAAGCATTTGTGAAGTTTGGTCAAGTATCTAGGTTTAAAGACTATATTAGCTAGTGTTCTATAGAGGACCAGGATTGATGTAAATGTAATACTTAATTACTCTATGCAGTATGTTAGGCTTACAAAATCAGAGGTGGGCAAGTGCACTGACCATCTTCAGAATCAGAGGCAGGAGAGGTGATTTTGGCCATATGCATGATAAAGAGCAGAGGGTCCACTGAGCCAAGAAAATGAAAGCCACAGAACCAAGAGAACAAGGATATAGCTCCAATTCAAGGTCAGAGGCCTGGAAGTTCACTGGAGAATCACTGGTATGAGTCTTCACAGGAAGCTGAATAAACAGGAGACCCATGTACAAAAGTGATGGAAGCAAAGGACAAACCAAGGAAGACCAAAATTCTTCTATAACAGGAATGCTTTCTCCATCTTTCTCTGTTTTATTCCATCAATGTTATAAGCCTGTTGCTGCCATCCAGAATCAGTGTGAATCAGTTTGCTGGCATACATGTTAACTGTGCACAAACATCACCAGAACTGGGCTTCACTTAACTGCTGGGCATTTCTTAATCCATTTAAGTAGACATATTACAATTAATAGTCAAAACGATCATTTTATGTTGCCACACAATATTAACTGGTGTATGTAAGTGGAAAAATATGTATTTCTTATCTGGGAAATTTTAATTCATTTGAAGTCATTGAGAAGTGTATTCCTTGTATGTGAGTAGCACTGACAGAGACAGTGGTTTTCAAATTTTTGACAAGAGACCAAGCTCTTTAGTATTTCCTTTCCATTTTAAACGTTGCCTCCTCTACCCATATAAAGTCACTCATTAACTTTTGTTTAAGAAATGAATTTGGCATTCAAGTTTATTTTCTCAAAGTTGGGAAGTTATCTCCAAACTTATTTTTATAGTTCAGATATGGGACAAAAGCTCATGTCTTAAAAGCTTGGTCGGTCACCAGCTTGAGGCACTGTTGGGAGGTGGTGAATGAGCCTTCAGGAGTTGAAACTTAGAGGAAGTTCACTGGAAGCTTGCTCTTTAATGGGATATTAGGAGCCCATCATTTTACTCTCTCTTTTTTTTTCTTGGCTACCATCATGAGGTGAGCACTTACTCCTACTATGTGTTTCCTGCCTTGATATACTTCCTCAACCCAGCAGGGCAAAGTAACCATGGACTAAAACCTCTGAAACCATGAGCCAAACTGAAGCTTTCATCTTTTTCATCTGATTTCTCTCGGATATTTTGCAATGAAAAGTTCTCTCATTTTAAATAATAAATATTTTCCCATTCACCATATTCATATTATGGATGACAGTGTTCAGGGCACATTTTACTTAATACCATTGATAAATGTTAATTAAATGGTTCTTTAATTAATAGTTATATGCAGCATGTAGTCCTATTCTTTGATTTCTGTTAGCATAGTAAAAATTACATTTCCATATAATATAATATAGTCTTTCTTTGACTGTGCTGTTTTATATTGTTTTTATTGCTAAAGATATTCAAATTTCTCCTGTTAAGTACTAGTACTGGTGCAAAAATTTTAAACATATTCTTATGTGTGTTATAGATCAGTTATATCAATGTAATATATAATAAAAATTAGTAATAACAAGAACATTACTGAGAAGCAGCTGTTATGGCCACAATAACAACTGAGTGCACTCTGTAATATGGCAAGCAACATTAAAAAGATATGTAAAACATATGTTGAAAAAATTAATTGGTGTTTGTTCATAACATGAAATTCTTGCAGAGAAGTAGCTTTTGAAACATAAAATTTCCTTTATGGGATATGAAAATTCAACTAATTGCAATGCCATACATACTTCAATGTAGGAATGCCTTTCTAAATACAGAAAAATCAATTCCTCTCAATTTTTCTTCTAATCAATTATTCAAAGCCATGGTAACACATCTGAAAAAAGAACAAAGCATTTTATATGTAAATATGAATAAGAGAATTTGTGTTCAATATATGATTATTGCATTAAGATAAATAAAATCTGTGCATATGGGTAGGTACATTATGCTGCCGAATGTATTTACATTAATAAACTTTCATGTATTTGAAACATGTAGAATGATATATAATATTCTGTCTTATCTTTAGTAAGTGCATACTTATTTGGGGCATAATATTTGGACTACGATTAAAAATAATGATTACATATTATGACTTAAATGAATAGAAATAAATCTATAAACAATAAGGAAATATATTTTGATTAAAGGATGATAAGTTAAATTGAACATCTGTATAAATTATTTCTCTTTTAAGTAATTTGCTTGTTATGCTTTGTCTTTTTCAGAGGTAGTTGAATCTGGAATTAAGGGCCTGTAATTACTAAACCATCATATGTGAGTCATTTGTTTGGCACCCCCTAATCCTTGATAAAAAGGTGCCTCTTGAGCACAGATTGTTGCTCCTCTGTGATTTTTGTTTGCCATCCTAGACTCAGTGCCAGAAAATTATGGAATGGAATTTTTATAAACTATAAGCCAAATAAACCCTTTTCCTTTTAACTTTGAGGGTTGGGTATTTTGTTCCTGCAATGAGAGAAAAGTAACTAACACAACTCTCCAGGGTAATGCATGACACAGGTAAATGAATATGGTACTTTATAATGAAACAAAGTAAGGAATATAAGAGCAAAGAGATTATGTGCCTCCATGTATTAATACATGAGCAAAAATAACAGAACATACAATCAAATCAAAAAGTTAAAATGGAGCAAAATTAAGACAGAATAGACTTCAAAATTTAAAAGCATCTTTAGTGCTATTAAAGCAAGTGCCAAACTCTAACTGCTATTAAGAGACAAGGTTCTGTCAAATAATGACTTTCAATAAAGAGGCACTCTTATTTTTTAGAGGTTAAAGACAGTTTTTTCCACTTTAATCTTAAAAGCATACATCTATAAGACATACTCTTAATATAAATATTTTATAAGAATGAAAATTAAATCTACTTTATTAAAAAGATTTATCCTGTCCATATTTCCATTGTTACAGTAAAGACCATAAAATAATTTTGTTTTGAAACTCAACTATAAAGAACACTTTTAACATTTCAGTAAATATGTCAGTATTTAATACATTGAATATTCTTTATTTATAATAGAATTATCATATATTATGAAACAATGTTAAGTAAAGCTTAAATAACCGCTTAAAATGGTAGGATCAAATTGCATTCATTTAAGGAATTATGATCAAATTGAAATCATTTAAGAAATTAATGATTAAATATTATATATTTTTTTCTTTGGGCTTAAATTTATATTTTCAATGTCTTTATACCTTGATAATGACTTCCATTTTTCTTCACTAACAAAAACTTTAAATAAAAATTATGTTAGAAATGACCAATTCTGCCATTTTGAATTCATGTTTTTCCTTACCTATATGTATTTATTATGACTATGCAATATCGTGTGTTAATTGTCAGAATTATAGTGTAATAATATAAAACCTCACTTTTTCCACTTTTATAAATCTCACATCAGCACTCAAACTGTCCATATATTTTATTAAAACACATTGTTTCTTTATACATCACTGATTCCTAATAACAGGAG
Organism: Fukomys damarensis; assembly: GCF_012274545.1. Classification (NCBI taxonomy): domain Eukaryota; kingdom Metazoa; phylum Chordata; class Mammalia; order Rodentia; family Bathyergidae; genus Fukomys; species Fukomys damarensis. The sequence continues at coordinate 35,967,255 of NW_022900936.1, forward strand.
GTATGCTCATGAGAGGATTTTCAAAACAGTTTAGTACAAAATATGACAATGAATATTAAAGGTATTTTGGACTAATTTCTAAAAAGTGTAATAGTTTTATAGGTAAAATTGCATAATCTATTGACCTTTAGATTTTATAAATTATTAAAGAATACGTATATATATATATATATATGCATTACAAATGTATATGAACAGTTTTTCTCACTGTTTTTGAATTGTCTGAAATATATACTGATACAAAATACATGATGATACACTGAAAGTGCCAGGGATTTAGCTCAGTGGTGCTGCCACCTGCCTTGCAAGTGCAAGGTCATGAGTTAGTTCCCCAGTACAAAAATAAATAAATAAATAAAATATGATATTCTCTCTGGCGTATTCTCTTGGTAGTGAAATCTTCCCTGTGCATCCTATATAATAATATAACCATTCAGAAAATCCCATCCCCTTGCTTATTTTTCTCTGGAACTATTTTCATCAAATAACACTTTATATTTAGCATCATAATCATGTTCCTTGTCTGTGCTTTCTCAGTAGATCCACAAAGACAAAAATATCTTTCATTTTAAAAATTCAAATTTATTTTTAACTGGTACAAAAATATATATAAGTTGTACATATTTATAATTGGGTACTATATGATTTTTCTGTGTGAGAATACAAAGTACAATATTTCTTTCAGGTTAAACATCTATTTGCTCAAACATTTAGAATTTCTTCAAGGTGAAATCTTAAAATTCTTTCTTCCATCTTTCTAAAATATATAGTACATTATTGTTATCTGTAATCACCCTACAGTACAATAGCACATTTGAAATTATTGCTGTTATCTAACTTTTTCATAGTATTCATTTATCAGTATTTCCAACCCTCACTATCCACCATTCTCTCAGCCTGTCAACTGTTACAATTCTATATGAGTGAGAATGTACACCATTTGTATTTCTGTGCCTGGCTGACTGCACAAAATATATTCCTTTTGTCTTGTCTTGTTTTATTTTAAGATATTTATTTCTAATTCTACTGTTCAACAAATTACAACCACTAAAGTTTGCTTTATCCATTAAATAAAGTAAAACACATTATATATGTGTATTTATACATAATGGGTAGTTATTTACATATGTACATAGAATTAAAAAGCTATTAGAATTTTTGAAAATTTAATAAGAATGAGGTCCCAATGAAGGGTAAAACCATGAGGTGAAGAGATGCTGGTATCGCTGTAATATCTATCACAGGTCTAGAGAGAAAAAGAGAGTAGGATTCAATGCCAGATTTTCTGCTCAAAACCTTTTGCTCATAAACTCTTTACAGTATATATTAAGAAAGACTTTTTCCTTTTTAACTTAATATTTAGTGATTATTACCATATCATGTTATAAAAATTTGATCATTTTTTGAAGTGTTGAGAAAAGCCAAAATATGAGAATATCCATTCATTCATTCATTCATTATCAAGTACTTTTAAAGCAGTACTCTTAGGATATATACATTAATATCATTAATAAGCCATAAAACTTGCCCTCATAATGCTCCACTCTAATAGCAAATATAAAATATCAAATCAATACACAATTACAAGACAGTGTGACTAGTGTTCAGCAAAGATAAATGTAAACTTAGCAGCAGCACAGAATAATGAAAGCTTTCTCTCCCTGGGGCGAGAAAGACAGAGGCAAATTTATTAAAGCTTTAACCTTCATGAATGAGAATGACAACAAATAAATAACAAGCAGGGTATCATACACATAGAAAGACAACTATGGACTACAGGATGAAACAGGGAAAGAAAAGGCTGAATATATCAATTCTCAAGGATAAGTAGTCAGAATTGTATTAACAAATTGATTATTGGAACATTATTGTGTTAGGCCCAAAAGTCATTATTTTATGATACAATTGATAGTCTTTTATACCTAAAAATGCATCAGGCTCATTTGAACCCATTGTTTCTACTGACAATTGGTTTAGAATGTAAACTTTATATACTTGCCTGACCATCCTGAGAATCTCAAATGTAAAAGTCAGCTGTTCTAACTGGCAACATGGAGATTTCTTAACTGAATATTGTTGTTTATTTATTTGCCATTTTAAGTTACAATTGATATTTGTTTAATGTCCAACCTAAATTTTAAATTCAAGATGCAACAACCTAAAGACATTGAATATGGAAGATGGTTGGGATCAGTTTTCATTTGAGACTCTAAGTATTTTCTAATGTTGAGGCCTTGAATATGAAAGCAAATGCTTATCCTACAATCCTAGGCAGTGAAAAACTGTGACTAAAGGATTTAACTAGCTCTTTCTAGTGGAATGAATAGGTAGCTCATCAGAATAAATATACTTCATTTTTAATATAAAAGCTCTATTTTATTATATTCTATAGTTTAGAAAATTCTAAATTTATTTTCCTGTCTTTCCTATTATGCAGCTGGCTGTATATTTACTCCTTAAAAATCCTTGGCCATTTCCCTGAAGGGGATAGAGTTAGTGGACTGAATAGAATTAGCATCAAAAGTCACCACTGCTTTCCCAAGCAGAGTTTAAAAACAGGATCATTGAATAATAAGGGATTTAAATCTCAACTGAGCAGGGTGTAGAAGGAAATTATTTGGATTTAAACCAATACAGATTAGAGTGTGATTAGAGAATACCATGTCCTTTATATCAGATTGACGGACTTGAAAGAGAAAACTTGCAGAAAAGAAAAAAAAAAATTGCAAAATTTTCAACCTGTTTCCCTAAATCAATCAAAAAGAACAGTCTTCTGCACATTTCAGAGTCTGAGAGTACTAACTTCAAGGAGCAAAAAGAGGGGAATGTCTGGCAGTCTGACTCTGTAGGGTTTAATGAAAATTACCTTTAGGAAATCGTCAATATAGGAATCACGAAACCAAGACAGGTAAATATAATAATAACTTTTATATAGATCTTTTATCTTAAAAAAATCCCAAAACAATTTCCAAGAAAGAAAATTTATCATACTCAGCTAAAATCCATCCATCCCTAGAGTGAAGAATTTATATTTAATATAGAATTCTTGACAAGGACAAACAAGAGAAAGAAAATTTTCCTTCAACATATGGCTAGTTTATATTGCTTAATTAAAACTTCAGTAAAAGAAATGGTTGCTTTTTTGCTAAGACGTTTTTGGAGAGGAAAATACTTATATAAAATAACTTTTAAAAGTATTCAAATCAAACTAAAATATGAACATATGTATCTTATGAAGAGATAATTAATAAAGTTATAAATTGGGGCAAGCACCATTTAAGAATTATATACATTATATAAATTATATAAAGAAAAAAATACACTTTAAATTTTTAAACATTTTGTTCACTTTATGTTTATAATTTCAATAATGATGTAAATATATTTTTTACTATCTATTTTGTTTCCTTCATGAAGATAGTAATGGTTATTTGGAAGAAAACCTGCTAAAAATTTCTTTTAACAAAGTAGGACATGAAGAGTTATCATGCTTTTTAAAAACAAACATCAACATAAACTGACATTTGAATGTATCTTTTTAAATCAAAAATACCCATTATTCTGAAATTTGTAGAAAGTTAGTTGCAGCACAAGCTAAGCTTTACTTATAGTTAAGACCTTTAATATGACCAGATATCTATCAGATGTTCATTGTTGTGTTATCTATTTTAGTGAATATCTATTTTATAGATTTAATTAATTAATTTATTTATTTATTTGGTACTGGGGACAAAACTCAGGTCCTTGTGCTTGTGAAGCAGGCACTGGAACTATTGAGCTAAATCTCCAGCCCTATAGATTTAATTTTTAACTGATGATTGAAATACAAACTATTATTTAAAATGCTATACACAGTAACATTTAATGAAGGCAAAAACAAAAGCTAGACCTTTTTATTCAATATGGGTATTTAATATAATTTTTTTATATCAGGAATTTTTTTTTCTATTAGGTTTGTGAATGGGTTAGAGATAATTTATAAGAATTTACTGAAGTGTAATAAAGCAGTTGTTGTTCTTTTTTTATATTTCAGACAAGGTCTTCCTATGCAGTTCAGAATGGCCCCGAATTCACTATGTAACTATGGCTGAGCTTGAACTCGCAGTGATCCTACTGTCTCAGCCTTCCAAATGCTGGGAATACAGGCATGCACCACCACACCCAGCCAATTTAATCATACTTACCACAGTAAATGTAAGCTTTAAAACCTGAATGATTGGTCATATGTGTAGATTAAATATTTTAACTTGTAACACCACATGGATTGTTGTGTATGGGTTAGTGTACAGGTATGTATCTATGTGTGCATGTGTATGTATCTCTGTGTGTGTGTAT
>NW_022900936.1:35971624-36016322 GCF_012274545.1 Fukomys damarensis
TATATACATGCATATAGGCATAAAGACATCTATTATATTATGCAGAGATAATTTAATAAAGAGTCAGATCCAGAGTTTATGAGAATCCTAAGCAGCTATCTTGAATCATGATGTCATTTACCACCAACATCCAGATTCCTCTTTTGTTACTTAGAAGTTTAAACATAACATTAATTTTATCTTAATAATTCAGTAGTAGTTCTAAGTATGAATCGCCATATCATGCTATAGTTATTCACAGAGCACAATACTAGAAGAAAATTTTCTTATTATCATGTACTGTTAAGTGTTGTGAGTTTAAAGGGAACATTTCACAGAGATATCAAAGCCACACACTACTTTGAAACTATTTGTTCATCACTGACAAATACCCATCATTTCATTGGAAAACAGCTTAATATGAGAGAACGGAGGAAATGAACTGTGGCCTAGAACCATGCCTCATATTTTATAAAATTTCAGTAATATTTAGCCTGCATTATTATCCTGCTCATTGAAGTTATTTTTTTTATTTTCATATTAAGAATAGTACTGAGATCACTGGATGTCTTTTTGGGATGAATGGGTTAAGGAATGCATTATACTTCTCATACATCTTTAATCACGTTAACAAGCATACAATGTGTTTTCAGGTTTCCATTGCTGTAACAAATACACAACATAAATTGACTTATAAAGAAACAAGTTAATTTTGGGTCATGGTTTCCAAGGTTTCAATCCGTGGTTTGTTTGGTTTTTGCCTTGGGTACACAGGAGGGTTGTTCAACTCATAGTGTTCAGAAAGAAGACAGACAGACTAAGGTCGTCAAATATCCACAGGTACAAATCACTAATGACATAAATTTCTCCAACTAGGAACCTTCTAAATGGTTCAGCACCTCCTATATTATGTTATATTTAAACTTGTAAATAACAAAAGAGGAGGGCTGGGGATTTAGTTCAGTGATTCTGCTGCCTGCCTGACAAGCACAAGGACTCGAGTTTGATCCCTGGTAGCAAACAAACAAACAAAAAAACAAAAGAGGAATCCGGATGTTGGTGGTAAATGACATCATGATTCAAGATAGCTGCTTAGGATTCTCAATAAATCTGGATCTGACTCTACTATTAAATTACCTCTGCATAATATATGTCTTTATGCCTATATGCATGTATATATGTAGAGATACACACACATATGTATATATATACACACAGGGATGCATACAAACTCACACATAGACACATGCCTGCACACTAACCCATACACAACAATCCATGTGGGGTTACAAGTTAAAATATTTAATCTACGCATATGACCTATCATTCAGGTTTTAAAGTTTACATTTAAAGTGGTAAATATGATTAAATTGGCTGGGTGTGGTGGTGCATGCCTGTAATCCCAGAACCTCCAAATAGTGGCACAGTTGGAAAACAAAAAAAACAAAACAAAACAAAACAAAAACCCTTAATTTCTGGAGATTAGAGTACACTTAAGATTCAAATTATAGCAAACAGTGGGTCAAAAGGTGGTTATAGCTTAATAAAGCCTAGTGCTATTGTATTCACTCTGCGTGGAGGAAAGCATCACTTTTTATGAATCATTTTTAGTGAGATTTTTGTGGAGATGTTGGATTTTAGAAAAATAAAAAGAACAGGGATTCTCTATGGTATGGAGGATATCTGCTCACAGAGCCTGGGGCGGGAGATCTGGAGCATGTGGAAGTGTCAGTGTTGAGAGTAAATCAAGAAAAATTAAAAATAATGGTTATCTTTACCAGATTAACAGTATAAGGCAAAATTATGAGGAATCCTAAAAATCAGCAGGATAACATAAGGTTTTCTATAATTTTTAAGAATTCTATCTTGTGGGAAATGCTGTTTCCCTAAGAAAAATATTTGTATTGTTTAGAAAAAAAATTGTCGATGTTTTGAGGACCGAAATTGATTGGGAGAATGAACACAATGATCTTAATGCTGCAGAGATTATAAACCAAAAGATACATTAGAAAACAACAGGAAGATTAGGTTCTGTATTAGCAAAGAGCCTTGTAAAGTATGCAAGCTATTTCATCTAAGTATGTTTACTAGCTAGATTTACATTTACAAAAAGAAATACAAAATAGATTGTGAAATGTAGTTATTTAGTAGATTATTTAAAATCAAATGAGCTGCTACATATGTTAAACTAATTCAAGTACATATATCACACTGAAAACGATAGGAATCCTTGCCAGACATTGGATTAAAATAATAGTGTACCAAAAATTTTTGCATACTTAGAATATTTTGCTGTTCTCCTAAATTGTGGGGCTGGTTATTTTGATTAATTTTGAGAGGTTGTGGAAATGACTTCCTTAGAAAATTTGACTGAGCTAAAAATCCATCTGTTTTACATGGTTTAGTTGTAGTCCAGCCTGGAGGCAAAGAATAGATAATCTGTAATAGAGTAAGCGACCCAAAGGAGAGCATTAAGTCACTAGATTAGTGGTGACCATATGCTCTTTAGAAGGTTCATGAAATTGCTCATTTTCATGGGAAGAAACATGTTTTTCACTGTGGTCTTAAATTTTAGTAAAGGAATCATATCAACCGTTTCCTTTAAAATAATGTGAGATAATGAAAAGATGGAAATAAAGTGGTTGTAGATGGGGAGGGGAGGAGGGGGTGAAGGGAGTGCAGGGACAAGGGGCAAAATGAGAACCAAAACTTGTCATGTAGAGGTACAAGATCCCAACGATGAATGTAACTGTACTGTATCCCTAAAATGTACCAATAAACTCAATTAAAGCTGAAAAAATACTTATTAAAAACCACTAGAGCAAATAAACTTTCAAGAATACTTTGGTTCAAGTATGAAAAGGCCAAATTATTATAGAAACCTACTTCTTTCTTTCAGCACCACTTCCCTAGTCCCCCCCCTCACTTTCTCCCCCCACCTTTGTCTTTTCATTCTGCATTTGTTCCTGCTTCCTTCACCCAGTCCTCCCTCTTTTACTCCTTTTTTTCTAAAATAATTTGAACTACGTAATTCATATTTCTTTTCAGATGATATGATTTAGTGGATTCCTGAACAGTAGAAAACATTCTAAGGAGAAATAAAAACTCTTCAGTTCAAGATATACTTATCTTATGTTTATCTTTGATTTACTGTTAATAATAAAAAAAAAGCTGTAAGAACAAAACAAACTAATAGACTGTTTGTCACAAGTCACTTCATACTATGATAAAATGCCATTGTTTAAAAAATGATTTGCAAACTATTTGAAGTTTTCTTTTTGCATTTAATCTCTACTTAATCTATCACATAAAGACATTCTTCAATCTTGCTGTTTTAAACTTTCAGATACTTCATATACTCAGCTTTTAAAGAGGAAAGCTTTACCGTGGCTCACAGTTTCAGAAGTTTCAGTTCCTTGACCTTGCTTTGCGTCTGCGGCAGGGAGGTACACGATTCCAATACGCTACTAAAGGGTACGCCCCCAAGTATCCTTCTGCAAAACCCGCCTCCTAAACGGTCCATCGCCAAAGACGGTGCCACAGAATGACTGCTAACTCAAAAGTAATTCTTTTTTCAATGGAGAAACTGAGAGGATATGTTTTCTATTGCTTCTTCCTCTATTATTTATATTCATTGAAATGAAGCAATTCTATTATGTATAGTATAGGTTAATATTCTTGATAAGGCAAAATACAGAAATTCATTAATTTTAATGATGTTTAAAGTTTTATTATTAAGGAAACTTTGTTTGCTAATTTACTTTAATGTTACTCATGAGAATCTAATGCTATCTATTTTTTCTTGCATTAACTCCATCTATTTGTTCTTTTCCTTTCACCTACCTTAAATTCATTTCTTTCTACCTCACTCATTTTTTATTGTTCAACTAAAAATGCTACCTATCTTAAGGAGCTGCTCTTGGGACCTCACCACAGCTTTTCTGCTGGGTATAGTTCTTTTCAGCTATCAAAGAATCATAGAATAGAGTTTCTATTTACCTTGGAATATAACTATTTGCCATAAATCATCTCTTCTGTGCACTGTAAACTTACAGTACAGGGACACGTTGATATCTATATAATTATAGCCGGGAACATTGGAGTGTTATGTATCGGTGCCTAACGACTATTTGTTGGAAGAATATGAAAGATGCTTTACTTTCATATGTGAAAAACAGAAGTTTCACTTCTGTTATAAATCCTACTTTTGTTATAAGCAGAATCTTAAAATGTATACTCTTGTCTTTATTTTCTTATCTGAAATGAGGTGATGAAAATATTTTAATGTTTTGTTAAATATGAATTTTTTATTCAAACCATCTATCCTATCTTAAAGCAAAAAAATCCCATATATATATATATAGTATAAATATATAATATATAATATTACGAGATATGAAAATGTCAAGTTTCTTTCTATACTCACAAAATTTTTTAAAGTAAAAAAGCTATAACAATTAATTATGGGTGCTGCCACCTGCCTTGCAAGCACAAAGTCCTGAGTTCGATCCCTGGTACAAAAAAAAAATATAGTTATAAAATCATAACAGCTAGTACCTTTGGAGAGCTTTCCATGAGTCAGTTGCTCTCCTATGATCTTTGTACACACAGTCCATACAGTCACTGTCACAAAAGCCTTAAAAGAAACTGAGTCACAAAGAACTGACAGTGTTTGCCCAAAGCACACACATTGTTAACATGATAGCCAGGACTATATCATATATCATATATAGTATCATATTTTTGGACTATAAATGCATATATTTTTGTATAATGAAAGTTACTGAAGTTTGTTCAATTTAGTTTCTTCATTTTTAAGTAAGAATGTTGAGATTCCAGAAGCTAAGCAACTATCTAAGGTCATGAAGAATTAAATGATGAGAAGATTAAGTGACATCACTCAAAGCAACTTTTTAATACAATGTCATGAAATAATTAATCTGGCCTGTCTTTCCTTTGAGAGTGCATAGTTTATCACTTTTCCTGACTTTCATCTTAAGTAAAATTGTTTTATTTGTTACAGTATTCCAATCTATTATAACATCATATAGTCATACCATATATGTCTAAAATTTATTTTCTTAAAAGTTTTGTCATTTAATTTTATGTAGAAAAATGGACCAAGATATATGAATATGCTATTAAATGCAGCTACTTTTTATGTGGATGTTAAATATTTAAAAGTAATATATAAAATATATGTAGCTATCTTGATGAGATTCAGAACACACTACTCCAAAATATAATGCTGTAGTATTACAGAAAACAACAGAAGCAGGCAAACCTCTTAGATCCTTCCCTATACTTCTCTTAAGCAGGTCCTAAAAGACTTTAGTGACTTGCCTCTAAGGAAGTTCAGAAGACCCTCAACCCATATAGGTCTCTTTATACCTGGAGGAAAATACACACAGACAGCAAAATGAATCTGATAAAATGGGTTTTGCTAAATTTCCTCCAGTTATCATTAAATCTACTCCATTTATTATATTTCTGAATGGCTGTTCATAAAAATCACACACTTTCCTCTTTCTCTGAGCCTTCATATCTGAAGGCTCCCATGTCCTGTAAATCCCATATGAAAGAAGTGTGTAGGTGTTAACTTTTTTATTCTGTGTTCTTTTATAAGGGTCTCAGCAATGAGCCTACTGATGGATATGGAAAAATAGCACTTTTCTGCCTTATAATGTGCATACTGAAGTTAAAAATAAATTAAGCAAATACAGCAGAATATACAAGGATTACATTTGCACTTGTATTGAATTTAAATGAGTCTTATATTCTATAAATCAAAGTAGAAATTACCAAAAGCCCATTGTCAAAATAGGAAAGCCATGCTGCTTTTTCATTCAGCTATTTCCCAAACTCCCATCCAAAAGTGATTCCAAGTTGTGTGTGATGGTCGTTGACTGTAATTCTAGTACTCAGGAAGCTGAGGCAGGAGAATTGTCATGAGTTTGAGGCCAGCCTGGCCTATATACTGAGTCCAAGCCCAGCCTGAACTACATACAGTAGTGAGAACTTGTCTAAAAAATTTCAAACAAATAAATAATAAACAAAACTTCTTCTACCAATTGTGAACACATGCCCTGAATAATACTTAGTATCAAAGAGGCATATTGAAACCTTCTCAGGAGGAAAAATTTAAAGTAGTTTTTCTTTTTTTGCTTTCTTAGTGCATAAAACAAGGATAGTTTCAAGAAACATTTATACATTATTCTGATTTTAAGACAAAAATGATTTAAATGAAAACAAGACAATTCCTAGAGTTTAGAATGGAATACAATGCAATGTGATATTCAGTGATAATTCATTGAGAAAAGTGATGGGCTATTGAAACATGACTACACTTATCAAATAATGAAATAAAAATTTCTGTAATTTTGAAGAAAATACTATTATATAGACTATTGAAATATACAAATAAATTAACACCTCTTAAAATAAAACAAAATATCCCTAACAACAGAATGGCTAGTAATATACATTTTGTAGTAGAAAGGTTTTCTGCTTTGAGGGATAGGCAATAAAGTAATTTGGAGCGCTACTTCCTGCTTTGCTTGAATTTTAAGATTCTGAATCAATTTGACAATACTCCCCCCGCCCCCGGTTCCCTCGATTCCCTCCCTCCCTCTCTCTCTCTCTCTCTCTCTCTCCAAGTGTCAACATACTGCTACCACATTCCTAGTGATTACACTGTTTCACGATGTGACCCAATTTATCAGTAATGCTTTTTTCCTTCAAAGACTTCACAGTTCCCTTTTTCTTCCTGTCAGAGGTGATCTTATTATCCACTGGTCTCCTCGCCTGTGAAGTCTATCCACTGTTCCCTTGTCAAAGGCATTGTTTCTGGATATTGTAGTTGCTCAACCATCTGTTCAAAGATGCCTACACAAATATATACCTATTCATTTCATTAAATTGTGATTTTTATCAAGTACCAGTAGATTATAAAGCAAGGTACATTTTCTGAGAATTCCACAATTGAAGTTCCTTTCACATTTGATTTGCAATGAGTGGCCAAAAATTGTTTGCACATCACTATGTCACAGAAATTGTAAAGCTATAAACCTTCACAAGCAAGATTATATAATAGCAAATAGGCATTCTTAAAGTGTGAAAATACACTCATAGTTAACCAGATATGGGTGTTAGTTGGTATGGAACTCTACTGTTTACCTTGCAACTATCAGTACTCTTCTACAAGAACAAATCAAGTTACAAAACCTATATTTTCATAAAAACATTCTATGGCTGGGGGTGCAGCTCAGTGGCACCATGCCTGCCTGGCAAGCACAAGGTCCCAAATTCTATCCCAGGTACTAGAAAAAAAAAAAAAAGCAGTTCTTATGATACCCAAACTACCACAATGTAAATATAATTGCATTTTGTACTATTTAAAAGGTGTGTTAAGGTTCTTGCCCTTGAGGATTTTATAGAACATATCAGATCTGAACATTTCCATTATTATAATTGGATATAATCAGCCATTCTAAATGTTTGAACAAATAATATGTCTAATGAAGTTATTATAGAAACGGCCTCTCTAATTCGAATAAGTTGAACTTTTCTTGATTCTCCATTCTTTCTGAATTAACCCTCCTTGGCCTTTCCCCCAAACCATGGATATAATGAGCATTTATTTCCTTACATTTTCCTTTTTTTTTTCTCTTCTCTCTTTTCATGCTCCGTAGTTTTCTCCTCTCTCTGTCATCTATAAACAATGGTACCAAATCTACACATCACGTTTCTTATCTCACCAGTTACCTCTTTTGTAAAGACAGCCTTTAAACAATTATTACCGTGATATTTCCTCCTCTTCTTCCTCCTTCCCCTTGCCCCAGATTAGTGTCATATATCCTAATCACTTTACAAAATCCACTTGCCCATGGTAAAATACCCTGTGCTCTACAGTATCTAAAATCCCTGAACACCTGAATGTTGCTGGATAGCTGAAGTAGCAAACCTATAAACATTACAGTAAATTAGTAGATTGAAAGTAGGTGGCATGAATTAAAATTCTAAATAAGATTAATCAAGTCAAATTAAACATCTTTCTATAAACACTTATTTTTATTATTTTCTGTAATTTTCAGGAATGGAGAAAAAAGTAAAATAAAAACATTTAAAGAAAATATATTGGATATATACTTTAAGAGAGTGAAAATGCTGGTGTTAGGAACATGGTAATAGTGCAGATAATAAATTCCTCAGTAATCACAGTAAGTAAATATTTTATCTCCTAATCCTCCACTTCTCTCTAACATTGTCCCCATTTCAGGTGCAATGTTTTCACCCTTTTCATTATGGTGTCATGATTTCTCCTCTCTTGGCTCACGCTGTTGAATAATGTACCATCTCTGGTCATGTGTAACATCTACCTTGTTTCTCTTATCAATTATGAGGGAGTATCGAAATGAAATTGGATACAAATTTGAAAAACATACTTTGCTCACATATGAATATACACAGTATGATTTGAATGCATACCCCGAAATCCATGTGTTAGAAATTTAATTGCAAACACAAGTACTAGGAAGAGAGAAAGAATGAGTAGCATTTAGGTCATGATGCCTCTAACTCTCCTGAATGGTTGATGTCATTTTATGAGAGTGGATTAGTTGTCATGAGAGTGAATTTGTTACAAATGCAAGTTTAGTTCCTTATTGACAGTGCAATCTCACCACAAATCTCTACCTTTTACCATTCCATCCAGATACCATACAGAACGAAAACCTTTACAATGTGCCTTTGTTGTTGGGCTTCCCAAATGCCAGAACCTTGATCCAAACAAGTCTCTGTTGTTCACAAATACCCAATCTCCAGTATTCTGTTAGAGGCACAGAAAATCGACTATATCAGTATTTATTACGCATATTTACACATAGTTACAATATGCTATAAAGGAAGAACAGTCTAGATTTAATAGCAAATTGAAAAATGAACATCAAATTCTGTTGCATTGGATTTAGGAAAATATCTTACTGAAGCACTGATGCTTTGAGCAAAGGAAAGGAAGGACATCACTGATTGGAAAATAACCCATAGATTGTAAGTAAAGTTCGGTGAGTCCCCTTTGGAAGGATACAAAGCAGAATAGTTATTTCCCTACAATAGGCTGATGACCACTGCGTATCAGTTACTTTTAATAACTTTACATCAAATTCATTCAGTGTCTTTATAAACTATCAAATGCAGAATGCTAAAAGGTCTTATATCTGGTAATTGAGTAAGGTCTCTATTTTATGCAAGCCACATTTTGTTGTAAATCAATTCTCTCACTTCAAGAAAAATCCTTAGTGCCATATTTGAATGGTTTGACTCTGTCTCAGCTAATCTAATGGTATTTTAAATGTCAGTTGATTGCAAGAAACTACTTTTTCTTGATTTTTCAAAGTCATTGCTGGAAATATTTTTGCTTATATTAGGAAATAGGTTTGGCTAAAAGGAATTATTTGTATTACAATTTGTAGTCTTTACACATGGAAAATTACCTCAGACCAGGTACATAAAAGTGAATTTGAATAATGAACATTAGCAAAAAAAAATCAGCACTCTGGTTTCAGATAGTTTCTAGGTTTAATTAAAAGCATATATATTAGACAAAAACTCCCCATGCTTATAAGGGAAATAATTTACAAATTTTCACCATGGTATTTTTACCTGATGAGCGGCGCTGAGAGAAATACAAAAATCTGCTTTTTTTTCCTATAATTTAGCTTAAAATAACAAGTATCGCAAATAAAGCTATTGGGTGACAAGTGGAAAAGATGAGAAAACTCCAATTTCTACTTTCACGATGTCATTCAGAGATGGAAACCATGAAGTTTGACTCTCAGCTTCTTTTTTGTTTGTTAGTTTTTGGAACCAAGGATTGAACTAGGGACCCTGTGCTTTCAAGGCAGGTGGCAGCACCACTGAGCTAAGTGATGCCCGCAACAAAGATCAGAGCTCTCCTGAAGATAACAAAAGCCATCCTGGGTCACAGAGAAGAATATGAGCTCCTACCATGAGAAGACAGCCACATTCCCATCAGAAAAACTACCTGTAGCAATTTCTCCAAGAAAATCAACAGCCCAAGATCTTCCCCTCCAGTTTTCTTTTTATGCCATTGGCAGCAATCCTCAGCAATCTTCCATGCTTAAACCACACTGGTTCAGTTCACCTGGGTGTTCCAAGTTGACCCTTAATTAATAGACCACACCCCTAACCATTCTTATGAACATATTTTTTGTCCTCTCACCCCACCCACATTTACCTCCTTGTTACATTTTGAGTCTCAGTTATACATTCAGGTTTTATGCCTGTATGACAAAGTATCAGCAATTGGAATAGAAGAAGATGGCTAAGTCTTAATCCATTTCGGCTGCTGTTACAAAATACCTGAACTTGAGTAATTTATAAAGAATCCACTTAATTCTCACAGTTGTAGAGAGCAGTAATCTAAGATCAAGGCATCCAAATTTCCATATTTGTTGAAAGCTGCCTGTCTCTGCTACAAAAATGGCAAGCTGTTATTGCATCCTTAGATAACAAACAGAAGGAAGCAAAAAGAGAACTGTCTCTGCACCCTCTTGTATAAAAGCATTAATCCTTTCATGAGTACAGAGCTCACATGACTTAATCACCTCCCAACAACCCTACATCTTGAAACTAGAGTATTGCATTGGTTATTATGTTTTAACATTATAATTTCCTTTCTTTTTTGTAAGGACCATTTGTGTTTTCTTGTTTTGTTTTTGTAGTTGAATTTATTGGTTCATTCTAGGGATACAGCACAGTTACACTCATTTCAGGGAACTTGTATCTTTACATGACAGGTCTTGATTCTCATTTTTCCCCTTGTCTCCACCTCCCTTCACCCCCTCCTCCCCTCCCCACCTACAAACACTTTAATTCCATTTTTACATTTTCTCACATTTTTTCCCATTCCCTTATTCCCCTTCCCCTACCCTTCTCACTGTCTCTACACCTTTAGCCCTTTTCTTCCTATTTCACATTGCTAATTATCCCATTAGGATTTTGAGTACTCTTAGTTTTTCACACCAGAGAAACTATTCAGTATTTACACATGTGTGACTTATTTATTTCACTTAGAAGTATATCCTCAAAATGTATCCATTTTCCTATGAATGAATCGTATTTCTCATTCTTTATTGCTGAGTAATATTCCATTTTATAGAAAAACCACATCTTCTTTATCCAGTCTCCAACTGATGGGCAAATGGGCTGTTTCCAATTTTTAGCTATTACAAACTGTGCCACTATAAACATAGGTGTGCATATATCACTGTGATATGATTCTTTTAATTCTTTTGGAAAGATACCCAGCAGAGGGATGGCTGGGTCAAATGGAACCTCTAGCCCCAGCTCTTTGAGGTATCACCATATTGACGACCATTTTCGTTTATGTCTTGTACTCTGAGTAACTAGTTGGAAGGTAACTAGTTTGAAAGTAATAATACACAGTGTAATAACTATTGTTAGTCTCCTATTATTTTATTATGAAATTTTATTTTTTCATAAAAATGAAACAAAAAAGTTTTGCAAGAAACATATTCAAACTATAGCCAATTACTGAATATGTTCACAAATCCTGAACATCATCGAACAGGAAAAGACACTTTAAGGGTGACTTATCACTCCTCTGCCTTGTGTGGACATCAGCTAGAAAACAAGAAGGGTCCTAATGAGATAACTGACATTGTGAAATGGGAAGAAAAGGGCTAACAGTGTAGGGAAAGTGGCAAGGGTAGGGGAAAGGTAATAAGGGAAAAGAAAAATATGTGAGAAAATGAAAATATGGAAATACAGTGTTTGTAAATGGGGATGGTAGGAGGGGGTAAAGGGAGGGCAGGGACAAGGGGAAAAAAATGAGAACCAAGACCTGTCATGTAAAGGTGCAAGACAGTTACTAGTTACTCAGAGTACAATAATGAATGTAACTGTACTGTATCCATAAAATGTACCAATAAACTCAATTAAAAAAATAAGAAAGGTGGGATTGGAATCTTCTGAAAACTTGTTCACATCTACATCCAACAACCTATAACGACTACCAGTTTGGGACGAATTTCATTCCTGTGTCCTTCTCTGTGTGCTCTTTGCATGTCTTATTTTTTTTGTTGCATATTGAATGCGTTTCAAGACTGAATATCCTGAGGAAGAAAGCCTGGAGATTCATTACTTCATCCACATTGTAGTTATTAAAGCAATCACAGCATCTGTCAAATAAAGGCAAAGAGACTAAAACAGGGTTCTTATAAAGGTGACAAAAGGCCTTTAGTAACATTTATTTATATTATTTGAAATGTGAGAAATATTCAGTACAACTGACTATGTTTCTTTCCAGAAATCCAATTATTTCCTGGAATCCATACTATTTGTTTGAAGTATTCTTCTTCTGTACTGAAACATCTTTTTAGTCTTCTCTTCTTCTATCTTTTCATTTTTTCTTCTAAAATATTGGTGAGCCACGGAGGCTTACACCTTCAGTTTACTTCCCTTTCATATATACTCTAGATACCTTTGCCCAAAGGCCTGTCTCACCTTCATTTTGGTATCTAACAAGTACCTCATAATTAAAAGGCAAAAATTCATGCATTCTTTTTCTTTCTTCCTCAAATTTCTCTGCAAATTTTGTTTTCTTTTTGCTTGCTTGCTTGTTTGCTTATCAGATCAGTGCATCATATTACCATCTACAATAGAGCTCAAATGCCTACATCAGATCTATCAACTTTATCTCCATAAATACTGTGATTTCTTTTCTCTAGCTCTGCTACATCATTAAACTCAATCCTGTAATTTTCTATTCCACATCTTTGAAATAGTTCCCTAACATGTCTTCTCCCATGCAGAAATAACTTGCTGTTCATAAAGTTATTCAGGTTCTCGCCAACCATATTTAGAAGTTGCATTAGCTACTCAGTCAGGCAGTGCATCTCAAAGCTCCTTGCATGCATAGGGCGAGGAGCCATGTGGCAATTTCTTGCCAATGAGTGATGTGTCCAACTGAACAATGTTAATTCTGACCCAAGCAGCTTCGAAAACAGTGACTTTTCTTATCATTTGTTTCCCATTCACTGAGTAAAAGAAATTATTATGAAATTCTAGCACTGGAGAAGCCAAGAGATGAAAGGAAACTGGATTCCTGTTTAAAAAATGCCAGATTTAAAAAAGTCTATGCTTTATTGTTTTATGAATAGAAACAACATCAGCAACAAAACTTACATTGTTTTAAACAATTTTGGATGAGTACTTTTCATTACAACCTGTGCTGTCAAAGTCCTAAGGAAGCCCTGAACAATTTATTCAACAAATCATCACAAAATTCAAAAGTACAAGCGTAGCAATATTGACTTACTAGAAAATAAGTTAGTATTAGAGGGATAATGAGATATGCATAAATGAAAGCAGGTATAAATCTAACTATATAGACAATAGTATTAAAATTGAATGAGCAAGAATAAAAATGAATTAAGGTGTTATGTACATGTATCAACTTTTAAAGAGGAATCTAATAATTATGTACTTTGTACTGCAAAAATGAAGTAATAAAAGAATTTTTAAAAGCAGTCCAATCAAAAACTAGTTAATTAGGCTTGTTAAAAAGGAAGGGAGGAAATGAGGGAGAGAGGAAAGAAGAGAGAGAGGAAAGTAGGGAAGGAAGGAGGAAGAGGAGGATGAGACAGGAGAGAGAGGCAGACAGAAAGGAAAAGAGAAAAATAAGCAAATCTAACTGTAAACTTTCTATAGAAAACACTCAAATGCAAAATACAAACACTTTCAAAGTGTGTTTTGCTTTCATTTTCGATTTCTTTTTTTCCACTTCATTCTTTAGAGTCTACTACTTGGAACCCCTCGATGTCTTTTGAGTACACTTAAATGTGAAATCCCCATTTGGTGTTCAGAGATCAATATCATTAGTCTACCACCTGTGTCTCCACACACATAAGCCTGAGACCACCTGTGAATTTGTTGGAAAGAAGGGGCCCCACCCGCACCCCACACCCAGAGGATTGGAAAATCTAGAAGGGGCCGAGTAATCTCTTGTGTGTGTTTAAACCTCTGGGTTTCCTTAAGGCTTTTAGGCAAAATGCCCAAGTCTGCTTAAGACTACTAGTTTATTTTGTCAATCAACTATCCAACAAATCTCAGTCCTCAGAGATATAATGTCCCTATTTTCTAATGCCCTAACATCATACTTACTTTTCTCTTTGAACAGGACAAATTCATTCAGAAAGTGTTTCTACTCTCAGTCTCAGATGCTCCTTTCTTGTTCTTCCTAACTTACAAAAAAGAAACCACTCCCTTCAAATACTGTTTCTCCTCTAGAGTAAGCTTGTCCATTTCTTATGTCTTTTTTCCCTTACCTATTCTCTTGTTTTTCGTTATAGTTCCTTGTAATTTTATCAAATTACACTCATGTTCATGTATTTATTATTTTGCTGCATTCCCTTTCCTCCTTTAAAATTCAAGGTCCATGAAATAGGGACCTGCCTATGAATACTCCCTAGAACAGTATCATTCACATAAAATAATATGTATACATCTAATTGATTATAATTATATTTCAAAAATTGAAAAACATTTACTTTATTTTGAAACAACTAGAAACATATAATATAAAACTCTCCCGCTTCAAGCCACCTCATTCTCACACACTTTAACATCTATCTGAACAATCCTGAACTAGACCTGTTACCTTTAGTACCCTTGATTTTCCACCTTACATTTTCTAGTCTTACCTAGATTATCTGATTATGTTTCCTTTCCATCTAAGGCTGCGATTCATGAGTTATAGAATTTGACAAATTAAAGGACTTTTAAACAACATTGCTTAGGGATCTTGGGTATATTGTTCAATCCATCCACACATTTAAAAATTTTACTTCAGGGTCTGGGATTTAGCTCAGTGGCACCACACCTGCCTTGCAAGCTAAAGATACTTTGTTAGATCCCTGGTATTGGGAAAAAAAGAAAAGAAGAAACAATTTTACTTTATGAACACACAAATATATAAATGTTTTCAGCAATATTGATTTCAACATGAGAAGTATAGGAAAATATTGAAAAACTCAAGGCAATTAAGGGGAAGATGAGTAAATTTATAAGAATAGTAAAAAATTATATATATAATTATTAATTTTAAGTGTAATATATTGTTAAGTAAAAGGTAATAGGTGCATATATTCCATAGAACAAGATAGATATATACAAACATAAAAACTGTTGAGCTCATATAATCTGTGTAAAGAAAAGGATGTAGGAAAATATATACAAGTGAATCTATGTATGTAATTATTCCAAGTACAAATGTGCTCCACACTTCCAAATTTTACAAATATATATTCAATCAGAATGTGTTTTTTCCAACTTTTTAAAGGAATGTTTAAAAAACAGAAAATATTCACAGGTGTTTATGAGTATTACAATCTATCAACTTTAATTTCTCTCAAAAAGGGTAAATGTCTGTTCATTTCTCTAAAATGTTATATAACTTTTCTTGGTCAGTGTTTCTATAAATATTTTATTTTATTTTATTTTTTGGATACCGGGGATCAAACTCAGCACTTGGCACTTGCGAGGCAGGCGGCAGAACCACTGAGCTAAATCGCTAGCCCCTTTCTATAACTGTTTCAGTTGAGTATTTCCCATTCATTATGTTCTTTTTCCAATGGCAATTTAAAAAATATCCTTGAAAGCACATTAAAACATAACACTTAATAAAATTGTGTTAACAAAATACATTTTATATTTTGCATGCTTTTGCTTGCCTATCACATACATTGAGGCAGTATTTTTAAGTGCTTTGGAGTGTATTTTGTTTCTTTCAAAAATTTAAAGCTGCAACACTCAAAAAGATGTTTAGAACTAATAATTTAGAATACAAAGAAAATGTATAAGATCAAATTCCACTTTTGATACAAACTATTTTAAGAAGGAATAGTAAATATTTTTCATGAATAACATGATTTAGAGCTATGATAATTATGTTCTTCACATCTGTATTTACATATACTAAATAGACCAAAAATTTTGAAAACCATGACAAATTAGTATTTGAAAAAAGAAAAAGTAATGATAAATACTGTCTATATGTTACTAGAAATACCATCTGAAGCCTTGCAATCTTCTTTCCTGGAGGGTTATTGAATGAGAAAAGTGTGATATGAGAATTTGGCTTGACCCTTCGCAGTTGCTATTAAAGAAAAAATATATAGCTAAGAGTATTTCAGTTCATTAATCTACCTATGGAATGCAGTGAACATGCTTCAAATTCCAATTGTTCATAGTACTCTAAAAATGAAGGATGATGAGTGTATTTATTATTTAAATCCACTTTTTCTTCCTCTTCTAACTCAGGTATTATAATCCCTCCCCTGTGGATCTCAGATTTTATTATTCATGTAGACAACAAGCATTTGTTGAATGATAGTTCAATAAAAATTATTGTCAGCCTGTTTCTCCTGGTTTTATTTTGTTTTGTATTCATTTGTCTGTTTTTTGTGTAGACACTGATCTTACAATCTGTGCTTTCAGCAACTCTCCATTTCTGAGCCCCTGTAGATGAAGTCTTTCAAAGACTTATGTGTATGTTTCACAAAGTCTGGAATTAGTTTTGCTGTTGTAAGCAGCTTGTTTAGGTCTGCAATATGTTATTAAATTTTCATTCTTAATAAATACATACATATACAAATACTTCAATTTTAAAAATACTTTAATAATATTTTCACATATGCAGTGGCATTTATGCTATGGTGTATTGGTATATTTTCCTTTAAATTCTAAACTTTAGATGCTTTGATCTGGATAGTGACAAATGTCTCTTTTCCTCAGCAGGAGTCGGACTCCTGCTTATCTATGTCTGGCTATCACTGTGTTTCTATGTAGTGCTTCATCCTAGAGGAATAGCATCATCTTTTGTTATGATCTACCTGTATGAGAATTTGTAATTCCTTTATGAGACAAGAATAGAAAGCTCAGTAATGAAAAGGCCAGTGCTTGGTAGGGTCAAGGTCCCACAGCTGAATCGGGTAATGAAGTGGTACGAAATATCCAGTTGGAGCAAATCCTAGTGACAAAGAAATATGCCAAGTCCTGTCCTAGCACACAGAGTGATGAAACTAAGGAATCTAAATGCTGTTATTGTTTTAAAGGGATTTACAAGCACTAAAATCTATTGAAACAATATGATCAGTGGCCGATAATATAAATGAGATCACTTTGCAGTTTTTTTCTGATTTTTCTTAAGGTACAATGATTAACCTTTCAGTGATGATGCACAATTAGACTATGATAGAAATTAAGAACATTCTGGCTGGTGTATACTGGCTGGAACCTGTTAAAAACTTACTTCTTATTCATATAATGCAATATCAAATGGTGTGTCTATTATACATTCACTACTACCTAGTACTGTTACAAGAATTGATGTCTAATTATTCATTTTGAAAGAAGAATGAAGGAATATGCTGCAACACCTAGCCGATCGTTGCTATAAACATTCTTGCTTAAAGACACATGACTCACATTGGTCTATCTCATTTCATTATCTGGATTTCAGTGTTCATTTCACATTTCTGTCCCCTGGTTATTATCTTGACCGTTGCAAATTTGTTAGGTGGCTTAGCTGGATTTAGTGACTACTTTTCAAAATTTCTCCAGGGTAGGCTTCCCCTATTCCTATCCCATCCTATTCTTAAAAGCCTCTCTCCCTTTCCCTCCTCTGCCCCTTCCCCTTTTCTCTTGTCCGTTCAGCCCACTGCTTGAAAGTTGACTATCATTGCGTTAAAGAGGCTAATATAATACATACAACAGTATTTGTCATTAACCTATACTTCTGAGATTTCTCCTATGCATTTATTTGGAATGTTTTGTTGTTTATTTGTTTTGAGACAGAATCTCGCGGCATAGCTGTATAGTTCAAGTTGTCCTTGACCTAATTATGGAGCCCAGCCTGCTCTAACTTGTGACAACCAGATTATTTGGCCTCAGCTTGCAGAGTGCTGAGATTGCAGGTGTGCACCCCAACATCTGGCTAAAATATAGTGACATGGGAAATGTTTTGAAAAAGTATCACTTACTATATAAATGCAGGTTAATATTAAGGCAAAGTATGTGAAACATGAGTCTACTTTGTTCTGCTCGGAATACTATCACAATATTGTTGTATTCTCTTGTGTTGTATACTCTACCTATTGTTTTCCTCTTTATGAGAAAATAGTCCCTGTAGTGATCTCTGTAGATGAAATATGCAAACGGATGAGAGAAATTTTCCCTTACCCACTCTTTAGAAATGGGAATGAGCAGTACTTTTTCACAGTTTTGTAGGTTGCTCCAGTGTGACAACCATGTCCATGGAATAACACCATGGGAAGACTTAGCAGATGATATTCTTATAATTTTTTCTATAATATCATTTCTCATATACTTTCTGTCTTCCTGTCTCACCAACGATCTCCTTCATCAATAATGCAAAAGCAAAAATTTTGGATGAATATTTCAATGTAAAAATGGATTCTGTTATTCATTTTATACTATTTTGCAAATAATCAATTCAATAGATAAAAATCCACTATTGTTATTTTAATACTACCCCAGTCAATTGATTTCAAAATCTTTAAGTTGTATAAAATTACTAAATATGTGGAGTCATATCCATTTCCCTTTTTTACCCCTCTTAGTATTTTTTAGTAAGTTCACTATTCTCTAAGAAAGAAGAAAAAAAACCCACAGATGATGGGAATTTTAGTTTGCATTACTATTTTTTTTTCACATAGCTGCTTGTCTTGACTCAAATTTTGTGTAAAAGTATTGGAGTCCTCTGTTTTCAGGTCTGATTCACATAAACGTCACCTCGGAATTCATTCAAAAATCAGCCCCGGAAGCCTGTTCCACTAAACTAAAGAAAACAACTGAAAAAAAATATTGATGCTTTTATAGCCTTGCCGTCTAAATACAGATGAATACAAAATCTAATTTTATTATAGCTCACCTACAACTTTTAATAGACATCAATGTATATGACCGTGAATGACCTGCCTTCAGACTTAAGATCGATACTTATTGATTAAGGTCTTCTGAGCATCATTGAAAACCTGAAGATTTACTATTTATTCCTATTGCCTATTCTCTGATCCCTAAACAGGTTAACTCTGAGACTATGAAAAAGAGTAAAATAATGGAGAAAAATCTCATCTATAAGAATACCTAATGAAAGAGGAGGTAAGTTATTCCTTTTATATCTACATGGATTATAATATCAATTCTATTAATTTTTTTTGAGACAGAGTCTCACTATGTAGTTGAGACTAACCTGGAACCCAGGCTGGTCTCAAACTCACAGTGCTCCTCCTGGCTTAGCCTCCTGAGTGCTAGGATTACAGGTGTGGGCCACCACGCCCGGCTTTCAATTTTATTAATTTTGCCACAATGATTTTAAGTCTCATTTTGACTTTTTTGTGACTATGCTCAAGAGTCTGTTTATCATATTCAATTCAGGGTAGCAATTTAAAATATTTTAATTCTTTAAGTTCTTACTGTTTTTTATTGATTTCAGTGAAAATCCAAATTCATCATATATGAAGGATCAGTATTACTTATTAACAAATTTTATGATACTGAACTCAATCTCTCATTAATAGTACATACATAGCTTCTAAAAATATTATTATGTGTATACATTGTTTAAATAATAGCTTAATATTAGACATTGTGTTATACCCTAAGGAGTTAAAGGCTAAGAGCACGATGTCCTTTCTGTAGTGGAGATTATGACAACAAGGAATTTAAGGAAAATAGAATAATTGCATTTAAGCACTGGAGTAAATTATGTGTATTATATACTTGGCTACAGCAAAGAACAGAAATATGAGAGGCAACACCACTGCATAAAATTACAACAAAAAAGGTCAGGTTTCATATAACTTTGCCAGTTGTGATCATCTAAAAGCCTACATATCTATCTGTAAACCAGTAGAACTAAGTAAAATGAGTGAGACCCCCCCCAAGAGAGTGTATATGAATTAAAAAGAGGACAGCATTGATTAATGAATCAAGAAGCATCTGGGAATTAAGGAAGATTTAGTGAAAAAAATGTTAAAAGAGGAAATAAAAATTAAATCAAGAAAGAAAAGGAAAAATATTGGAAAATTGAAAAGTTCATAGAAATATTTTTCCCATCCCATCATGAGAAAAAACCAGTACAGGTTACCTAATATTAACAAGCACTGAATGTCAGGATTCAGAAAAGATATTATTCTTTCTGTCATTGCTTTGTTGAAGATATTTCCCTAGAGAATTTGCTGTATTTTGTCTGAGTGTTCTTTTTTAAACTAATGCATCATTTCTAGTGTACCAAAACAAGTTACTTGTATAAATGAGTATAGATCCCGTACTTGAACATAAAAAGAATTATGTGTTCTTTTAAAAGTCAAATTTATTCAGCACTGAGTCCCTGCCTTAATCTCATAAATTTGAACTGCTTGTTTTGCCAAAAAGAGGGGATAGTGGGAAAGGTAACTTAAAGTTGCTAATGCTCACACAATACATGAAACAAAAAGGAAATAATAAAAATTATAAGGTAATTATGTGTGTGTGTGCATATATCTATATTTTCTATATTTTTCATTAAACTCAAGAGTAAAAAAGATAAGGAATTTATTACCACTTGTAATATTTCTATGTGGAAAAAGTTCTGTCCCACATTCTATTATCTGAGATTTGCTGAAACTAAACTGAGTATTCTATGCATTAGTTTATGGAGTTTAGAGACAAATACCGACCCTCTAATTCCTGAGATCTTCTTGAACTTGTCATGAATTTAAAAATAATATTATTCTTCTTTTGTCAACATGATGGGTTTTCTAGCAATGTATCCTCACTTTCCATTGGACATTTAAAATACTACTTTTTTTTCAGTATTCTGATTTGGAAAAAATGCAAAAGTATCATTTCCACTAAACTTGTATTTAAATTGAAGCATGAATTTAAAACAACAAAAATACAAAGCCATAATCCATCCTTCAGGTAACACACTGATTATATAATAGTTTTGCACTTAATACAGAATTAGAAACATTTCTAATAAACATGCTAAAATGTAGAATAAAAACAGCCTCCCATGAGTTACAAAGCTTTGTGCCATCAAGCGGTTCCTGCTGACATGAAAATGCCTATGTGATTTACAAAAAAGGCTTTTATTTTGTAATTGATAGCTTGAAATAATTTAATACATTTAAATGGTTGCCAAAACTATGAAATGGGAGTTGAATACCACATCTTGTATGTGTGGTTGCTGTTTCAATATGTACATATTTTAGTACTTAGCAGGCTGATCTCAGTCAATTTTGTATCATAGAGGGAAATAATAAGACCTAATAAAAGCCTGCTTATTTTGTAATTTTTGCTCTTGAGCCATAGTATTTCATTTGTAGTTATTTTTCCCCTTCATTATTTGCATAAAGCTAAGGTTTTAAGGCAAGATAAGTCACCTATTTCCACACCTTTCTCTATTTCTTTCTCAAAAAAAATCTCATAGTAGTACTTCAGTTTCTTTCTTTCTTTCTTTCTTTCTTTCTTTCTTTCTTTCTTTCTTTCTTTCTTTCTTTCTTTCTTTCTCTCTTTTTCTTTCTTTCTTTCTTCTCTTTCTTCTCTTTCTTCTCTCTTTCTTTTCTCTCTCCCTCCCTCCCTTCTTCCTTCCTTTTTATGACACTGCTTCATCTTCCTGTCTCAAAAGAAACATGATTTTTAATAAACATATAATTTTTCAGAATAATGTAATCATTGAATTGGAAAAAGAACAATTAACAAATGCAAATCCATCAACTTATTATGTAGACTTCATTTGGTTTTATGAAAAGAATCCCTGTAGATGATTTCCAATAAGGATTTCATGACATATTTTATATTTATATGTTAATTCAGACTAGCATTTTAAAAAAATTTTGTAGCAATTCATTATCAAAGATAAATTTTAATGGGCCCAATTTACTTTAAGGAACATTAATAAAATGGTTATTTTGAGAAAACACTGCATCAGATGGGAAAGTGGTGAAAATTAGTGAGAGAAGAGAAAAAAATTGAGATCTAATGTATTCTTCTTAATGTAGTTATTTTATTTTGACTAAAATATCATATCCCTATGCATTTTTCTTCAAATAAAGAAATATTGTTATTTGCTAATGATGAAACAGTTAAAATGATAAAATATACCTTGGAATCCATTTTCTCTGCTTACATTGGGGAGGATTTGATAAACACACTTGATTCTTACACACACACACACACACACACACACATACCACAAATTGACTAGAGAAAACTGGAAAGAAATGTCAGGATTTCTTCAGTCAGGAGTTAATGAGAAAATATATGAAATTGAAAATGAAATACCTCATAATGAAGATGAAATTTGAAATTGACATAAAGCACTGGTGGATAAGCTTAGCCAAGTAGGTGAGTGTATTATGGTTATAAAATTCAGAGTTTAATGAACAATGACTTAAAAATAATGTAGGAAGCGAGATACATTCCTTTAGAACTCTGGGATATGAGTAGTGAACATCTATGAGACTAGAAAGGCCTGTAAAAATCCAGGTATATGAAAGCGTGAGAGTCATTGTATGTGAATTAAACTGATACTAACTAAATTGAATTAGCAAGATTAATCTTGTTAAGAAGTAATAAGGACATAAAATCTGGTGGCAGCTGTGTAAATCAAAGACTCACTAAGAGAAATGCGCACCAATGAGATATGTGGTATAATGGAAAGTTAACTGGTTGACAGTCAAAGAAATGTTTTTAGGGTTTAGAGTTTGCTTGATTTTGGTGATGATTAATGTAAATTATTAGATGAGAAAGAAGAATATCTTGTGGGAGTATAAGTGATGGTTTATCTTTGATATTTCTGAAAAAGAGTCAAAGCCAAATGCATTAGAAGTAACCATAAAGCTCTAAAATTTCTTCAGGCCTTGGAGCAATGTTACATGTTCTTTACTTACCTTATTCTTCCCCTCTTACAAGTGTCATTCCTACTGTTTCAAAGCTTCTGTACTCTTTTCTTCCTTTGTTTGTATAAAATTATTTTATCTTTTACCTCATTGAAGCCTATGTAAAAAATGATAAATTGTGCTACAAAGATTATAATTAAGTTACATTCAAATGAACCCAAATTCTTCTGCATTGTGATTTTTTAAACAGAAGAAACGCTTTCTTTCCAAGAATCCTCTTGGGAAACTGCCACTATTGCTTTACCTAAGTGATATCCTCCATCTGTGATCGGGGTTTTTTGTTAGCACTTTTAGAATCTTGATCTAAAATTTCAATAAGAAAAAGCAGTTTCAGTTACTATATTATCTCTGCAGACATTTTCACTGCTCAGGGTTCATATCTTTGCATTCTACAGTAATTTCTATTCCAGGAGAATGAGAAAGGTCTGAATCAGATTCTGTTGTAATCCAACCACTCCAGAGTCTGACACAGTACACCTGTGAATCCCTAATAACTGATTATTATTTATTTTTGGATTTTAGAGATTTTTAGACTTTTTTTGGGGGGTACGGGGGGATTGAACTCGGGTCCTTGAGCTTGCAAGGCAGGCCACCGAACCGCTGAGCTAAATCCCTGGTCTGGTTTTTAGATTTTTTTTAAAGACTAAATATTCCAGTACTTCAGATAATTGCATCACTAATTTATTTTATCTGCTTGTAATGCACTCCTGTCTATAACTCTAAGTCTTCCTGTTGGAGATTCCTAACAAAGTTTCTTCATAAAATGCCATTGCACTTATTTTTCTCTCAAGAGTTTACTGCTAACATGGACCTCAACCTAACTTATAAACACTCATTTTTATCTTTTCTCATTTGTTTTTAACCTTTAATATGAAAGAGAAATGCTTTTTACTGCCCAGACTTGGTAGAAAACTCAAGCATGAATTGGGGAGGTCTATCAGGTGTGTGACTGCTGGACAACATCAAACTCTTCTGTTTATCTAACTAAATGTGGCAGTTTAACAATCTCAACTCTTCCAGTTGGAAGGCTATATAAGTAAATAAAAAATAGTCATTAAGATACCCTTATGAAATTTAGAACACTTAAAATGGGGATTGAAGAATTTTCCAAAAGAAAGGAATAATTGTAGCCTGAAGGAATATGCTTGGCTGGTTAAAGGCTGTCATAACGAGGCCAAAGCCATAGATTCTTACAAAGGGGGTTAGTTTGAATTAAGAAAAAAGATCTCCATCACAGTAATGGGAATGGGGACTGTTCATAATCTAGGCCCACTGCAAATGCTTTCTATAGACTCAGAGAGAAGCCTGGAAGAAGCTGAAGCAGTTCAGTATATGTATATATGAGTCCAGGAAAATTAATTGAGTGTACATAGCCTAAGAATAATAATAAATCTGCAGTAGTATCAGTATGTATGAAGGGACACACATTTCCAAAACTATGAGAAATAATTTATAATGTGTATAATTTTTAACCTTGCAATGTAAATTGTAATTTGCTAAAAGACATAAAAATAGATATTTGGCAGATTTTATATAATGACCATAGAGTGGTTAACATTATGAATAGAAAGGCGCATTACAATTATTGTTCTTTGAAACTCATTATATAAAAATTATTATCTTGGTTTCTGTACCCACTAATTATCAAGAAGCTATTGACCATAAGATTCACAACAGATAGGGCTGGGGATTTAGCTGAGTGGTTCCACTGCCTACCTCAAAAGTGCAAGGTCCCAAATTTGATCCCTCGTACAAAAAGATAAATAAATAAAGACACAACAGATATTCTGTTTTCATATAAATCCAAATCCTTGTTCAGTGATTTTTTTTTCAGTTACTTCCCAACTGTCAAAGAAAATTAATTCAAAGTCATCATAAAGCTGAACCAGTATATAACTAAAATTTGGACTCATTCTTTTCCAGTTGTGGATTGGAAATATGAACTATTGACTAAAATTAACCCAGAAACATTCATATATGCAAAATGGCTTAATCTCAATAGAATTATAATTTATGCATTAATAAATCGCTCCAAGGTACATAGAATTCCTTAGGCAAAGATTCTTTGATTCCAAAATTGAGAAAATTATCATTACTTTAGCAATAATACCATATGTGATTGAGATTAGTAAAAATTGTGTACAATAACTAGATCCTCACTACAATACATCAATTTATTTTAACTTCATTTGGGTAATTTTTTTCTCTTTTTTTCTCACATATTGTTTTATATTTTATTTTATTCAATTGTTCAATTCATCTACTCATTTTATTCCAGCATTGTTTCTCATGGACAATAAAATAAAATAAAAAAATTAAAATGAAGTCCTTATAACGCCCACTCTATCTTTCCATTAGTGATAGATTATATAGAAACTTGCTTTTCAGTTTCTCACATTAAAGGAAATATTCAGTATTTACACCTGTGTCCTATTTATTTCACTTAGGACTGAAAGGTATAATAGATAATGTGAAATAGGAAGAAAAGGTTCAATGGGGAAGGGGAGTGGGTGGGGTGGGGAAGAAGAAGGGAATGAAATTAATATGAGAAAAATAAAAAAATACAAACAAAGTCTTTGTCTATGGGAAAGGGTGGAGTGGTTAAGGGGAGGGCAGGGGAATGGGGAGAAAATAAGAACCAAAATGGATCAGGTAAAGGTGCAAATTTCCAATGATGAATGTCATTATACTGTATATCTTAAATTTAACAATAATATTGCTTTAAAAAAAGAAATGTCTTTTCTAAATGTGGTTTCCCCTAAATTACCTATTTCTTTAGTCCCCAAATGATTCTCCTTTCTTTCATGGATGTGTAGACACCTGTCTTTTTAGTATGCCAAAATCAAAGAGCAAAATCAAAAATATCTTCTTTTGATGCTATTCTTCCTTCAAAGTGCTACCTTATCATATTACTCCATCCAACAAAATTCTATTTTCTCAACTCCCCTTATTTCCAGCACCACTGCTATCTGATGTCCCTCAATCTTACATAATTGTCTCTTATGTGAACATATAAGTAATTTTAAAAGTCTCTTTGATTTTTTTTATTCTAAGTGTCCTTGTCAGATCAAATACCTTCCTTTTAAACTCCTTCCTTTCTATACCGATTTCTGATTTTCATTCTCTTTCTCTGGGCATTCACTTTCAGATTTTTCCTTACTTTTTCTTTATTTCTCTGACATTCAAACATAGGAAGCCCTTACAGCTCTATTCTTGATCTTTTTGTGTGGTGCTTTCGTCTGCTTTTCCAGACAACTAACAGATCTGTAATACTTCATATTGCTACATAACCATTAATCACAGCGACTCCATTTTTATTAGATTTACATGCTTTGTTTCAAATATTATTTAAGACTAGTTTGGTGGAATAAAAGCAAAGAAAAAGAATACACCAGCGCCTGGTTAGTTTCATCCATTTTTATCGTTTCAAATGCAAGTATAAAAAATCCCATATCTTCTTTTCAGATTTAGCCACTAGATAAGTTATTGGATAAAGAAGCCTACATAAATCAAAGCTCAGTTCACCATCCTTTTCAATATTAGCATTTGACTAGTAGATATTTCATGACAGTTTATTTTTTCTCACACCATTTTTTCTGCAGCCCTGACACAAGGCTGAGCAAACACGATTAGAGATTGTAAACATAGTGGTTCAAGGTCCAGACGGGGAGAGAATCTATAAAGAGTGGTAGGAATTTTGATGACCTAAGCAGACCAAACAAATACATTGCAGGTGAGATCTGTGCTCACTGACTGTCAGTTTGCAGCCTTCAGGCTAACAGTCAGCTTTTGCAGAGCTAGGATTCTGTCCCTTTGTCATAGCATTTGATCTTGAACTCCGATTATTGCTAATAACAGGAATCCAATGTTTAAGGAATTAGTGAATAAATGAATTGACCAACCAGCTGAAAGAAAATACACTTGGAATTTCTAATTGGTTCATCTAGTTGTGAATAAGAAGTGATGTCCATTTGAGCAGGTAAACCTAATCGTCATCAACCTTTCTTTTTCTTCACATTATCTTGAGGTTTTCTAACATATTATTTGACTTAAAAATATATATCATCATTACCTGTCAAACAGATACTCAAGATTTTCATTGAAAGAGTATCATTGACACTGCTCTTTCACTAGCTGAAATCAAATTCAATTGTAGTCACAAGAAAACATTCTATTTTGAAAGTAATATTTTTTAGGTGAAGTGCATTACTTGTCAATGATACAAGAACACTGACAATATTTTTACACATGAAGGTCTAGCCAGAAAAAATTTACTAAGACAGAAGGTTAATTTAAGAATCAATATTTTTAACATTCTGCTATCATATTGGATTCCACATTTATTTTTATGTGAGCTCTCTATTAAGCAATGTGCACATCAAATTTAATAGATGACCTTTCCTCTCAAAAAGTAAATTAAACATTAAAATGGTACACTTGATGGTAGTAATTCTTTTATTTTGTATTATGACATTAAGACAAGAATTCAGTAATACCTTGGCTCATGAATGTTTCTGTTTGCATTTCTGTTTGCAAGCAAAGGTGTATTTAAAAATTTTGGTTTCTTTCACAAGCTCCATATCAAGTGACAGACAAAACCACAGGCATCTTCCCCACATGGGCAAAAATGCAGCCACCTTCCCCAAATCATAAAACAAATTAATTTCATGAACTAAAGCACCATTGTACTGTACTTTGAAAATTTAAAAGTACTAAGCAAAATTTTTATTTTACTCATTACAAATATTTTATTGTTCATTTGTGTGCAAATTTTCAAGAGACGAGGATGGTGAACATGTCAGCATTTAGTTCTGAAGGAAAAAAAAGTCCTCTAGGATTAGCAGATAAATTCAATTGAGCACAAGTTCAATTCTCCAGTCAGAAGACGGAGAGGGTAGGGGAAAAGAGCCCCAAGAGCTATGAAGGGAAACTAAAAATTGTATTCCAAACTCTCAGGAATACTCACTGAAGATGCTAAATGGAATATTTGAAAAATGAAATAAATACAAGATCAAATATGGAAGAGAGATCTCATAAAATGAAAACTCCTGGTTAATATGTCTATTTTTATGCCAATATCATGCTGTTTTTATTACTGCAGCCCTGGAGGGCAGAGAACCAAGCCAAAGAGGATTATCCTTGAATTTTAAAATAGTTTACGTGGATAATTCTAGGACTGGCCTAGGATCCATCACTCCTTTGTATTTTCTTCTTTCTCCCTTTTGGAATAGGAATGTCTGTTCTATGCCTGTCCTACTACAGCATTTTGGAAGCATATAAATTATATAGTCACCAGTTTATGGCTTCAGAATTCTGATGATTTGATAGATATTTAGAAAAAGCTTTATACTTCACACTTGACAGTGCAATGACTTGAGTTTTTGAGACAGTGGCTCTAAAACATGGATTTGTTAAGAGTTGGAGATGAAACAAATATATTTTACATGTTATAGGGATATGAATTTGCGAGGTATAGAATAGAAGTGTGAAAAAATAAATTTCTGTCTCTTAAGCTATTGCATCTGTGGTATTTTATTGTGGAGGCCCAAATAGACAATATAATTTTTCCACATACTATATGCTTGAAACTTTCAAGTCCTGATTTCAAGATATATCTATTTTACTCATTTTACTATTAAGCATTAGCAGTTTATATGTTGTTTATTTGATACTGAGGAATAATATCAGGGCCTCACATGTGCTAGGTAAGGGCTATTTTTTAAATGTCCTTATGAAGGAGCAAGAAAGAGGAAGAGAAAGAGAAGAAGAAAGTGGTAAGAAGAAACAAATAGCGTTTCCAACTGTCAATTACAGAAAAATAAATAATATGTCATGTAGTCTGGAAATGAGGATATTTGAGCACAGCTTTTTTCTAGAATTCGCTGTGGGAGGATTTAGCTATTTTAAACCATAATAACTGGAGTGATCTAGGTAATACATTTTGTGCACAATACAATGCACAATAACATTCAAAAGATATTGTCCCTCCAAAGTCACCTAGCACTGATGAGATCTGGCTGAAGTTGAGAAGACACCGCTCTTTGATATGCATCAATGATTTTGGATGGGGTAATGACCTCTCAGCTGCTCTTCTCCATTTGTGCTTTCCTTATAATCTTTTCTTCTTATAGAACACAGTGTTACTCTGAAAATTGACATCCCATAGCAGCATTATTTTCCTTAAAACCTTCACAGCTCTCAGCATCACACACACACACACACACACACACACACACACACACACACACACACACTTTTATTCTTCCCTCAGGTAATGTCCACTTCTTTGTGCCTCAAGCCTGCTCAGAACTTACCCATTTTGCTCCTCCCAACCTATTCCAACCACGCTGGCTTTTGTCTTTCAATGCTTCAATTTACTGTTTTTTCTCATTTCACTTTAATGTTGTATATTAATATGCCCAAAATCATTTCATTTTTAGTACTTATGTTTTAGAAAGAAATCAGACATGGCAATGTAAAGTGGTCATCATGTTCTAGAATTTTTATATAATGTTCTGTCTAGCTATCTCTATTGCGTGATGGTCTTTTGTATTTGTGTGGTGTGTTTCCTTCCATGCAGAAAACTCCACGACAATAAGAATCTTGTTTTTCTTCTTCATTCTTGAATGCCACAGTGAGGAATGATCAATAAAGATCGGTAAAGTGAAGAAATGTTTGATGTATAAATCATTCACAGGCAGACAGTGGGACTTTGTGGCAAATTAATACATGCTAGAGCATTACACAGACTGCATTAGGTAAAATAACTAATTATATCTATACCTATAAACATTATTCCTAATTTAGAAGTGAGGAAACTCTTAGAGAATATACATTACTTAAGTTCTTACAGCTATTGAGGGGTCAAGTTGGGATGTACAACCTAGTATTTCTAAAGTTATACTATAAGATGTGATTATATGATGAATGTTTAAATGAGAATATATTGCTATTACAGTGTATTAAAAAACAGAGCTATTAACCCTCCTCTAAATATTCTCTTTCCCTTTGAACACAATTATTCCATCCCTCCTGCTCTACCTGAAGTGGTTCTTTTCTGTGCATGCATGTAGTTGCACTGCCATGGCTCTCTTAATGTCCTGAATGTATTCACAGCCTTTAGCTTTCGTGGTCATTTTAATTTGATGTAATAGCCAGAAGTTACATGGTGCTAGGTCTGATGAATAAGGTAGATGAGGACACACAGTGCTGTTTTAGAGGTAGGTCTGTCTTTCTGTGGCATAAAGACACTCACAAAAGAAGCTTTCTGGAACTACTTCAGAAACCGGTAATAATAAGAAGATATTTGTGTTTAAAGCAAATGGAAGTATCTTGAAGGGAATTAATGGCAGTACATCTTTTAATGTAATTGTTTTTAATGTAGATATTCACCATATATTTTAATCACTCCTTACATTTCCACACTAAATTTTTCAACCTTTCCACTTTGTGATCTCATCTCTTAATTACTCACATTGGCGTCATCTCAGCTTTCTTATTAAAAATACAGCTTTGTAAGTTCAAGAAAAATAATCCTGATAGGTACCGAAATGTTTGTTAGAGAATACACATAGTAAAACTGTGG
This sequence comes from Fukomys damarensis, assembly GCF_012274545.1. Classification (NCBI taxonomy): domain Eukaryota; kingdom Metazoa; phylum Chordata; class Mammalia; order Rodentia; family Bathyergidae; genus Fukomys; species Fukomys damarensis. The sequence continues at coordinate 36,002,198 of NW_022900936.1, forward strand.
AGTTTTAAACAATCATCCTGAGGCTGGGGATGTAGCTCAGTGGCGCTATACCTGTTTGCCAAGTGCCAAGACCTGAGTTTGATCCTTGAAATAAAATAAAATGAATTTAAAAATAAACAATAATCAACTAGTAAAAGCACATTTTAAAAGTTCAGTTAGTGTGACAAATATAATTCTGAAAACACAATTAATTATACTATAGCCATTTTTCAAACTCTTGCCTGCAGAAATCAAGAAAGTGCTTAGTCACCAGCCCTCATTATACCATCTAAACCACGGCTCAGAGCTTCTACTGATTCAAAACCATAAAGTTTGGATCAAGAGCTGGGCAAAGGATAGAAAACTATGCAAATGAATATCCCTGAATCTGAGCAGAACATTCAGCTTTGTAAATACACAATTGACTAATTGGAATAATGATTAACATGCATTAGCAAAGAGAAATCCATTATTAACAGAAGACGGTACAAGGATTGATATGCAACAATAAGACTAATTTAAATATTGTATATTTAGGTATTATACATAGTGTTAATAAGTGCCCAGGAAGACTATGTACAATATTTTATAAGCTTAAGCAATGTAATTAATCCCACTCAAACTGAGTAGAAGTATTTATTGTTTATATTAGCCTCTTATTAATGCAATGATTTTAATAAATATTAATAATTAATTTTACTATTCAAATAGAATACTGCTACAGATTTTGAAATGTTGTTCAAGCTAAAAAACATTGTAAAAAGCTTTCTGAGGAAATTTAATAATAAAGTTTCTTCAAAATGTTATAGGAAATAATACCAGAGGTGAAATATGAAATGTTATATCTCCCAACCAGTTAACTGTGTTATACACCAAGTTCTTATTCTCTAGATATCAAAGAATGACTACTGGAAACAATGGAGGTTAAGAGAAAGAAGACATTGAAAGGAAAATTCCTGAGGGGCAGGAGGTGTCCTGTGTGGGTAGCCAGGGACCGCACTCTACAGATGAGTTTTATAGGGTGAAATCTGATGAATACAATATGAGCCACACCCATGAACATCCAGTAAGGGTACAAGTATAGTCACTTAACAAGTCACATAACAAGCATAGATGGAAAGAACATAGATTCTCCTAGGAAGCAGTGGGTCCAGAGGTCCCTGGTCACTCAACAGATTGGTTGACTTCATTAGGCACAGTGTTTCTTCTTTGAGGAAGTATGTAACTCTGGTCATCTTGTCTTTATCCTGAGGACAGGTTTTCAGCCATTGTGTCTCAGGTCACCCCTGTGTGGTGTGTTTCTCCTTCGTTCTCATCCTCTCGAGGACCTAACCCTGACTGCCTATAGTATTTCTACCTAGCTCATCTATCTATAATAAAAAGACTTTTCTAATAGTGTTAGAATAGGAAAAAAAGGGTGTATTATCTGTAGAAAAAGTGGCCTATTTTTATTACTAAGTGATCAGCAGTTAAGTCAAAACTTTGTCTACTTTCAGCTGCCTGCCTACCTGCCTGTCTGCGATCACCCGGCGGTGCGCGTGAGCTCCCGGCCTGCGCGACAACAGACCCAGGAAGGACCCAAGGACCCCAGAGGGGGTTTTTCTCAGCTGCCTGCCTACCTGCCTGTCTGCGATCACCCGGCGGTGCGCGTGAGCTCCCGGCCTGCGCGACAACAGACCCAGGAAATGTCAGTTTAATGCCTAAGATTTCCTGAAAAACTGCTGAGTTGCGTGTAGTTGACAATATGGCAGTACTGCTATTTTATAAACATGCATGACTGCTGCTTTTCCAAAAACATTTTATTTCATGTTACTCACAAGTATTCATAAATAGTTTTGTGATACTTTGAATAGGCAAAATTAGACTTCTACTTTTAGGTCAAATTTCCTTCTTTCACTGATTACTAGCTCTTTACTCAAGACCCAGAGCAGCCTTGCATTGCTATCTCTGAGGTTATCTTTGAAGACATTTAGTGTCAGAATGGAAGAATCTTGCTCTAATGTAGACATATTTTTAAAGGAAATACAGAATTTGCTCCTTCAATTTTTAGAACTACTGAAAAATTTGTATTGACCACTCAAGAATTTTTTTTATAAAAACAGCTTTTGTTTTATTATTTTACTTTTAAAATAAAGAAGTAATCATATCACTTTGAAAAATGATTTAAAATATTTTGTGCCAATAACTGTTTTACCTCCAGTTCCACAGATAAGAATTACATGTAAATAAATCACAGTTGTTTAATAGTCATCTATTTTTTAGACAGGGTCTCACCATGTAGTTGAGGCTGGCCTAAATTCAGTATGTAATAGCCTCAACTAGTATAGAACTCCCAGTTTATACTCTTCCCCTCACCTGCCAAGTGTTAGCTAGGTTTATAGGTGTGCACTGCCACACCTGGCTGCTATTTTTTAATTTATTTTTAAAAATTATTTTAAATTTTTATTTAATTATTGAAGAGGACCACGGATGGAACTTAGGATCTTGTGCTTGTGAGACAGGTATGGTGCAACTGAGCTAAATCCCTGGCCACTGGCTTTTTATAATGTACTTTGAGAGCTCAAGAATGGATTGATACTGGTAGAATTCCCAAGGATTCCCATAACTGATGAAGCACCTGAGCATTTGTTTACAGTAAAGATTCTTTGCTCTATGGCAAACCTATGCAGCTATCTTCTTAAAAACAGTGCTCAATGGTATTCTGGGAGACTGAGGCAACAGAATTGCAAGCTTGAGTCCAGCTCTATCAATTTAGCAAGACTCTAAATAAAAAAAACTTTATACAAAGGCTGGGGATGTAGCTCAGAGCAAAGACCCAGAGTTCAAGAAGGAGGGATAGAAGCTGGGCAGAAAGATGTGAAGGAGGGAAGAGAAGAGGGAGAGGATGATAAGGAAAAGAAGCAAAAATATTTGTGGATTAGAAATTTTAAATGTATAAAAGTTGTAATTATTAATACAATGAAATCAAATGCACACATCACTAAGCTTGATCAATTAATGACCAGCTCATATGACGCTCTCTCCCCACCTATAATTTTTGGAACAAATCCCTTACATCATTATTTGTTCATCTTTATAAATTTCGGAATGTGTCTCATCACTAAGATTCTTCCTTTTAACATGACCACAGTTATAGTATTGTACCTAAGTATCTCCCAGTGCTTACCAAATGTCTTTAAACAGCGAATAATTTCAAATTTTCAATTATGAAATAAATGTATGGTTCTTACACAATCAAAATTGACACAAATATCACAGTATATACTCGATCTGTGTATAATTTTAGTGAGGTTGTTATAGATGAATATTTATCTTAAAGAAAGCCTTCCAGATTCTTACCGGGAGACTTAGCTTTGAGCATGTGGGCACTTCGTTCTGTCCTGGCATTCCCAGATGTTCCGGGTCCACTTCGCAGCTCCTTCAGCATATCAACATAAACTCAGACAAGACGGTTGACCTTTCTATTATTTGTTGCTCCATGTGTAAAGCAGTGATAATACCTGTTGTCTTCTTCACGAGGATGCTGTGAAGATTAATGAGCTAATATCGATAAAGCATTCTGAACTTGTGAGAAGAAAGGCTCCTTTGAAAAGCTTGTGAGAACCTTACAGCCTTTATAATACTCGTCTGTAGGAAACTGATCAGTCATCTGTGCAAGCACATTCTGTCTTATGTGAATTGTGTGATAATGATGAATTAATAAGTACAAATCAATTTCTCTCCAGCTAAACAACTATAAATGACAAGAATATGCATAGAATATTTTATATATTAGTATTATAGCCACAAGGAAATAACTTATTTATAGATTTTGCAGTTTGTCTATGTGGTGATATTGACAGAGTCTATATTTCTTTGCTTCAGATATAACAATATTGCAAAAATTGATGCAATCTTCCACCATAAATAATAAAAACTGAACTTAGATTTTATCAAATCCCCAAAGAACATTGGCTTGTTTATATAATCTTATTGCAAGTAAAATTTTAATTGGTATTAACAATTTGTATAGAATCACTAATTTTTAAAATTTTAGAAATTGTAAGGTCTGTGAACTGTCACCCTATATGAGTCATTTTTGTACTGTGAGAATCATCTCAGTAAATATTAGAAAGATTTGGGGACTGAAAATAGGAAAACTATACTCGTATTTTTTTGGTACCGGGGATAAAACTCGGGTCCTTGCACTTGCAAGGCAGACAGCAAAACCACTGAGCTAAATCCCCGTCCCAGAAAACTGTAGTCTTAATCATTCTAAAATAATTAATATCCTTGCAATGTTGAATATGCTTCTATTTTTCTGAGCTACAATTCTTGGTACAGTATAAAAAGTCAGCTATAAAGTTCTATGTATTAGGAGAAATGTTTCCATTAAAATAAATAATCTATTTTTATCTGGCTTTGTATTTTAAGACTTTAAAACAATGAGATATGTAGAGAGTAATTTAAATTTAAAACCTCTTTTTTTCATTGTACTTCAGTTATCTTCTGCTGTTGAATTCTGCATTATGTAGTAATTTATAAAATTATAGTCAGAGAAATCAACTGATTAAAATTCTTTTTATTTTATAAAATTTACTAGTAGCTAGAAAAGCAAGATGTGTGATATTTGAAAATATCAAAATATAGCAAATGATTTATTATTGAATTCTATAAAATATTTCAAAGCCTTGACTTTCCTATTAGAACCTATATACAAATACAAATAGATGAACTTAGCAATGAATGTCCAGTCTTCCAAATACTGTTGTAAATAAATCCACAGCATATTTATATAGTTTGCAGTTCTATTTTCAAAATTTCTGCCAACTTTCATTTAATCCCCTTATTGTATGTTTTAATAAAATGCATGTTTTATGGGTGCTTACATATCTAGTTGCTTATTTGGTTGCAATACACAGAAAGATTATCCTTAAAGTAATAAATAGTTTAAACAGAACCAGCAGATACCTGCGGGAGGTATAATTTTTATTATCTGTATATTCAAATACTGTTTACTATGAACCACTTTGGGGAAAGAGATAATAAAGAAATAGAAAAAAAGAGAGGACAGCAATAATCAATATGACAAGAAGGTATTTACACAAGTGTGTACTACTTATTTCACTTTAGAGTATGGCCTCAGTATGCATCCATTTTCCTATAAATGACTCTAGTTTCTCATTCTTTACTAAATATGTAAATAAGGAAGTGTAAATGGGAAGAAAAGGGCTAAAGGAGTAGGGGAAATGGGAAGGGTAGGGGAAAGGAAATAAGGGAAAATAAATAGATCAGAAAAGGAAAATATGGAAACAAAGGCTTTGTGGCTAGGGAAGGGGGTAAAAGGATGGTAGGGGAATGGGAAAAATAAGACCCAAGGTATATCACGTAAAGGCACAAGAACCCAGTGATGAATGTAACTCTACTGTATACCTAAAAAGTACCAATAAACTCAATGAGAAAAAATGAGAGATGGGACCATTTCATGTTAATTAAGAAGGTCCCCAAATATTTCAATAATTGCTCCATCTTAGAAACTTTGAGAGTATCCTTCTCACCAAGAAGATGCCAGTCCTTCACAAGGGAGGATATAGATGCCTTGTCCCAAACTGAAAGGTCTTATATATGTTTTCATAAAAGTGAATATTTGTATTGTTAAAGACTTGATACTATATGAAAGGAAGAATTTTACCAGGATTTCACTTGCTATAAGATTAGCATAACATGTAAAACTTTTACTCTCATTTTATAATTGAGAAATCCAACTTTTGATGCCATATTACAAGGGACAATTGACTGTGTTTCTGCCGACTTTTGTATAGCATTTACATTTTCAGAAGAGTGAATTGGCTGAAGTCTCTATATTTCTTCCTTTTTATCTTTTAATTCAAGCCTCTTGCTTTTTGTCCTATTGTCATTACTGATAAGTAGCAAGGTTTCCATTTGTACAATGACCTTAGGATGCTATTAGTATATGAAAATGTATCAACAAACAAGGTGAAGTCCGTCACAAACTCCTGGACTTGAAACTTTCAAATTGTTCTTAAAATCTTTGGGAATAGAGAATATGCTGTTCATTTTGTAACACAAATCTAGTAGAAGATCCATAGCAAATGTTTAAGACAAAATAAAGAAATTTGTTGAAAGCTGAGTGCCTGAAACTGTGTTTTGTTGTTGTTGTTAGGTTATTTTTTAGGTTATTATTTCTGTCATTAAAAGCAGAATAGTGTAGCTTATTTTCTGCTTCCTATGATATCTCGAAATAAATTATTTGGTATGTCACTTGCCGTGGGCATTTTGAGAAGCTCTATTTAACTCCAATCTTATTTGTCCTATTCTTGATATCTAAGAGTAAGACAGATTGACATTTAAGAATTTTATTAATCGGTACTTATTGTATCTTACTTTCCATTCAGTGGTAGATTGTTTGCGACTCACCTCAGAGTCCTTGGAGATTCTACAGTCAAGATCAATGTTTGAGCACCATGAAATTGAGAATTGGAATTCAATCCCCTTAGGAATAAGCTAACCTTAATTATTCTCTGACTTAACATCTCCATCCCTATGATTCAACATGAGAATAATTGACAAATTGTTTGAAACTTCATTGAAAAGTGGAGAATCACCTTGAAAATAATCTTGTTTGCTTTGTACAAATAATTTAAGAGTGAATCTCTTTTGCTTATTTCAACAGTTACTGTAGAACTTCTGCACCTACTTTTCCATCTTTTGTTTGTTCTAATACTATGTTATATATAACCGTATCTTTTAATCTTTTAAGATACCCATTTATGTTAGACTTGACTGACTTTGGCTGTCATATTTCAAAACTTCAAAAACCACTTCATTCTATAGAAGTTGTAACTATTATGATATTTTAAACCAATATCTTTGTGTCTTTCACATCTAGCTCCCAACTCTCACCTAACTGACCTTTCTCTCTCTCCTGTTCCTCTTGCTCACTCTGTTTCTCTCCCTCTCTCTCTCTCTCTCTCTTTCTCTCTCCCTCTCTCTCACACACACACACACCTTTCCTTTTCCCATGTCTCTTCTCAAGTGGGAAGCACTATTTGAAATATGATGTTTTCTACTACCCTTGGTCTCCTTTTCAATCTTTAGGGGAAAAACAGTATTAATTCTCTTTAATAAGAAGAGGATTATTACTTTAAATATTATGTTAGGGTTTGGCTAAAAAGTAACTGAACACTTTTTACATATATAATTTTCAAATGATATAAGGATATGATTTTTTAGAAAAATAAACAGATACCTTTACTATTTTCTTTTACTGGTAGAAAAAGAGGAATAAATATTGCTTTGCAAAGTTATACTCTGGAGCACTAATTAATTATTTATTTTATGGATGAATAAACCACAGGCCCCTGCATGCTTTATGACAACATCATAAAGAACATGTGCAACTTGCATTAGGCGTTTTCATAAGTATGAAATATTCAGCTTCTGCAATATTGAATCAACATGGCCAGTATAATTACGAGTACTAATCTGTGCAAAAAGTCCAAATTTAATTAGAATGTGTGGATGTGTGCTGATTATGGATATATATATGCACACACACACACAAGTATATATATACACACATATGGATATATATATGCACATGTGTATGTGTGTAATGAAACACACATTTTTAAACTTCTAGTGGTGTCTACATTTTTAAAGCTGAAAAGTTAGAAATTTTTTTCTAAATTTTGTAAAATAATTGCTTTTTTTTGCATAAATATATGATTAATATCCTGATAGTTTTTCACAAATCTAACTTTACTGATAATTCTGAAACATCATAAAATCCTTTTAATAACTTCAAAGCAGTTTGTTCTCTAAAAATTTCTAAAATATGTCAAAATCATTATGTCATGAATATGTCTAAAAATTATACTTTGATACTTTATTTTGTTAAGTATTTGTAAATTAAAAAACAAAATTAAAGAGTCAAGCATGAAATAAAACAAATAGACAAAAACGAACCTTGAATAATTCTGTTCTCCTTCAAATATCTGCTGTTTGAGTGCAACTTAAATGGAATTCCTCCACAACCTCTCTTCAATAATTTTCTGAAAATAAATTTTTTGGATTAAGGAAGTAGCTTAGTGGCAAAACACTTACTAGGATACAAGATCCTATCCCCAACATCAAAAATAGTAATAATTCATAATAATATGAGTTTAAAATAAAAATTTTAATTTTTTTCATATAATCACACATAGAACCTCAAATCCCTTTAGAAAGCAGAACAGAGTACTACAAAAGAAAATGCATATATTGTTACAGTTCCATGAGATTTCAGTAAATGTAAAGATTTTAGTTAATTACAATGTTCACTTTTTATTTGTAGCAGGTGAATCCTCTTTAGGTAGATGTGGATTCCTTCTCATTGCCACTGTGGGTACCTATTTCTCTGCCCTACCACAGGCTTGCATTAATGAGATGTTTGCTTACTTGTTTCTCTTAAAAGAGCTAATATTCAACCTATATGATATGCTTGAAGAAATCCCTAACCCTAGTTTTAGAAGGTTTCTATTTTCAAAAATGGTAGGAACATATCAAGTGTGACAGAATAAAGTATGTCATTCAGAAGCATTCTAACACATCGCAAATTAGATCCTGAATTATATTGGAATTTTTGTTATGGTTTTAATTTTTAGTAGCATAAACCAAATATTGATGAATCTGTTCTTTCAAATTTGAGATTGTCTAGTTTACTTCCCAATAGTATCTTATTTATACAATTATCCTTTACTTTCCTGTGCTGTATGAGCTTGAGATAAAGTATATAGTTGAAATAGCAATACAGCTATTATTTTCATCTAGCTGGGACAAAAAGGAAAATGCATTTCTATTTCATTTTTTTCCTTCAAAAATAATTCAATAAATGTATTAGCCAATTGTCATTAATGCTTTCAAGCACATAGTGTGTTTATGAATGGAATACCTCAATATTTTAGAAATCAATGTTTTCATTAAAAATATAAGAGATACACAAAAGATATGTAATGGTAGTTCAATATTTGAGCAAAGTATATATAGCATTCAATTGTAGGCAAACTACTACAAAAATTTGCTTGGAAAAACTTTATTTTCATCAATGAGTGTTGGGCTAAGGAGATGTTTGCTATTTACTGGTCCATGCATAAAGAGGATGACTGTACAACTCATCAGTTTTTCAAAGGAGGAGGCTGGAATATGATGAAATGTTTCAAATTGATAATAACATAGTATAAATTTTAAATAGGTACTGTGACCTCTATTCATGAAGGAATAACTTCTAATAGATTAGCTGTACAGTTGAAAACTTTAAAATGGAACAAAACACATAATAAATTTTTATATGATATGCATCAAGCCATGACCTATAAGAGATAGAAATAATGATAATTAAGTTCTAAATTATATTTTTATGCATTTTCTTGATTCAACAAGAAAGGAAGAAATAAAAGAATACACAGAGGTCTCATTGCATTGATGGGATAGTTCAGGAATTCTAAGGTTGTGGAGGTCGTGGGCCAGGTACATAAGAAGAGAAATTATGTAGATGAAAAGCTTCAGAAATCATCATGGTGATATTCTTAAAGGGTTTTTTTCTTTCCAAAATGTGGTGTATATTAAAAAATTCAGATATTGTATTAATAAGTGCAGCTAGTAGAGAAATACTAACCAGTTGGATTCTGTGAACTGAACACATATTGAACTCTTCTATAAAACACTAAAGAAAAGGGTGGTTTCTGACTTGTGAAAGACTGAAGAAACTCATTGCTAATACCAGGTATTCAAGAGAGAACCTAGAAAGGTTGTACATCTTGATAAGTCTAATCCAACATTAAACTGGAAGCTACTCTACAGCAACCCTAGCAAAGCTAACAAAAGACCCAATAGATCAGTTTGACCTGCATCAAAACAATGTCTGCAAGAACAAATAGTATACTAAGTAATGAAAACAAAATTGAGAATCTCAACAAGGAGAATCAGTTATGTCTATCACTCAATAAATAAGAAAATTTTACAGAGTATACAGGGAAGCACAAAAATGTGAACTTTTATTGCAGTAAAAATTAGCCAAAGTTTGCAAAAATTATGTTGAACTTAGCTACACCCAAAAAAAACACACACTAAGTTTAAAGGAACTATTAGACCTGGGGATGTCACTTACTGGATTAATACTTACCTAGCACCTGTAAAATTCTGGGTTTGATCCCCAGCACTGCACATGCGTATACTAAAGCACAAATCAGGCAAGACTTCAAAAGCAAACTTCAGTGTAATGTGGAGCAAACAGGAAATCTCTGAATTGTTACTAGAATCAAATACAAGGAAGAACTCAATGGAAATGCCAGGAATATAAGAAGTAACTGAAAAATATAACATCATATTTCACAGTCCAGAATTTCCATTTGTTATTTTTTAATCATATAATAAAAATTCTGGAGAAAATAGGGAGAGCCTCATTGACTTGTATAAAAGAGAGAAGCAATATAATAGTAAAATTTCATGTAGATAAATATTTGAAGAAATTATGGTAGAAGTTTTTGAAAATTGTTGACAATTTTAATTTTACAGATATAAGCAGCTAAACAAAAGCCAGCTAAGACAATCTTTCTCAGTGACAAATACATCATCATGAAATTGTTGAAAACATGAAATTGTGCAAAATGATTTCAAGTTGATGAAAATTATTATTGTTTTGGTACTTAAATCTTTAACACATCAAAACATAATTATAATAGTGTAATTAAAATAAACAGAATAAACATAACGTTAATATAGCCCATTACATTTCAAAACACTAGGTTATTGAGAATTAAAGCATTTTATTGTACATAAAAAAGTATCAAGGATAATTTATGAGCAGTAGTTTTTCTTTGTATAGATTATAGTATGAAGCATGTGTCTTGTTTACCCCCTGGCATATTGTCATAATTCTATTTATGTTTGGATCAGTTTTGAACATTACATATTCTGTAATGTAAAGTTATTTTTGTGACTGGCACGCCCTCCAGAAACTTGTCTTATATAATGTGCTTTTCTCATTATTCCAGTGAGTATGTCTCTGTTAAGTTCCTGTGGGTGCAAATCTAGAGGCTGTTGGTTAGCAACAGCCCAGAAGTTCCCACGTCAGTGGTTCCTCTATCACTTCATTTACATCGTTTTAAATTTCTCTTTCAATATTATCTCTTGTTTTTTTGTTTCTTTGCTACACTTTCATCTTTTCAAATTCATTTCCTGTACTGTTTTTTCTTTTTTTGGAAAATGTTTCATTTTATTGTAGGAGACAAGAAGGCAACATCATTTCTGTACCTGCATTGCCGGCTGTGTGCAAATTGAATAACTAAGTCACTACTGGACTTTGAAAGAAATGATATGGCTGTTCACTTATCTTGATGTGCATTCTATGTGACGATTTGTGTCTTGAAGAGTAAGGTTGTTATTTTACAAATGCAAGTGCCCATGAACATTATACCTTTGAATTCACAATTTGAACCGTGACCTTGGGGGACTGGTGTTATTTAACTAAACTGTGGTGAACAAAATTTGCCTTTATTAGAACCATTCAAGGTGAGGAATACTTTATTACCTTTAAACAAAGTACAATGGCTTTTCTCAGAATTATATATTAGTCCTTTCAGAATCTAATGCCTTTTAATTTCTGGCTGATAGAAAGTTGATTGTAGGCTATGTCTTATTTAGCCAATTGTTACCTTTCAAAACACTTTTTAAAGAAAGGTCACTAAGTGCTTGCCCTATTGTATCTCTTTTTTGTGCTGTGTCTGGGGTGGAGAGAAATTCTCCATAGTGCTTCCTGGTTACAGCTTCCTCTGTGTTAGCAAGTGAAAACATGATTACTATTCTATGTGCAAACCAGGAATGTAGGCTATTCTCCAATCCTCCTCAGGGGAAAAGTAAGTCAATTACATCATTATTTATCTTATATTATTTTTATTTTAGAAAATGTAATATAGTAGCTTATTTCAGACATTTCAGATAAGGAAATACCAGTGAAAGTAAATTACTAGGTTAAGAATTTAAATTCTGAATTCAGAATATATGAATTCAGTTACGTTTTATTTTTGGATTATATGTTATACCAATATAATCCCTACCTTATTTGTGTTGTAGTTGTAATAGAAAGACTACTGCACTATATAATTGTGAAGACCTTGCCAATGCTATTTACTTAATTCATGTGAGTTGCTTTTACTTCTTGTCTAACACTCAAAATACTGAAGCAACCCTGAAGAAACAATTAAATTTGTTTAAAATCTTAAATAGAAAAAGCAAATAAAACATTTGAGAGATCTATTGGCAGCAAAATATTTTGAGACATTAATTAGGAGGATGTAAGCGTCGTGAAGTTTCTTATTCATTTTCTCAGAAATGCAAATCCTTCATACCAGCAGGAGAAAACAGAAGATTTGAATTCTTAAGAGGTAGCTGTTATTGTTCATGGAAGCCTTTCTATATAGAACGTCTGCCCTTCTATTTTAGAAGATAAACATTTCCACCCTACACCCAAATTCATATGCTTACTAAAAAGTATTAGTAATTAATACTTGCCACTGAGTGATTAACCTGTAACATCTCATTTAGTTCTTACATACACTCAAACCTGGCTAAAGTGACTATAATTTTCCACAGGTAACATGTAATGGATTGAAACTGAGAGGTGAGCTAAATACTGTCATTTGGCCGAAATTATACTGTCAGCATTTGTTCAGGCCAGGATCTGAACCAAAGTAACCAGAATCTGTCGTTTCAGTGTAACAGAATATTTGGAAATACCATTCTTTATTTGCTTCTACACATAGATACCTTATTATTTTTATTTGGCCATAACTGTTAAGACAGTGCAAGATTGGGAGCTTTGAAATAAAGACGTGAAAAACACAGCATGCCATGTAAAGATGTAAGTCAGGGTGCGCCTCAACTTCTTTTTATTTATTTAGTATTTTTTTTCTGAGAGCTTTATAACCCAACCTCAACACACACACACAAACACACACCTCTAATCATCTCATAAAATAAATGTTCTGTTTGAGTCTGCAAATTAGTTCATTGTATATGACTTTCTTCTGTAGTTTCTGACAGTCTTGTAGTCAAGCATTTATGGAACTCAAATTTGTAATTGTGAAACTTTTTTTTCCATCTCTGCTAAGGAATTACTGCATTGTCTGAGGTGTATGTGAAAATCAGTATGTCTTTGCAGAAGTTTAGTGTGCATTAATGAAACAAAAGTTTGTAGTAATTACTAAATATGAGAATTTCTATAACTAATACAGGGATTTTGCTTTTTAAAAACATGAATGCTTGAAGTTCTGAAAATCTCACTTTCAAGGATGGATAAATTGGGACTTTATATATATTATGCCATTCATGAGCATTAATAGATTTATCTGTTAAAAGTATTACACACTCTGCAAGAACAAATGTTAATAATGTATACATAGTCTTGAGATAAATGAAAATGAGTTAAATATATGTACCCTAATGCCATTTATTTGTAAAAGAATGTTAGCCAAATAAAAACAAAAAACAGTGGCTAACTGCTTTACTGATTTTTTATGGAAAATAATGTTTGGCACAAATCTTCCAAATATATTTTCAAAGAATTTTTGGCTTATAATTATTTATTCTCAGTATCGTTTGAAGTTTTGGTTTCAGTGAACATGTCACTATAATAGTCAGAAACATATATGTATATAAAATATTTATACATATATATATGCAGATATGTGATGATTTTTAAAACATACCCAAAGTAAAAGGTTCTTGCATAGTTTCTTATTGTTCTGCTCTTTGTTAATGAGTTCCTTTCTTGATGCATAACAAATTAAGCAGAGTAATGCAATATGAATGTTTGTGTCCCTCCAAATTTCATATTTTGAAATCTTAATGCCTAAAATCATATGATTAGAAGTAAGAACTTCTGACCGTAATTTGGTCAGAAGGATAGATTCTCAGAAATGACATCCTACAGAGATCCCTGTACCCATCTACATTGAGGTTACAGTAAGAAGGTGACCATCATTTTAGAAACAGCTCCTCACCAAATACTCAAGGTGCTGGCACATTGACCTTGGAATTCTTTTTTTTTTTTTTTTTTTTTTTTTTTCAGTTGTTTTGCTCATACCTTGTAAACATGGACGAGTCAGGA
>NW_022900936.1:36016472-36035914 GCF_012274545.1 Fukomys damarensis
TTTTTTTTGTACCAGTGATTGAACTCAGGCCCTTGTGCTTGTGAGGCAGTCTCCAGAACAACTGAGCTAAATCCCAGGCCCTGACCTTGGAATTCTTAAGACTAAGTTTATTTGAAGAAAAAAATAATGCCTGCTATTTATGTCTCATCCAGCCTATAGAATTTTCTTTTAGTAGCAGAAATGAAATAAAACATATGGTGACTTCAAACCATGCAGCTTTAAGGCCTGATACTATCTTGGGTCAGGAGTCTTTGAAATGTTAGCTGAGTTTTATGCCCAGGGTCACACATGGCTGGAATCAAAGTGTTGGCCATGCTGCACTGTCATCCACAGTTTGGGATTCTCTCCCAAATTATATTTTGTTAGTAGGCAAATTCTATAAGGTTTTGGTTTCAGAGATTCTTGTTTTTCAAGCTGGTTGTCTTCAGAGGTCAATCTCAGCTCTCAGAAGTCTTGGGCTCATCAGCCTCACCCAATGGTTGCTTTCTTCTATTTCAGGCCAGGAGGATTACTTAACTGATACTTCACCTTCCTTTAATGCCAAGTATGTCAGACCTTTCAAGGACAACATTTATTAAAGTAACTCAAACTGATCAAGGCCAATTGTGTGAGAGTTATCACATTTTATTCAATAGTTGCAGTCACATTCAAGGGGAGGGCTTATTGGGTTTATGAATCTTACAATTGTACCTATAACACCAAAACATCCTAGAAAGGAGGAATAAATCCGCAGGTGATTGGCTTAGCATTCTAAATTACCCTTTCTTTCTCATGCATCATTGTATACAGGTGACCTAGAAAGTTACAGATATAGTGATCTACTTTTACGTAATATGGAATGTTTTTTTCCCGGAGAAGATAAACAAAAAATATCAGTATGCAATAATTAAACAAATACAATAATATCTTGTGGTGTTTCCAACACCCATGTACAATAAATGCATTATAAATAAAAACCTACACTTCTAATTTCAATCTTCAGCTTGAGCTCTGCTCAAAACGTTCATCACACAAATATTATCTCTTTCACCATCATTTTTACTTCTCCACTCTAGATGAATTAAAGATAGATTTCTTGAAAAAGCCCTTCAAAATCCAATGTAATTATCTTAGTTCCTATCAGACTTGTGTAAGACACTGATTACACTAACATCTCTATTCATTAGCAAACTCACAATTGATCTTTTGAACTATTAATTTTTAAGTGTACTATGGGTACAGACATTTTTCTCTGACAATTTATCTACTCTTAAAATATTGTAATTTATGATACTAAGCTATATTTTATGATCAACTTGATTCCTTTACTTATGTATTATTCTGCCAGTGTTATCACTTTTTCTAGATGTGATAGAAAAGAGAAATCCAATATATTTATATGTTTATGTTTGTAGTTATTGAAAACATT
This sequence comes from Fukomys damarensis, assembly GCF_012274545.1. Taxonomy (NCBI): domain Eukaryota; kingdom Metazoa; phylum Chordata; class Mammalia; order Rodentia; family Bathyergidae; genus Fukomys; species Fukomys damarensis. The sequence goes on from NW_022900936.1 coordinate 36,017,881, forward strand.
TTTTAACAGGTCTTGTACCACTACAATTGTGATAATACTGTAGCTCTCCTGGGCAATTTTATGAGGCAGTAATCTTATTGCCTATGAGTGAACTCGATTACAGTCTTACAAAACTACAGTGGAAATGTTATTACCTTACAAATATTTTTGGTTGATCTTTCATTTATTTTTAAATTATGTCAAGGAAAGGTATACTTAGAAGTTAAAGTTCTTCAGAAGCAGTCTAGCAGGAAATCAAATTAAAAAGTCACAAAATGAAAGTACTTGCTGATCTATGTATCATGAAATTCTCCCAAATTACTTCTCTTGAACTTTTCTTTATTTGACTGACCTAGAATACATATGGGCCTCTTAGTTCTCAGTAATACTTTGTGAAAACTCTGAAAATGAGTAATAGGTTTTTAAATCATTTATAACTCCTAATTTATTTAACCAATATTTTAAAGTGATAATTTCATTTCTTGAATCATTGTTTTATTCTTCCAAATTTTAAGTAGTCATGGGTGCTTAAATTGTAGGTAAGCTATGTTGATGTCTGTGGACTATAGCTTTTCTCTTCTACCTGTTATAAATTTCTATTTGACCTGACAAATGTATAAAGCAAAAAAAAAAAAGAAAAGAAAAATTCAAAATACCTATAACTCCTTGAAGATTTTTTTCATTTCAGAAGTATATATTGCCATTGCAGACATTAATACGAATACAGGTTGTGTATTTTCAGTTACATGTAGTAAACATACAGAACAGATAAGCAGTTAATGTCTAATTTCATTTTTTAACTTTGTTTTTGGAAACATTTTTCCTATGTATTATTCATATAATTATGCATTTCAAATATCAAACATAATTCATTCAATTTGGTATCATTAAGAATAAAAAGATATGAAGAATACCTTTTGTTCTGTCTAATGCAGATTTATCATTTTTTTAAAATAATGTGAGATATTTGTAGCATATTTTGTATGACCTCTTTCTTCTGATTGTTTTTACTGTAGCATAGATTTTTAGCTAGCTATTTTTCAAATAATGGTCTCACTGACATTCATTTTTAATCATTTTATCTGTTCACTACTTAAAAACTATTTTGACAAGAATATGGCTTCCCATGTTTTCTTGCTGACAGTTTTTTTCCAGCTGCAGAAATGTTTTCAACTCTGTGAAGTGTAGGTCCTTAGGCTGAATTCAGCTGTCCACATGTTTTCCAAATAAAATTGTATTGGAACAAGCAATTGCTTTTTTTCAAGTTTTCAATTATTTGTTTGAAAATTATGAAGCTGAGTGTGTTTTGGAATGTAGAGTTTTGTTTTTAAATGTAAGAAAGTACTATGGGACATGTCATGGTATTTACTTCTCCAGTAATTTGGTACGGAAATTATTTTTAACATGGTGAAATATGAAATTCATACCAAATGGGAAAATAAAGACAATGTGACAACAGGTTAATCATGTAAAGCATTAACATTTCAAAATTTTTGAAATCATCATTGAAATACTGACAGTCTCTTTTAAAACACTACTAACTTTATTTTATATTAGAGTGTGTTCATAAAGCATGGTGAGTTTCACTTTGGCAATCAGTACATACGTTTAATATTTTGTTCTTTTCAACCCCGTTATACCCGTTTATTCATCTCCTCATGCTGCCCGTAATCTTCCTCCCCTCTCAGAGGTCTGCCTTCCAGTCTCCTTTCATGTATTTTTTTAATTGATTTCCTTTTTTTTTTCTTTTTAAGGTTTTTCACGTAAGAAAAACTATGTGATATTTATCTTTCCGAGTCCGGCTTATTTTGCTACCCAAAGTGGTTATTTCTTGCAATTGTTCTTACAAATGACTATTTTATTCTTTATGGCTGAATAGTAGTATTCCATTGTATGTAGATAGCCATTTTCTTTATCAGTTCTTCTGTTTATAGACTGTTTTCCCAGCTTAACTATTATGAATTCTGCTTTTATGAATGTGGTATAGTCATTGCCATTTTTAAACATGTTATATGTACCTTCTTTCATACAACAGTGGTAGGGTTTTGTAGTTATGATAGATTCTATGACTGGCAAATTCTAATATCTTTGCTATGTTTTTTTATAGAAAATATTTGCTGACAGATATTCTAGAAGATAAACTCCCTAATGGAAACTTTAAATACATGCCTGTATTTCTCTATCACATGGGCAAGGTTTTAAGGAGACTTTGAACAGGACCCTTACAGCATTCCTAGTAGGGCTTAGCCTCCACTAATTGTGGGCTTGCCAACTTGGCAACACACACTTGTTGACTTCCCTCCTCTTTTGTTTTAACTTCTTAGTTTTTTGTCAAACTTCCTGGGGTCATTCACAAACAATGACCTCAAAAATTAATTGTAGGGAGTCCAAAATTGCATATCTACTTTTTACTATTTTTGTCTGTTCAGATATTGACTAAATTAACAGAGTAAGTTATTACACAACAAGGTTTTTTCAATGTTCATTCATTTTTCACTAAAACAATTTGCATTGGACTATAAAATATGGGTAAAATTATGACTTATTTAATGTGTATATTAGTAATTATTTCTTTCTCATATTCATATTCAGTTAATTTTATTTTCTACTTTACTATACATCTTATGAAAAACAATCATCAGTGGTTTTCTACTCTTAGTATACAGCAAGACATTAGTCAACCAATATAAATCATTGTAAGAGACCATAAGGAATATCAAGTACTCTTATGCTTTGGGACAAAAGACTATGAAAGTAGAAACATACTCTGTTTTTTTATCTTCAAAAAACTATTCCTTTTTTCCATTAAGTTTATTGTTAAATTTTAGGTATACAATACTGTTACATTCATCATTCAAATCTTGTAGCTTTTTAAAAATCTTTATTAGACTTATTGGTACATTTTAGGTATATAGTACATCTACATTCATCATTGGGATCTAGTACCTTTACATGACTTATCTTGCTTCTTATTTCTTCCCATTCCTCAGCCCTCTCTTTGGCTTCTACACCCTTCCCTGTTTACAAAAACATTCTTCCCATGTTTTTCCTTTTCAAATATTTTTTCTTTTTTCCCTTTTCCTTTCCCCTACCCCTCCCACTTCCTCCATTCTTTCAGACTTTATATCCTATTACACAGCATCAATTATACATTTTGATCCTTATTGACACTTTTACTGTTTCACATCAGAGAAACTATTTGGTATTTACACGTGTGTGTTATTAATTTCACTTAAGAATATGGCCTCAATGTGCATACATTTAGCTATAAATCTCTCTAGTTTCTCATTCTTTATGGCTCAGTAATACTCCACTTTATTAAAAAACACATCTTTATCCAGTCTCCAGTTGATGGGTAAATGGGCTATTTCCAATTCCTAGATATCTCATTTTTTGTATGTTATTGTAATATTATTAGAGTATAGGTTCTTGAAGTAAGTATTCAGGATTCTCTGGATTTCTGCTGAATCTGTTGTGACTTCACCATTTTCATTCCTAATTGCATGAATTTGATCCTTTTCTTTCCTTTTTTGATAAGGTTGGATAAGGTTTTATCGATTTGATTTATTCTTTTGAAAAACCAACTTGTTAATTCATTGATTTCTTTGTATTGTCCTCTTTGTCTTCATTTCATTGATTTCCACTTAATCTTTATAATTTCCTCCCTTGTATGTTCTTTGGGTTTCTCATGCTCTTTATTTTCTAGTTTAAGATTCATCATTAGGTTGTTTATTTGAGCCCACTCTGTTTTCCTATGTGGGCATTCTCTGCTATGAATTTGCCACATAGACCTGCTTTCACTGTGCCCCTTAGATTCCTGTATGTTGTACTGGCATTGTCATTAAATTGTAAAAACTGTCTAATTTCCTCTTTAATTTCTGTTGTGACTCATTGGTTGTTCTGGAGAGTGTTTTTCAATTTCCATGTGTTTGTGAAGTTCTTATGGTTTCCTATGCTATCAATCTCCAGTTTAATTGCACTGTGGTCTGATAATATACATGGGATAATTTCAATTTCTTTGCATATACTTAAACATGTTTTATGAGCTAGCATGTGGTCTATTTTGAAAAACGACCCATGTACAGCTGAAAAGAATGTATATTCTGATGTTGTGTGGTGGAACACTCTGTAAGATAATTGATCCCTCCTCAGCCGTTTGGCTAAATTGACATGTAAAATGGTTTGCCCTCGATCTTTAGAACCACACATCTGTTATTATCTAATAAATTCACTTTTCTGTCTCATATTTTTTAATTCCTTATTTTCAAGTAATATAACCTCTGCCTTTTAAAAAATGTGGCACATTCTCTATTAGAGATCTCAGTGCAGATATGCAGCCTTAACTCTGACGGCTTTCAAAGTTTGTACTTTCTCCAGAAACGTCATCTATGCTTTCCTGCCAGAAATACCTGTATTTTTCAATCACTTTCAATCTTTCATTTAAAAAAGGATCTACAAATCAAAATTTCTCACTATGCTCAAAAGTTTTACCATAATAATATTTTCAGAATTTTCTTTTCCAGAATCGTTCACTGAACAGCCCTTTGAACATTTTCCAAAGAATTTCCTGTAAACGCGTACTTTATATGTAACGTCTTTCTATTTATCCTCTGCTGTTGCTTTTAACTTCCTTAACATTGTAATCATTGATCACTCTGCTGCCTCTATATTTTTGCCTTTTCCAGAATGCCGTGTGATTTTTCTCTTCTTGATTACTACAAAACCTGAAGGATGTTGAGATGATTAGAGAATAAAGGTGAAATACGATTATTTTGATGCCTAAGCAGAGGCTGTTTCATGCAGTTTTGTACAAGTTAATGCCTTTGTGGCTGGTTAAAATGTATTGGGAAGCCACCAAAAGGACCCATGAAAATTAAGAAATTGAAGCTGTCCTCCTCCTTCAGAATATAGATTTTGGAGGCAAATGTGACAGGTGTCACTGATGGGTGCAAAAGCTAACAGGGAGAAATCAACATAATACACAGGACTCGCACCTGTGTCAATACATCTGCAAGAGTTTATACCACTAGTGAGAGCTGGGTGAGCAGGCATGGACTGAGGTCGTGGGGAATTTAAGAACCATCAGTGACATTTGAAATTCTATAGTTTGTTCATTTAAGATATTTGAGAGACAGTATATTGGTTTTCTGTTGCTACTGTAACAGTCTTACACATTGGGCCCGAAAATAGCACAAATGTATTCTTTTACCTAAATGCTTACATATAAACTTTTAGACACTTTAAAAATAGTTTTTAGATATATTATGTACTATATATATACCTATGTTCAATTGAATTATAATAGTGAATGTTTGAGCTAATAGATATAGTTTCAGAATTGATCCTCCAAATGATCACGAGACATGGGGTGAGAGACAAAATTAATTTTTTATGTTATTTTTATACTGAAAAAGAAAGTTTAATTTTGAAATGAAAGTTAAGATACACAGATTCTTGTCAGGTTTTCCTCAACAGTAATTGTCAAAATAAATTTGTTTATATATATTTTTAAAAAATGATCTAGATCATGTCCTAAATTATTACAACTTGACAGTACTCCACTTATGTTTATTTTGTCATCCTTTCTTTTGCTGACTTCCTGAAAGACTTCAAATTTTTATTCTTAGCTACTTGAAATAGTTTGGATCATTTTAAAGATGTTTTAAATATCATATCATTTCATCAAAAGATATTTCTTAAACTACTTGCTCAACAAAAAATCAGGCTTGTGATGTTCATTTGATGTTAATATTCTCTGCAGAAAATAGCCCATGTAATGAAAAATTTTGAACAATACATTCCCTAATTTATATTCTGTAAAATAACATTTTTCCCTTGGAATGATTTTTTCTCACACTTACATTTGGAATCAGGAATTCATATAAATGAGAGAAAATGTAGTCTTCCCAACAAATACCCCTTTGAAAGCAATTAGCAAATGCTTGTTATGTTAAAAATTTTTCAGTTCTCATTTTCACCCTTTCTCAAATCACCAGATTACTTGAAAGAGATTAAAAACTTCATCAATATTTTACATGGGGCTCAAACATTAAATTTAATCAATCTCATTGATCTCATAATATGCTGTATATTTGTTTGTATTTTTAAAAATTTTAAAGTATCCTGATCATTAATGTATTTGTTTTGCTTTTACTTGATTTGCATTTATAGTATATTAAAATGTCTTTCAAGGTATACAAATAAGTTAAATATACAGAGGTCAAATAATGCAAATAATTATTCAGGAATTTTCATGAAATCTACTCTTTGTACATTAAACATACAGGATGAAACTGACCTTTTTCCAGTCTAGTTACATAAATGTTTTAAATGTGAATTTTTAAAAATGTTCTTCCACTTTTGATTGCTATAACCTAGATGTTTTTATGAAAGAAATGATAACTATGGGAGGTGCTGTGTTTCCTGAATTAACATGATTCAGTTATTCCATCCACATCATAACTATATCAAAACACTATGTTGTGCCGGCGATTTAGTTGAGTGGTTTGGCAGCCTGCCTTGCAAGAGCAAGGGCCCAAGTTTGAACCCTGGTACAAAACAAAACAAACAAACACACACACACAAAACCCAAAACACTATGTTGTACTCATTAGCATTAAAAATAAAATTTTAAAAGGTATTAATTTTTAAATTTTTATTTATTTTTGGCACTGGGGAACCTTGCTCTTGCAAGGCAGGCATTGGAACCACTGAGCCAATTCCCCAGCCCAATTTTTTTAAAAAAAAAATACAGCTGAAGAAATAGAATATATGGTTGAAATAAGAAGGTTTAGACTAAGTTTTAATCTTTACATTGTTGAGCAGATTTGCATGACAGTCATTTCTTTCCATCCTTAAAACACAGCACATTGTACTGGGTCTCAGAACATATCCTATTCTCCCCTCCACAAGGGACTTCATTTGAAGTCTGTTTTCATCTAGACAGCATTCAATCATCTAAGCTGAACACCTAAGCCAACTTTAACCAATCACAATATTTTCCTATGAATTAAATAAAAAGAAATGAGAAATGAGAAGTTTCTTTAGTAAAGGCCATTTGTATAATCAGGAAATACTTTGACTGTGTTTTATATCGAGTTCAGAAAAGAAGAAGCAGTGAGAACAAATTTATTTTTTCTGAGAGGAAAAAGCAAATTTAAGGAGAGAGCAAGAATGACAGCTTAGGGGTTGGAGATTTAGCTCAGCGGTTCGGTGGCCTGCCTTGCAAGCGCAAGGACCCGAGTTCAATCCCTGGTACCAAAAAAAAAAAAAAAAAAAAAAAAAATGACAGTTCGAGTGAAAGCAAGAGAGTTTACCTAGCATCACTGGCCTTTGTTCCAAGCAATTGAGTGTCTCACTCTTTTTTCTTAACAAACAAAATGCACAGGTATAAAAGGGTAGTATAAGAGCCAAATAGCAAATTTAGTTTTTTTCCTTACTAATGAGCTACAGTTATGGCTCTAGTAACTTTACTAAAGGCCCTTTTACAGAATAAGTGATAATTCTGGTATATAGTGATTATGAGGACTTAACCCCTTTTGTTAAGTAAATAGTATCTCTGACTGATTTATCTTACAAACCAGAACCAATATAACGACACTGGGGAAATAATTTTTCACTGAACAAGATTTCCAAAGCAAGTTTTCACGAGGTACATGCTGTCATTTAAGCATATCTCTCTGTCTTTATGTGATTTTGTTAGTGGTACTTTAAGGGTTGCAATTCTTCTGTTTATTGATGAGGGGACAGTTTTATTGATAGGTAAGCATAGAAGTGTGTGTGTGTGTGTGTGTGTGTGTGTGTGTGCGCGCGTGGGATTAGGCGATGTTTATTTGCCTTGCTTCCTGTTTGAAGTGGAAATATGAGAAGACCAGGTATACCAGTTAGGTACAAACTATGTGTCAACTTGTCCCCTGCGGATTCTGGAAATACCATATCTACCCAACTGAATTTTTCATGTTTAATCTTTACAATAACACTAGTGCAGATGTACTATTTGGCCATAAAGGGGCTTTCACACACAGCAGAACTGAAATGTTGACATGCATTCTCATTAAAAATCAATGCATTTGCCACGCAGAAAATATTTATAAAAGTGTACACTGTCTTTGACTATAAAGGACATAAGATGAAAGTCAGGAATTAAAGGAAAAACTTAGTACATATATACCATTTAAACTCATTTATAAAAATCTATTTCTTGTAAGTTCATGTTTGGTTCATATTTGTAAAAGTGATTAGAATCTGTTTATACTGAGCTCAAGTTTATAGGATGTTTAAAAAATAGACATTTCTGTCTCTCTATATACAGACCTGTGGTAATTGCAGCTAAAGGCAGGAAAGCTTTATATTATTCTTTGCCCATTGAATGACTTAGCTATATAAAATGTCTTTGCAGAATTAGAATTTTGATGTTGTTATGTATTACTCTGAGGAGTTCTTCAACAACATTTTCACAAACGCATATATTAACCAATCAATTTGAGAAAATTATCAAATTGCATAATATATGAAATCTAACATTGCATAATAACCAGACTACTTAGTGTGAGAAAAATTAACCTGAAATGTTATAATAAAAATATTTATTAGTCCTATAAATGTTTTCATCTACAAGTGTTTCATTCAACTAGAAGATTTAAAAATCATTTAAAATTTTTATTTTAACATTATTTTCTTTATGAAAGAACTATTTTAGCTGGGCATGTTGGTGCATGCCTGTAATCCAGCACTCGGGAGGCAGGAGGATCGCTGTGAGTTTGAGACCAGCCTGGACTACATAGTGAGTTCCAGGTTAGTCACAACTACATAGTAAGACCCTGTCTCAAAAAAAAACAAAACAAAACAAAAAAAAGAACTATTTTAAAAAAGATTTGATTTGATTTCAAATACTAATGGTAGAATGAAGGAAAGTAGATTGGATTATATCAAATTTATAAGCTTAGGCAAATATTAACACTAACCGTGGGGCTGGAATTTCACATAGCTGTGTAAACTGTTACACCTAAGCAGAATTCTGATCTCATTTGCACTATCTAACTGCCATTTTTGTGCAGACATGGCTTTGGCCACTAGTGATTTGATCTTAGATGGAGTCTGACAAAAGGCAGAATGAGCAAAGGGTGAAATACTTTGAAGGTGAAGTAGACTCTCAATGAATTAGAAACACTACAATTCTTTTTCTGTCAGGTCTGTAGTTGTGACCTGCTTGAAAAGGCAGAAAACTAAAATGGAAGAAAAAGGTCTGAGAACTCAAAAGTCTTGGTGAGAAAATGGCACCATAAGACAAATGACCTTTATAGATTTTGTTCTTCCTGTTCTGTGAATAGTTTTAGGACTTAAATTTTGAGAAGAATAATATGATTGTTGTTATCTCTAACCTTACTAAAGGGCATTTTTGTTAAACAATTTTTAAGCTAAGATTAACTCGAGAAGAGAAAGCAAGGGAAATACATTTATGTTGCTAAAAATGATCTGTCAGGTATAAAAGGAAAAACCAAGGATAAGAGAAAATCTTTTGTATTATGTTTGCTGCATTCTGGTTGTTGTTTTGTATAAAGATTTCTGTATCTCTGGGTCAAATTATTGCATTATATCCTATTTTCTACATCAACAAGAAGGATTTTTGTTATGTTGAGTCTTTGATTACAGAAAGCTACATCTAAAGAAGTGGAAGACCCATCTTTGTTTCCTTCATCTGATGATATCTGTCTGCGGATCACCTTACATTTGTAGCATTACAGCTGCTACATACTGAGGAGTAAACAACTGAAAATGAGGGAAGGGAGATATTTCCAATGAGAAAAAGAATCAATGGACACTAATGTAGTCAATATTTTAAATTTTTAAAACTTGCTTAATTTTCTCCAATAGCACATCATCCTGTAGATAAAGTACACACGAGGGAAGAATTATAAACCCTACTTTGTTATTCTAGGATATTTTATAAATTACTAAAGGGAAAGGAAGTTGTCTAACTCCTTGGTGACAATATGTGCTTTTAAAATAAAGTTGCATCCCAGCATTTTAAATTATATCCAACTCTAAACTCACTGCTGCTTCATCCTTCTTCCCTAAATCCAAGAGAATCTGCAATTTTAGGCCAATTTTTTTTTTCTACAAAGCTTTTTTTAAAATGAATGAGCACATTTATTTTTAATACCAGTCTATGTTGTTGCTTTAATTATTTTTACCTTAACTATTTCAAGTCTATCTCTTTAGTAACACAAATCTTTTTGAGGCCAGAGTATATGTTATATAGGAAATAATGATATAATTGCAGGTGTTTTCTCAAAAGATGTTTTAAGTTTAAAACATGTCTTAGATCTGATGGGTGAATATTACTTCAGTTTTACATAATAGCTTTCATGGAAATACAAAAAATTATGTTAGTTTTTAAAACTTTTATTATGGATGTATTTAAAATATTTTAAAATATATTTTGGAATACAAGAGAAAATACTTTGAAAGCCTTGAGTTGTTTAGGGTAATGGGAAAAACATGGTAATTATAGGTTTGAACAAAAACTTACTGACTGTTTATCAATTTTACTTAAGATTTAATCACTCAACTGCTGGTTTTGGTTCATGAATGTGTAAAAGCTCTCAATCATTGCATCTGGATTATTTTATATTTTCTGTAAAGTAAAAATATCCTCTAATTGAAAAGAAAAATCAGTACTTATTATTTTGTTATGTTCTATATAAGTGGTTTTATGATGTTAAATAAATAAACTAGATTCTATTCTCACAACACAGTGGCAGAGTCCTCTCTAAATAAATTGAATAAGTGGAAATGGTAACAAATATCTATGAAAAAATAAAGCCAAACACAAATATCTGGAAACAGAACCCAACTGAAAAGATATTCATACCCACAACACATTCTTTTCACTAGGACTGATCTCAACCCTTAGCACACATGCACACAAAAAATAAGAACATGAATAAATAAGGCAACAGGGCTGTGGATTTAGCTCGTGGTTCCATCACCTGTCTTACAAGCACAAGGACCTGAGTTCCAATCCCCGTACAAAAAAAAAAATTTAAAGCAACAAACACTTCCAAAGATTCCCAGCTCTCCCAACCAGACCCAAGGGGCAACAATGAGGAGCAAAGAAAATAATAGAGAGCTGAGTAATACAAAATTATTAAACAGGAAACAGTGAATCTCAGCAAGTTCAAGGAAAGCCACCCAAAATGAGTGGAACTGTCAAATATTAAAGCAAATTTTAAGACTGATAAGAAGAGGCAAATAGAGTCACTACAAATTAGCTAAGGGGATAATTGCATATAAAGAGATAAAATGTATATATGTGTGCATAAAATATTGGTGTAACTAACTTCATAAAAAAACCCTTCTAGATGTAAAAGGTCTGGTAAATATTAGCATCATCATGATACTTAACTTCATATCACTATTTCACAAATAGACCGACTAAATGAAAAATTAACAAAGATGTATCAGAGGTCATCTACACTTTTGAACAAATGGGCTTGATAAGTAGCTACAGCATTTTTTATCCTACTACAGTGAAATGCACATTCTTCTCAGTGGCACATAGAATTTTGTCCAAAAGAGAGCACATACTAGGCCTTGAAGCTTCCATAAATACAAAATAATCAAAATCATCACATGTATTCTATCAGATCATAGTGCACTGAAATGAGAATTCAGTGGAAAAAGAAACCACACTAATTTTTCAAACAGCTTAACACTAAATAACACCCTCCTGAACACTCACTCTGTCAAAGAAGATATCAAAGAAGAAATTCAATAATTTCTGGAATCAGATAATAATGCTAGTATAACACACCAGAACCTATAGACCTATGAGACACAATGAAAGCAGTTGTGAAAAAGTTTATTGCTGTGAATGCACATAAAAATATTAAGCTCAATTAAATAAGATAGTGGTGCATCTCAAGATACCTAAAACAAAAAGCAACAATAACAACAACAAAAACAAGTTGCCTAAACCCAATGTTTTAATAAAAGGGAATAAGGGAAAAGAAAAATATGAAAACAGGAAAAAATGGAAACAAAGTCTTTGCAAATAGGAAAGGGTGAAGAAGGTGAAGGGAGGTCAGGGGAATAGGGAAAAAATAAGAACCAAGATGAGTCATGTAAAGGTACAAGATCCCAACAATGAATGTAACTGTATTGTATTGTATTGTATACTGTATTGTATACCTTAGAAATAAATTTAATGAAATAAATAAATAAAAAGGGAAATCATCATGATCCAAGTAGAAATTGACAAAACTGAACCTAAAAAGTACAAAGTATCAATCAATCAAAGAGCTGATTCTTTAAAAGGATAAACTGAGAGAACAGCTCTTAGCCAAAGTTAGAAAAAGCAGGAAAGAAAAGACATTTATCAGTGCAATTAAAAATGAGAAAGATGCTGTTTTCTGGGTATTAATCTTTTCTTCATTTTTTTTTAATGGAGTATGCTGAGTGTCTATAATTTTGTTCAGATGACTGCAGAACCTGGAAAAGCTGTTGCTGCATAACATACTGCTATTATTGGTCTTTATATACATATATATATATATATATAATATATATAATTTGAATTTATTGTATATGCATTTTACATATATATATATATTTGTAATTTGAATTTTTGGAAACTTTGTGCTGTCAACTTTGGAAAAAGTTATCCCAATTTACTGTGTTGATTTGACATTGTACAGAAATTAACAGCCATATTGGTCTAGAAATGTTAATTTTTTAAATTTGTACAGGGGTAAATCACTGTATTAAATATGTAATGTCATATCTATGTATGTTTGATTACAGAAATTAATAAAGTATTCTCTAAATAATGAAAAAAACAGAATAATATAAGACTACAAGAGCAATAAGCAATTTAAATATGTTCAAGGACAATTTTCATCTTCAGATTTAAGGATTATTTTAATTTTACATCATTGCCTGTTCTCTTTTACTTTCCTTTTTAGTTTTATTTAAGGATTCCCTATTTTTAATGTTCATATAGAGATTTCTTTAATTGAATTATGGAGTAGTTTCTCTGGTGTGAAAAACTATAATAGTACAACAAGATCCTAATGAGATAATTAATAAAGTGAAATAGGAAGTAAAGGGCTAAAGGTGTAGGGAAAGTAGGAAGGGTGGGGGAAAGGTAATAAGGGAGAGGAAAAAAAATATGAGAAAATGAAAAAATGGAAATAAAGTTTTTGTAACTAGGGAAAGGAGGAGGGGATGAAGGGAGGGCAGGGACAAGGGGAAAAAATGAGAACCAAGACCTGTCATGTAAAGTGCAGGATCCCAATAATGAATGTAACTGTATTGTATACCTAGATTGTACCAATAAACTCAATAAAAAGAAAAAAAATGAGAAAGGTAAAATCAAAATGAATACCACTGAAATCCAGAAGATAACTAGTAATTACTATAAAAATTCTACTCCAATAAATTGGAACTTCTGCAAGAAATAGGCAGATATCAAGACAAATATTATCAAAACTTAACTAAGCAATCTAATAGGCAATGAAATCAAGGCAATAATATCTCCCCCAAAACATCTACCAATTAAGAATAGAAATTGATGGGTTCACTATTGAATTCTGTATGACCTACAGGAAGAGTATAACTCCAGTATTCCTCAAATATTTTAATGAATTTGAAAGAGAAAGAATATTCCCAAGTTCATTCCTGGAACCAGCATCACTCTAATTCCATAACCAGACAAGGAGTTAACTAAAAAAATAAAACTACAGGACAATCTCTTTAATGAACACAAACACAATAATAATTAAGAAAATAATGGCAACTAGAAGGCAAAAAAATAATCAAAAATATCACACATTGGTTCATGCCAAGGATAAAAGATTGCTCGAGATATGCTAAATAAATACATAAATGGAATACACCGCATAGAAGCAAGGGTAAAAATCACACGAGCATGTCAATTGATGCAGAAAAAGCTTTTGACAATATCCAACATTAATTATTGATAAAGGCAGTAAAGAAATAGGCACAAAAATACTATATCTCAATGCAATAAGCTATTTAATGACAAATGGACAACAAATATCAAATTCAATGGGGAAAAGCAAAAAGCTTTCCCTCTAAAATTAGGAACAAGACAAGAACATCCACTATCACCTTTGCTGTTTAATATAATTCTCAAAAATTTAGCCAGTTCAATCAGGCAATAGAATAAAATTAAAAAGGATGCATAAGGGAAATGAAGTCAAATTATCATTTTATGCAGATGACACTATCCTTTACATAAAAGACTAAAAAATTATACCAAAAGCCTTCCAATATTAATAAACAAATTTAGCAATGTAGTAGGATACAAAATTAAACCACAAAAATCAGTAATATTTCTGTCCATCAATAGTGAACCTACTGGAAAGGAATTAGAAAAAAAGTACCATTCACTATTAAATCAAGAAAAACTGTGCCATTCACTACTACATCAAGAAATTTAAGTACTTAGGAGTTAACTAACCAAGGAAGTAAAAGTTTTTTTGCAACAAAAACTGGAGTATCAAAAAGGAGATCAAAGAGGACATTAGAAAATGGAAAGATATCCTCTATTCTTGGATAGGAAGAATCAACATTATAAAAATGGCTATATTTTCAAAATGATATATAGGCATAATGGAGTCCCAATCAAGATACTAATTGTGTTCCTCATTGAACTAGAGAAAATATTCTGAAAACTCATATGAAATAAGAAGAGACACAGAATAATATAAGCAATACTGTGTAACAAGAGCAAAGCAGGAGGTACCATTATCCCGGATTTGAAATTGTATTACAAGACTTCCTTGAAAAAATCAGCACGATACTGGTACAAAATCAAACATGTGGATCAGTGGAACAGAACAGAGGACCAGAATCAAGCCCAGTCACATTCAGCCTCCTGATCCTGACAAATGTTCTAATGACAGAAGAAAGATAGCATCTTTAGCAAATAATGCTAGCAAACTGGCTACACATGTCAAAGACTAGAATTAGACACATATCTCTTACCATCACACTAAAATTAAACATGGTTCAATTATGATATTATTAAGCAAGAAATACTTAACATGCTGAAAAATAAAATAGATAAAACTCCTATGAGTATAGTAAAGGACTTTCTGAAGAAAATCCAAATTACACGATCAATTGCACAAACAAGTGTGATTTTATCGAATTTAAAAAAAGCTCCTGCAAAAAAAATAATAATAATAAATAAAAAAATAAAAGCTCCTGAACAGCAAAGGTAATAAGCAACAGAGTGAAGTAAAAACCTACAAAATGAGAAAAAAAATACAGGTGTATTTTGGACTAAGACTCAATACCTAAAATAAATAAAGAGGTCCACAAAATCAGACACCCCCAAATGAAAGGCCTATTTAAAATGAGGACAACTGGGGTCAGGGATTTAGTTCAGTGGTTTCGGCACCTGCCTTGCAAGCGCAAGGTCACAAGTTTGATCCCCGGTACCAAAAATAAATAAATAAATAAAAAAAAAAAATGTTTATAGCATTTACAGAATTTATAATTCACAAAATCTAAAGCTTTGAAGCATCCAAATGCCCACCAACAGAAGAATGGGCTAAATATTTTTCTCATACAACAGAGTACTGATGTACAATAAAGAAACACACATTTGAGTCATTTGTAGGATAAAGGATGCACCTTGAACCAAATCATAATGTTAAATGAAATAAATCAGATGCACAGGTTTAAGCTTTGCATGGTTTCTCTTACAAAAGATATGTAAATATCAAGGTATAGAAATAAATGAGAAAACAAAATAAAAAGACAATATGCTATTTTGAGAATTTAAATGTCAGTGATATTACTTAATTTTATAACAATAAAACTTTAAATGGAAGTAATAATTTTGACTACACTGAGATGAAACTTAGGGATAAACTAACTTTAGGGAGAAAATAATTAACTTTATGTTTGTCATCTTTCTGTTATTAATCTTTACATTTTAACTCTGACAATAATGTAAGACCAAACTGATAGACTCTCTAACATGTAAGTACATACTAATTATATTGAGATATTTCTTAATGTGCTTGCATTATTTTCTTAAAGCAAGTAAAGCTTCTAATCCAGCTACCTTGCCTCTTCCTTTAGCAAGAACACATGGCCAAATAATTACAGAACAGGATGGGCATCTGGGAAAAATTCCCCCTGTCCTTTTCCAGTTGCTTTCGTGGACAGGTATGACAGTTTCTTTGCTGCATTTTTTTTTCCTGACCACCTAAAACTTGAAGTCTAAAACTTGGGAGCCTTAGAATTGCATTGTCGCATGCTGACAGTAACTGACATAAATTGTTGAGAATGGGAGAGTGTTTCTATATGGAATTATTTGATGAATGGAGAAGAAATAAAATAACTGCACATAATAATAATAAATAAAAAAATAAAAGCTCCTGAACAGCAAAGGTAATAAGCAACAGAGTGAAGTAAAAACCTACAAAATGAGAAAAAAAATACAGGTGTATTTTGGACTAAGACTCAATACCTAAAATAAATAAAGAGGTCCACAAAATCAGACACCCCCAAATGAAAGGCCTATTTAAAATGAGGACAACTGGGGTCAGGGATTTAGTTAGTTGAAGCCTAAAACTTGGGAGCCTTAGAATTGCATTGTCACATGCTGACAGTAACTGACATAAATTGTTGAGAATGGGAGAGTGTTTCTATATGGAATTATTTGATGAATGGAGAAGAAATAAAATAACTGCACCTGTGCTCATAGAATTTGGATTTAAAACATTATTTCAGAATTTTCTTTTATAAGGGATTATATTTATATTTAAAAGAAATGCATACTAAAATAGATTTCTCTGTCACATAGAAAGTTATATGAGAAAAAGATTGATATGTTGTAAATTCATATTTTTTTCTTTTTCATCATATACTATTCTCAGGTAATGTGTTTACCTATCTTACTGAGGTTTCTATTGCTTTGATATTGTTTTATTTCTTCATTTGGTTACATTCCATTTACCTTTCTACAAAGATCAAACATTAATGCAGATCAAATGCCCATTATAATACAAAAAATTTGCCTTGAAAGTCTTTGTGGGCTGGGGATTTAACTCAGTGGTTCTGGTTCCACTGCCTGCTTTACAAATGCAAGGACCTGAATTTGATCCCTGGTACAAAAAAAAAAAAAAAAAAAAAAAAAAAAAAAAAAAAAAGAAAAGAAAAGAAAAGAAAAGAAAAGAAAAGAAAAGAAAAGAAAAGAAAAGAAAAGAAAAGAAAAGAAAGAAAGAAAAAAAGCAAGCAAGCAAGCAATAAAAAAAGAAAGAAAGGAGAGGAGTGAAAGAAAGAAAAATAAAGTCTTTGAATCTTAGGGCATGGTGGTGCATGCCTATAATCCCAGCACTTGGGAGGCTGAGGCAGGAGGATCACTGTGAGTTCAAGACCAGTCTGGGCTATACAGTGAGTCCCAGAGCAGTCTGAACTACAAACCCCATCTCAAAACAGACAAAAAAAGCCTTTATAATGAGGTATGTTGAAATTATGAATTGATAAGTTAAAAATAGCTAGAAAACATTGTTAGTTTGCAAGTTATTTTTTCATATATGGTTCATTTTTTAACAGAGTACAAAAATATTTCCTCCTACCTTACTGTTACTAGAGATACACTGGTAAATTGAAGGTGGAGGTTCTGTACTAGAAAGCTGAGAAGCCTGTGTGGGAAGCCTCGTGCTATGAAGATTGGAGCTTCACCAAAGAATCAGAGATGAAACTTTATTTTTCATTCCTTGTTTTATTCCATCCAGGCTACAAGCCTATTGGTTGTTGTCATCCAAACCCAGGATTGGTCTCCCATCTTCAGGAAGTCCATTGCTGGGACACATCCAGAACTATGAGAAAATAATAAGCTAGGTGTTTCTTATTCACAGTGACACTGTAATTGACTATCAAAACCACATTGAAGTTTGTAGTTTGATATAATCATCTTTTAAACATTATATGTAGCGATAATGATGATATTTGCCAACTTTAATCTCTTACTAAAAATCTTGATTTTTTTTTTTTTTTTGCCTTACAGGAG
>NW_022900936.1:36035946-36057545 GCF_012274545.1 Fukomys damarensis
TAATGTGGAATAGCAAATGAAACTGTATTACTTAAATTACTGTCTTATCAAGGGCTCAAAGGAAGTAGATTGAGTGGATGTACATTAACATAATAAATGATGTTTATTTTCTCTCTCTGGTATACCACATTCCATTTATCAATTTGTAATTGACTCATAGAGTAACTGTAATTTTAGGTTTTAACAGGCCCCTTTTCTTTTTAATAAATACCTATATGGTGTTTTGTTATTTTCATTCACTACAAGGTTAGTAGCTCTTGAAATTAGTCATGTGGGTCATCCTGATGCAAATAAAACTTTTATTACTAGAAAATATTTGAAGATTAGACTGCAGTAAAATGTTTGCAGAGAAGTGATTTCATTCCACTATTTTTGTGCAGTATAAAAGGCCTTGATTTCTGATTCCAAACTAATTTTTAAACTATTTGATTCTGAAGTAATGCCAAGTAGCAAATATATGCTTTGTATTTTTTCTTTTGATATAACAAGTGACCCGATAACTGCTTCTTTTGTTTTATTAAACAGAATAAGCCTAAATACTTCCAAGATATTTTATGAATTTTTTCTTTTTTCTTGGTTTTTAAAATAAATTTGACATTTATATTCACTAAAAGTGTTCATACAGTTGTAGGTAAAGATGAAGATATTTTCAGATTACTAAATACCAATGTAGCATGCATACACACTGGATATATATGAAATCTCAGATAATACATGATAATATTTTAAGATCTTATGTTAATTGTCATCCTTTCCATTTGTTTCCAGCCAAAATGTTTCCCAAAGTGTATTGGCATTTTGTACAGTAGAGGGAAAGCTGCACTCTTCAAAATATGCAGTGATTCTTGACTTTTTTATTTTTATTAAAAATGTAATGATCCTCAGTGTCCATGGTATAGTTCACTTGCCTTTTTGCTTTAAATCTTCTAAAACTAAAAAGAAGAGGGAATATGCAACAGATTATTTCCCCTCCTTTTTCTCTCTAAACATGAAGGGAGTTCTCTGTTTACACAGGAAATATGTTTTATATGAGTCAATTATTTCTAATACACAAGAAATCAGATATCTCCTTTTCTCCCTTGACTTACTTGTGCTTCACATTTTTTTTCTAGTGATCTCAATGGAAACTCTCATCTAAATGCTAGTCTGCCCACAAGTAATATCTCCTTTTCTCCCTTGAGTTATTTGTGTTTCACATTTTTTTTCTAGTGATCTCAATGGAAACTCTCATCTAAATGCTAGTCTGCCCACAAGTTTATATGTTTATATAGAAACGGGGATTTGGAGAGATAGGAGCAATAGAATCAATGGCAAAATTGCATAGCAAACTTGAAATGACAAATATTGACATTTACAAATTGGAGCATTTTATGAGTATCAACTTTATACTTTAGAATACTACTTTAATTTTTGAGCAACCTCAGATACTTTTCAGACCAGCCTCCAGAAGCACATTTATTCTCAAACAGTAAATACAGTATACCTTAGGAATTACATGTATACAGAATAATAAGATTCCTTTTGACTTTATGTTTATAAATGATTCATTGTCCATTTTGAAAAAACATTCAAAATAAATATTTCTGACACATAATATTAAACTCATTTTTAGAGGCTTTGAATTTTCCCCCTAGTTTTATTTTTTGTGCATTATCAGTTCAGATATTAACCTTTAACTTTTCAACTGATAAGCAAAATGTAGCTTATGGAAATGTCAACATTTGTACATTTTGTAGTTTTATTCATCATTCTGTCTTAATGGTGCTAGCAGGATTTTGTTTCCAGGGTTCATCTTAAGTGTAAGTCTAATTGGTGGCCATGTATTTGGTGTGAATTAAGGTAGTTTGGACAAAGACTTCGGCCACAAACCATTCTGCACCCGCCCCTCTTATAATTATTCATCCTCATGGGTTAACACCCCGGAAGTGATAATAAATGGTTGAGTACTTCATTAATACATCAATAAGAGATATTTAGAAGTTTACAAGTGGAATTTTCTAATAAAAAATAATTATATTTAATTGTAAGTTCCTTTGTTCTTTTCCCATCAATCAAGACTCATCTTTGATTATTTTCCCCATATCCTATAAGACTATTAGGTACATATTTCAAGTCATACTCCAAACATTATGATATCTCACCAAATCCACTGCTACTACCCGAGTCCTCCAATCATACTGATTTGGATTAATGTTCTTCCTAAATTTTTGTCACATGCCGACACTAAGCTGGCTCCCACCATTCCCCTTTTCTGTTTTATATATTTTAGTTAACATCCTACCCCTTTGTGTACACAGGAAATTTGATAACTTTTAAACCAACTGAATGTGGAAAATTTATAGAATGTCATTTTTGACAGTTAAATTCATAATATTTAAAGGCTCACCTTTCAAAGAGACTTTCTTTTTTGGTTCTAAATGCAAGCAAATGTATTTGAGAAGGTCCATGTACAGAAGGTATGGAGGTGCTCAATTTGGCAGAACATACATTACCGCTAGGATGATACAGATAAGAGGATCATGGGCCCTAAACGACTGATATGAAAATTTATGAAGTGTTCTATATTTTCATGGATAATGAAAATGTGGTATATATATGCAGTGTAATACTATGCAGCTGTAAAGAATAAGTTGAATTTTTTGAAGGAAATGTATATACCTTTGAGGGCATACTCAAGTGAAATTTAGGACACACATGTAAATACTGTATAGTCTCTCTGTTGTGATAAACTAAAAGTGTAAATAAGTATAAAAATGTGTAATTGACATTGTGTAATAGGAAAAAAAAGGTCTAAAGGTGTAGGGGAAGTGGGAGGAGCAGGGGAAAGGTAATAAGGGAAAAGAAAAAAGAAAGAAACGGAAAAAAATGAAAACAAACTTGTAAATAGGGAAGGGTGCAGGGGGTGAAGGGAGGCTGGGAAATGGGGAAAAAATAGGAATCAAGATATGTCATGTAAAGGTACAAGATCCCAATGATGGATGTAACTGTATTGTATACCAAAAATGTATCAGTAAAAATATGAAAATAATAAAATAATGTATAAACACAATAAAACAGGAAATGGATACACCTCTAGACTATAATGCTAAGTGAAATAAATCAATCACAGTAGGTTAAATATCTTATATGAGAAATCCTAATTATAAATAAATTAAAGAAAATAAAGCATGGATGATAGAAAACAGAGACAGACTTTGTGAAGGTGGGAAAGTTCTCAGAATGGAGTGAGCCCCAAGGAAGGGAAGGAGAAGAGAAAGTAAACAAAATGTTATGTGCATTAGCACCAAAACTCGATGATGAATATATTCATTATGTATTGCAAATATATACTAATAAAAAAACACAAAAGAAAAAGAAAAGTATTGAGGATGGCCTTTAGTCAACCACCAGCAGATAAGTCCAAAATTTCCTAAGGAGGTGAGTGCTGCCAATAAATACATAATATTGAAAGCGAATCTTTTTTCAGTAGAGCTTAGGTAGGACCATAAACAGAGGCAAAGCCTTCATGGCGGCCTTAGAGAATCCTGAATCGAAAACCTAGCCAGCTGTGTGCTGAGTCTTAATCCACATATACTAAAAATAAAAAATAAATATCCCCTAAATTTGGGGTGATATTTTAATGTGGTGATATTTAATAATTAATGTATTTGATACTGTCTCGTAGACACTTTCCTTATTGTAGTTCATTCTTCACTGGGCAGGTAAGTACTTTCTAACTACATTTTTAACAAAGGACCTTCATTGTTTAGATATGTTCATTTATTTGTTTCTTAACTGAAAAAATATAAAATTTATTTTTGTGCTGATGTGTACTCTAAGCCTGAAAGTCTAGATATAAGCAGCTATATACTGCAAACTTATTTATAGTATCAGTTAATTTGTATGTCCATTTTCTTGGCTCCTATTTTGTTCTCAATACAATAAAATTTATTACTCTACTCAACTGTTGTGTCTTATTTAAGCTCATAAAATGTACTAGAACAAGTCTTTTTTGCTATCAATCCTCTTCCTATTTGCATTTCTGTTTTCTTTTTACATTTTTCTTCTAAAATATCTTACTTTTTCTTAAACATGTAAGTTTTTTTCTTGTCTTCTCCTTTGTCTCTTCCTTAGATTACTAAACCATGTTTTCTTTTACTTTTTGATCCTTTATCATTACACTTTTCTTAATATTCCTTTTTTTTTTTACAGCATTCAAACACTTCAATAAGGGGTAAATCATTGCTTATAAAGAAACTCCAAGTGGGGCATGGTTGTGCACATGTGTAATACTGAGACTTGGGAGACCAAAGCAGGAAGATCACCATTAGTTCCATGCCAGCCTGGGCTATGTAGTGAGTTCAAGGTCACTCCAAACTACAGAGAGAGACTCTCTCTCAAAAATCAAAACAAACACATGACCAAACAAAGGTATTGCTTCTCAGGTTTTTCTCTTTTCCTTCTTACATTCATGTACCCTTAGTAACCCAGTTTACTCTTTACTCAGAGCTTTTATTCTTTCTCATAAGGGACATTCTAACCTTTCTTTTGAGGGACATTTCTTGGAGGGAAAATAAACAGTCTCTTTTGCCACAGACTTCTGAGATAATACCTTCTAACCTTTCCATGCTGAGTCAAGTTTTACTTTTTTTGGTACATTGTTCATATATTCTTTATAGCACTCAATATGCATTACTTTAGATATTAGCTTTAGTCTGATATATCAAAGGTAACATAGATATAAATTTCTAAATTGTCCATTCAGTTAGTCCGTACATAGTACAGACTAAAATATATTCTAGCTTCAAATTAATCAATAACATATCTAGTTCTTTAATAGCCATTAACAGCCTAGTCCAAAGTAGTTACTTCATTAATTTACTGCCTACTTACTACTTAGTTGAATGAGGGGCAGGAAAGTTTGAATTGTGGAGAAAAGTCTTGTAAGTGGAAGAGGCCAGAATGCCAAAGCAAAACAAAACAAACAACAACAAAAAAATGTAGCACTAAAAAGAACTGGTACAATAGACAAGATTAAGAGAGAGAGGATTCTGAAAAGGAAGGGAATCATACAGACAGCGAAGCCTTGAGTGGTGCTAATGAAACACTCAATGTGCTTTTCCCACATCACAATCTCTCAAACTCAACTGAATGGCCATCTTTGCTGGAATGATAAAAGCCCCAGTCAGTATCAGGGAATTACTATTCACTTACATTTCTAGTTCATATACAGCCACTGACTTATGATTTATCAAAGGTAAAAGGTAGATAAAGGCAAAGGCAAAACTTTTTAAGCTGCATGACTTTAAGAATGGAAGGACTGGCACATCAATGCATGGATGTGTGGCTATAATCCAGTCCTCAAGGTCCAGATACCGAAGTGACAGATGGCCCCACTGAAAGTCTCTGTGAGCTGTGCATCTGGGTCATAGAAAGCACAGAAGGGTCAGGGCTCTGCAGCTGATGAAGTGCTGCACTGAAGTGCTCTTCTCTACTTGTTCCGGTGAGAACTGCATGGCTCATTGATTGGGAAAATGCTTTCATTAGGTTTTGTGATACATTCTTTTATTTACCACAGGATGGCAGAGTCAAAAGCTACCCTGAGAATTTTTATTCAGATATTTTGTTTAAAGTATAAGAAACTCCAAAAAATTTAATTTCTTGGTATATTAAGGCCAAATCAGGCAAAGAAAATAAGTAAAATAGTTGAAGCAAAATTTTCAATGGCCATTAGGTTTTGTGATACATTCTTTTATTTACCACAGGATGTCAGAGTCAAAAGCTACCCTGAGAATTTTTATTCAGATATTTTGTTTAAAGTGTAAGAAACTCCAAAAAATTTAATTTCTTCGTATATTAAGGCCAAATCAGGCAAAGAAAATAAGTAAAATAGTTGAAGCAAAATTTTCAATGGCATGGTGTCTCCATCTTATCTTTATTTTAATTGATAGCATTCGTACCTTAGTTTTATGTTTAAATGTTCAGTCTGTCCTTTTTAGAATAAAAGTTTTATTTTAATATAAAATAAAAATTCACCTATGTAACAATAATAGCATTGACTACTTCATAAACAAATTCAATCCCATCACAAAAAGGATTCAGAAGCTGTCAGAGAATGTCACAGAGAAAGTCCCTGTGTTTATGAGTCTCCTATGACTCAGTTCCATGAAGAAAATTATTTTCATCCAATTCTTGGAAAAGATCTCCAATTTAAGACAAGGAATTAGAAAGTGAATGAGAAGGCATGAGCAAGTGGACCCTATTTAACTGCTACAAAGAATGATGGTTTGTTTGCTCATGTGTCCTAAGAATAATCCAAGTTCAAGTTGTCTGTCTCCATGTTACATAAGGCTATTCTAAAGAGTTGCTAAGGATTGTTCATTAAAGAGTTTTCACATTTGAATTAGAATTTGAGCTTGTTAATAAAAGCAACTAACTTAAGGTCTTTTAAAAAGAAAGGATGGATGTATTACAAGACAGAGATTGATCAGATACTCAAATAACAGGAAGTCTAGGCTTTACAATGGCAGCAAAACCAAAGACTTGAACATGGCTGTTGTCCTCTGTTTTTGGCTCCCCTCACATACTTCATTAACTTTTATCTCTACACATTGCTTCCCTGGACAACAAAAGAAACACTTAGAAGCCACATATTACATCATTCTCAAATTCTTGTTTACCTTCTTTTCTATAACCACCAAGAAAAATCCCTGAAGACACCGACTGAGCCATTGAATATAGTCCAACAAACTATACCATAGGGTCAAAGTCAAAGTCATTCAAAGACTTAGAGACATAGCTTCAGCCGGGGAATGAAAGTATCATTTATACCCAGTCACAGTTCTTTACTTTACTATCTGTATCCATGCCCTAGGCCAGACATAATGTCAAAATCTCCAGAAAGTACTCCAAGAATTAGAATTACAGAAAATGAAAAATAATTTTCCCAGGTGATTGTGACAAACACCTATACACTTTTGGAAATCATGGACTAAATATATTTATAAATAAGTAAAACAGAATATGTATAGAAAGAGCTGTGCTTCTTATCTCAATTATTTCTAATGTCCCATGTAAGATGAACTATGCCTGCTAGGCATACACTAGCTTTAAAGTTTTGACGGTAGAATTACCATTTAGCTTATGTGAATCTGATTAGTTTGTGTTTGGTTCAGTGATAAGACAGAAAGGAGCAAGGTTTATAATATTGCACAAGTCCTCACAAAAGAATATGTTATTATTAAGAAAGAAAAATACTCTCCACATCACCATCAAAATACACAAAGTGAAATGGCCTGATTTCCACAATGAATTTCTTAGATTCTGTGTTTATCTTCATTGCCACCTTATTTTTAATTTCTTCACTTGTTCAATTGGACAAATATTCCATTCTATGGAAATTGTATCTCTGTCTCTTTGAAGCACTTCTAAACAGCAGTACCACTGTGTTTGTGGTACTTAGAAATATTCTTATTTTTTGAAAAATCATTGCTTTTGGTGGCAAAAGCTTCCAAGACACTCAGAAAACCAACTATATTCTGTGTATGTATTTTATCATTTCTATTACACCTACATTTTCTGCACATGATACTCTCTGAATAAAACCAAAGCCTTAAAACAAACACAAAACCTAAAATATATTAATTTTTCTTATTTGTCTATGATAGAATATTTTCCTTGTAAACAGAAAAAAATGTATTTTGTAAGAGTTCCTTTTAATGCTATCTTCCTTAGAGGCTATTTTAAAAGCCTTTCAATTTTAAAAACATATTTTAGCAATTATTTTTTTAAACACTCAGAATATTCTTTGAAGGTTAAAAAAGATATTAAGCTTTCAGGAGTCAATACAGATATGTACAAGGTCACTACTAATTTGTTCATAGTGGCAAACATTTAAAATTGCTATATATGAATATAAACCAAGATTTTATGTAAAATATTTAACAAAGTGATGGGAGTAGTTATTTTCAAGCTATCTCAAAATATAATGCAGGAATAAATTCTGATTTATTTTTGTGCCTGCACTTGTAGCATGATGTTTGCACATAATGAACCTTTTATTTGAGTAATTATTTTAATAAACCATTTCATTTTTAAAAGAAGTAGGCATAGTGTATTAATTTATTTTTATGATTCACGGTTGATCTTAATACTTTCTGGTGTCATTTTACTGTTTGGAATGGTAGGAATTCATTTTATTATTTACTTTAAAGGAGAAATAAGAACACAGAAAGCAGTATGTTAAAATTTTTAAATGTAAAATCTTTTACTCTATCTTTGTTCTAAAATTTAATTGCAGAGGCCTGGGGTTTTAGCTCAGCGGTTTTGCTGCCTGCCTCATGAGCGCAAGGTCCTGAGTTCGATCACTGCTACAAAAAAAAAAGCAATAAAATTTAATTGCAGAAATAAAATGAACATTTCTTATGGTTCATTAAATTCAGTGGAATAGTTCTGGGTTAAATTCTATTAATACTACCTCAAATTGAGGGTAGAGATAAATTGGAGGGCCTGAGTCGGAGGTAGAGGGAAGAAAAGGAAAGGCAAAGGCATCCAAATGAAATGTACAGGGGATTCAGTGTCGTAAGACTATTCGTAAATCGTGTTACAAGGTAAGGAGACTTTCATTTAATTTTCCATTATTTTATATGCCAAAAATGTATGACTGTTTAAAAATCATTTTGAATTGATCCTGTGATTTGTGCAATATAAATTTTTTCTTAAGATTGGAATTGAGGTTATTAAAAATACTAAACAGAGGCAGTTTCAACAGGTGTAACTTAAAATAAGATGAAAATACTACTTTATTTTCTTTCATACTAGACCATTTGAAGAAATTATATAACCTCTCTAACAACATTTTTGTCTGAAATTCCACACATGATTTTGTAAGGAAATTTTAATGCTCCTTTTTAGAATAAGAATAATTTTATTGTAAATTAATTAAGATAGCAAATTTAATTCTTGATATTTTTTCTGACTTTGTATTCATGTCTAAAAAATGTAGAATGAAAATGATAATAGTTGTCATTTATTAAGGTCCTATTATGAAACAGGCCCAATTCTTATTAATCATTTATTTTTATAATAACCCTATGAGCTAGATGTTATTTAACCTAGCTTTGAAGAAGAAAAACACAAAGAGAATTACTTTTTTCAGATTAATATAAGTAATATGTGGCAGATCTAGCATTCAAATAAAGGTCTTTCAGTTCCCAAAAGTTTCTTCCTTCTTATTCAAGCTCCCTGCCAGTGGTAGAAAACCAATGAAAGCAAGAAAAAAACTAATTGTTCTGAACATCACCATTGGGCCCTCGGGACCATGAGCCTGACTTGGGGTAAGTTAAAAACAAGGGGAAAACAGAAATAAACACATACTAAAGAGAAGCTCTAAGCCAGCATGGGAGTGAGTGTGTGTGTGTGTGTGTGTTTGAAAAAGTGAGAACTTTACCAAAGGAAAACTGGCTTTATGTCCTCATACTAAAAATTTAAGTCCTTTCCCTACATGCGTTGATGACTTATTTCCTGTTTACTGAGGAGTCTTGGATAGCACAATTCTGACTTCTAATCATATACAGTACTTACAATCATTGTTACAGTTATTGTTCACTATGTATAATCATCATGTCTATTAGTTTACATTAATTATTTGATCTCAAGAACAACCCCTTACAGTACATTCTACTATTACTCTATATAGAAGGGAAAACTATGTTCTAAGGAGGTCCTGTAAGAAAAGCAGCACCACACACCTGTAAGAAGTCCACCATGGCAGATAACCAGAGGAAGTGTAAGCCTGAATCTTTTGCTCTGAGCAGCAATGATACACTGCTTTCCAATCTGCAGCCTTGTGTTTAGACACAAAGTGTAAGATGGCACAAAAGATAAAGACAAGAGTAATAACAGCTATTCAAACTTTTGTATTTATAAATCTAGTTAATGGTTATTGTACAGTGTTAAAATATGTGTGCTCCTTGAGAATTCTGTTTTAAAAAATCTAGTTTCAATTTAGTGATCTGTTTTATTGAGTTCTTTATATATTCTAGGTAATAGTCCTCTGTCTGAGGAGCAGCTGGTAAAAACTTTTTCCCACACTGAGTCGTCTCTTCACTCTGTTGGTGGTTTTGCTTGCTGTGTAGAAGCTTTTTAATATGATGAGATCCCAGTTACTGATTATTTGTGATAGTTCCTCTCAAATCAAAGTTTTATCAATAAAGTTTTTTTTTCCAGACCCAATTCAAAAATAGGCATCAGAAATGAATAGAAACTTCTTAGATGAAGCAGTACAAACAGTACATAAATACATGGAAAAATATTCAACATCACTGGTAATTCATAAAATGCAAATAAAAACAACATTGAGATTCTATCTCACAAGAGAAAGAATGGCTACTATCAAGAAATCAACCAACAATAAATGCTGACAAGATTACAGGGAGAGAGGAACACTTCTGCATTGTAGGTGAGTGTGTAAACTGGTGAAACCACTGTGGAAATCAGTGTGGAGATTCCTGAACCTACTAAAACTAGTGGCTCCATTCGACCAAGTTATTCTCCTTCTTGGTATCTTTTCAAAAGAATTAAATGCATCACACGACAGTGATACATGCATGCACACATGTTTAGAGGCACAGTTTGCAATGGTTAAATCTTGGAAAGAGCTCAAATGCCCATTAACTAATGAATGGATGAAGAAAATGTTCTTTTTATTTTTTTTCCAATGGAGTACTAATTAGTCATAAAGAAAGACAAAGGAGACATTATACCCAAGACCGTACTCTTAAATGAAACTAATCAGACACATGTGTAAATAGCATGTTGTTTCTCTAATGTGAAAAACTGAAAGTGTAAATAAGGATGAAATGTATAATGGATATTACAAAATAGAAAATGTTCAAAGCAAAAAGGGGACTAGGGGGGTTGGGGAAAGAAAGAAAGGGAAAGAAAAAAATGAGAAAGAAGGAAAAAAATGGAAACAAAGCTTTTGTAAATAAGAAGGGATGAAGGGGTTGCAGGGAAGAAAGGGGAATGGGAAAAAATAAGAACCAAGATATATCGTGTACAGGTACAAATTCCTTATGATGACTGTGATCATTATGTATACCTACAATGTACCAGTGGACTCAACTGATAAAAATAAAGCTAGTTTCAATTTACCAGATAACCAATGAATGTATATTGCAAAAATAATTTTAGATACGTGGGTGTTATTGGAGAATGCCAAATGTTTTTTACACTTCTATATAAATCACTAATCTTTCTATCCTCTCTGTTTTCTTATATATGTTTACAGGCTGCATATTGATTATTTTAGAGGGGAGGGATGTAACATATTCAAAAAAGAAAAATATTGTTTTCTGGTTTGCATTTGTAACTGTAGGTATACTGAAATTCCTTGCTGTAGTGCAATGAGAATTCAGCTCAAATTATATGCTAGAAAGGAACTGAAGTTTTATGAGTTTAGAATTGATATGTTAGAATGTTTGGGTCCATTTTCATGCCTACAATTAAAGATGCATATTAAAATTAAGAATATCCAGCTGCATTTATCTCTAGCTCGGAGTATAAGGGAGTGAAGGATTTCTCAGTTCTTCTTATGTAAACGTTGAATAAATGTTGAACTCTCTGGAGAAATATCTTGAATATCCATTGATTTTATTCCCACAGTAATTAAATAGATTCCCTCAGAAAATATGTTGATATGTTGGGAAGCTGCCTAGTGTCTGGACATCTTGGGCCAGGTAACCTTTTCTTAATTTTTAACCCTGGGACACGTGACTATCCTTACACTTATTACCTACAGATGAACTGAATCTTCTTTTTGACTATTATAAAATTTCTCTTCTGGTATTTGAATATGATAACATTCTTAGAAAAGGGGGAAACAAAACATAATGCTTATTAATGACTTACATTGAGATTTAGCAAAAATATCTCTACTTGTAGTAAGGACAATAATATAAAAAACATTTAAAAGCTCCGAAGAGTGTTAATTAATGTACCAAAACAGCCGTGGATATCTGGATTATTCTTCCTTTCTTTCTTTTATTGTAATCTCTAAAACTTTCCAAATATTTACTATTTACCACTGAGAATGGTACTGTTGATACAAGGTCTTTTGTGATACATTAGCTTAGCCCATGGCTACCTGGTGCACAGTTAGGAGTGAACATTTTCTGGGTGCCTCTTGGTGCATGAGACATCCCTGCTGCCTTTGATCTTATGATCTATTGTCTAATGTCCTTGAATTTTTCCATTTCCTGGAGCACTGACCACCTATTTGGCTGCAAGTTACACTGACGTTAACATTTGTCATCTTTTAGATTCTAGGTCAAAGATTTACTTTTATATAATAGTACACTTCCTTTTGAAATTATTTGTGGCCTTTAAGGTCTCCATGAGAGAAAGACTTCAATGAGAGAAGTGACTATTTAATGCTACAAAAGAATGGGTCCCTATGCAGCCATGGTCAGGCCAGCTTTTCCTCCGTTCTCTTCTAGTTCTCAAAGATAACTAGAGTGTGAAGACAGTGCTGCATCCCAAGGCAGAAAATAACTATTTAATGCAGTCCTGGCTTTGTACTTGCTCCTCCTAGAACCAGATATTCTGCAACACTTTAGCTCAGTAAGTTACCCATGGCATATAGAAGTCCAGAGTGGTCTGATTTGGGGGTTTCTTAATGGTAGTATAAGGGGAACCACACATGAAAAAGACTCCTCCTGCCTTGAGAACATTTCCTAAGTCTTAGAGGAATACATTCTATGAATCTTAGGCTTCTGTTAATTCTAGCTGCCTATCTGTAAGTAGCCATAATTTGTGCAAGTGTTCTTTCTTATCACATGTGTACTCACTGGCTGGATTGTAGAAAACTTCCTGCCAGATCTAGGAACCTAAGAAGAAATTGATGAAGTGTCCTTCCTTGAGAATAATCATCTCCTGCTTTCATTGATCTTTAAATGTCGATGAAGATATGGACCTGGAACTAAAATTTTTAATAGAATGGACTAAGTGTAATAATGAGAGAAATACGTGGGGAATCATACATGAAGGACCTGTTCATGTAGTGTAGTGGTAAACTGCCTTTAGAAGGCGGGTATTGGAAAAATTGAAAATGCTTAATCAGAAGAACTGATTATATTACGAATTGAGTTTTCATTACAGTGATGATAGATGACTTAAAATGACCAATTCTTTAATACTGATAAATTCACACACATGTTTTTAGCAGCATAACTTATAATAGATAAGCTCTCCAAACAGTCTGGAAGTCTATCAGGAGATGAATAGGTAAAGATAATGAGGTCTATGTACACAGTGGAATATTACTTAGCTTTAAAGAATATTGGACTTATCTTCTACAGGAAAATAAATGAAAATGGAGGCTATAATCTTAAGTAAAACAAAACAGGTGCAGAAAGTAAAATATTACATGTTTTTTCTTGTAGAGACCTAAAACATAAATAATAAAGAAATGAAATAAAGTAGAGGTGTTATCTAAAAATACAGACTTGCTTTAGATGAGCAATAATATCTGGAGTAAAGCAGAAGTTTTCTGAGGGAGTAAAGAAATTGAAAATGATCAAAGCATGAGAGAGACATGAACCCATTCCCCAAAGTGAATGTAGTTAGTTTGGTTTCAAATATACATTAATAAATAAACAAAAATTACAAATACCTCCTATTTTGAGAAGAGGTATGTTTTTCTCAGATAGATTGCTAAACCTTATTTTTAAAGTGACAATCTGAGTTAGGATTAAGGGATATAAGAAACACACATCATTGATTAACATGCGTACCATTTTCAAGAAGAAAAAAATATTTATAATTTAAGGGTATTAGTCCAATGGTGTAAATAAACTCAAATCTCATTTTCTTCATACCCTTTATATTTTAACTTCAGTGAGCTTTTCTTCTTTATATATGTTTCCTTTTTCATATTTCTAATATGAAAGCAATCAATGTAACTGTAGCCTTTGGGTTTGAGGATTAAAGATATGTAAAATGCTTGCATCAGTGGTTTGCACATTTCAGAATTGAAATAAATATGATTTACTGATGCTAACATTATTTTTTTGGCTTTGTTTTGTTTTATTCTTCATCATTTCAAAATGGACCAATAAGTTGAGTATGTACTTTATCATGTTTAGTATTTTAAATGTGTCTTGAATTAACTTTACTGGAGATGGATATAGAGCACAGTACCGACATCCCCAGGTGACTGTTTCTTCTGTATCTCAGACTATAAAGTGAATCATAAATTGCATTAATAACAGTTATGTTAATAACACCAATGCCATACATATAGGGCAAATATTTGAGCATATTGTATGATATATGAGGTAACATATTCTGGTACAAATTCAGACAACATACAAAGTAAAACACAAAGTCTCCAAAAAGCTAGGTGTAGTTTTAAAGATTGAATGAGGCACAGATAACATTTTTGTATGCATTCCTTCATAATAAAATACATATATTTTCTTGTTAACATATTTCTTTGCCAGCGTATGTCATTTATGTCAGAGGGTATGCTTCTGAATTATGAGGGTGCTATAGTGTTCATATTAAGTGTGTCCCAAAGTTGTATTATAGGATTGCTTCCAGGGTGAAACTTGGGAAGTGGTGAAGCCTCTAAGTAACAGGAAGTAGGTGAGAGACCTTGAGGTTACTGGGGCCATGATTTCATGTGTGAGCTGGGTGTACTTCTTATGTGACCCTTTGCATTCTCACAACAAGAAAAAGCCTTCCTCTTCGCTTTCTGCTTTGCTTTGAGACCTGATTGCTCCTACACTGAAGCCTGCTGTGATATAACACCGCACTTACCAGAGACCAAACCAGTGCGCCGTGCCCAATCTCAGATTTGAATGTCCAAAATTGAGCTAAATAAAACTTTTCTCCTTATAAACCAGCTTGGTTATGGGTGTTTTATACAAAACTGACTAATATTGAGAGATATAGAAGTAGATAGAAATTCGGATAAAAATTATCTAAATGTTGAGTATATATTTTGAGTTGATTATATAATATTAGACCAAAAATATCTGGGCAGTAGTTAAATGGACAATTCTAAAGTAAAGGATAATTTATATCAGAGGTAAAAATTTAGAATAAATATATAAAATAAACACCATATATAACACAGACTAGAAAATAAAACCAAACTGAGTGACGTTGTCTCAAAGAGGGTAAGTGCAGTGAATAGAAAAGAGGGCCTATAATAAATTCATGAAAACATTGCTAACTGAATGTGGAAACAACAGTTTATAGAACTAATGCTCTACCAGTGTGATATCATGAGGAAATTCTAATTTGTTTACTAAACTTTAATTATTTAATGAACATTCAGCCATGAATAACAAGATCAATGAATATAATGGCAATTTGTCCCATATGATGATAGTTTAAGAAAAGAAAGTCAACAAACTATACATTGTCATTTAAAATTAGCTCAAATTAAATGGATAAACTGATTTAAGATTTCCAATGTAGATTACATTATTATACTGTTTTCCATTAGTGATTTTATTATTATACTTTCATCTTTCATGAGTGCCTAATAGTGTATATATACAATATACATATTTACACACACACACACACACACACATATATATATACATACATACACACTACACTATAGTGTAGTTATTGCATTACTACATTTTTACTCACTGTGACAAATATCTACCATAAGCAACCCTAAAAGAGTAAAGGTTTAGTATTGTGGTTTGTACTTACAAAGGTCTGAGTTCACTCTCACTTGGCCTGGCGGCTTTGGGGCCTATTGTGAGGCCAATCATCATGGCAGAAGTGCATAAGACAGAACAGAAACTCACCTTAGGGTGGACTAAAAGCATTAGGAAAGAGAGAAAGGGACAGGGGTCCTAACTTCCTCTACAAGCATGCCACACCAGTGACCTGATCTTTTACTACATCTCAGCGTTTGAGGGTTTTACCAATTCTCAAAAGCACCATGAGCTGCCAACAAACCCTTTAATATGTGGGCTTTGAGGGCCATTTCACTTTCAAACCTTAATATATTGGGGGATTATTTTACCCCTAGCACTTAAAGTTCTTTTTATATAGTTTCCAATAACTTTAAATTATTTATTCAATTTTTTTAACAAATTTATTTTTGAAGGTTTTTGCTTTGGGGAAGATTTCATCCTATGAATTTATACTTTAGATTTATTGAACAAATATTTCTTTTTTTTCTTAGTCTTTCTTTTTTGTCTTTTCTAGTCTTTACTTCCTGTCATGGCATAATCAGGGCAGATGGAGTCTGAAAAGTTTCTTTTTGAAAGCACCAATCAGTAAAGTAAGACTCAGAAGATTAGAGATTCTAAAACCAACATATTTGTGAGAAGACTATTACTAACTGCTTTTAAAAAGATTAAGTCTGAACAGAGTTCTGCAACATTCATCAGTAAGCAAGACAATGTATCTGATTATTTCTAATATCAGATATTGTAAGATTTTCTACTGCCTAAGGTTAAGTAAATGAGTATATATGAGTTTTCTTCTGTTGTCCAAAAGAAATGATCTTTTGTAGAATATCTTTAAAACCTTACTATATTGTGTTAACCTTACTATATTGTGTGATGTTACCCAAGGTAGTCCATCCTTGGAGTCCTTGAAAAACATTACCTGAAAATATTGATGTAATGAAGATAAGATTCACTAATTTATATTTCATGTCCTGAGCTAAATTACTCTGTAGTAATCTAGTCAAAGAATAATTCCACAATCTGATACATCAGATTTGATTAATGCCACAGCTTATATCATCAGTCTATTTTAGGAGCTATGCTAACTAGCTCCAGTAATTTTCATGGCATTACCAGTTGTATTGGTGAGTTTTTTGTCATTTTTTTGTCAATTTACGTTCTATGAACAGAAAATTTCAGAGCCAGAACTGTATCATTAAATCTTTTCAGGCTCTGAGAGATCAAGGTTTAGTGGGCCTTGGTGTTATCCAGTTTACCAACAGCAGGAGCCACCACAGATTGTGCTCTGCAAGCCAAGCTCTGTAAGAGCTTTACACTAATATTTCTGACAGGCAAATCTGATCATATCGCTCCCTGTTTAAAATCTTGTAATTCTCCCAATAGCCTTCAGAAGAAAATTTAAACTCTTAATATCACTCACCTACAAGAGAGTTTACAATCTGGCTCCTGCTTACCCACCTCTCATCTTGCTCCTTCTTCTAATTATATACTGCAGACATGCTTAACTAGTTTTAGGTCACTGAGCATACCATGCTATCCTCTTTTTGAAGGTGGAACCTTTTAATTTGCTGTTTGCTTTGACTGTTTTATTCCACCTCTCTGCTTGCCTGGGAACCTTATAGCACTTGACATCCAATATTGAAATTGACTGTTTACAAATCTGTAGTCTATCTCATAAGACAGAGACAATATCTTCTCTTCAGAGCTGTGCTTGTACTGTGACTAGCACAAGTGAAATTTAAAGTTCTTGACAAACACTTGTTGAATGAATCAATCAAGGCATGAATCAGTTTATGAAGCAAGGCCCTCCTCTGCATGGGTACAGATGCCTTCCCAGAGTGGCATTGATTACATTACTATCTTTGAAATCACCAAATAATTCTGGCACATCTTAAAACAGGACCTGTATTTATGCCATTCCTAGGTAAATCCTAACACATGGATCACATTATGTGCTAGAGTTGGACCAAAAATTTTACCAAAGCATCAAAGGAGACCAGATATCTGTATATCCCTACTTACATAAAGAATGGAAGAAAAGAAGAAGGCTAATACTGAAATCAGCTGCAGTTTTGACACTTTAGAAATCTGAGACACTCACAATCTGTTCTTCACTCATCATTTAGATTACTGCTGACTTCAACATGAGGATAAAATTCCTTTTTCTCCTTAGGAAATTATTGTTTTTAAAAGAACACACTGGAAAACAACTTCTGAAATGGAGAATTGAATTCAGAAAGATTATTGAGGGCTGTTCTAGAGGCAAAACATCTGTGGGGGGTGAAAGAAATGGTACTGGAGTGAGGTTTAAATGGGATGAATTATCAGTAGCCATCTCAGCTATTTGCCACAGAGAGCCTTGAGGTGAGATGATCCTTCATACTGTTACTAAGTTTAGGTTCAGATTCTGGGTCTCTATAAATCAAGCATTGCTAAAGAAAATTCCTAGAATAGAAATTAACACTGAGCCATAACCAGCTCAAATTATTTAAAAATAAATCCTGGAGAATTTTTTCAGAGAGTAAATTTACTACATGAAGCAAGAATATCTGAAAAATCCCATGAAATGGACTCCAGCGGAAACTTCCAGGTATTTCCTACTTTCTTACTTCAAAACTGAAGCCCTCTTTTTGCAAGTTGCATGAAAAGAAAATGACATAAATACCTTACTTAATTTGGGTCTCTGTTATATTCGTACTTCTAGCACTATCTCATAGTGTCATTGATAAAGTGCTAAATCCTGTATCTGGGAAGAGTGCTGAAAATTTTTTTATTGTTACTATAACAAATTTCCAAAGACCTAATGACTTAATACAAATTATCTGACAGTTCTGGAGGGTAAAATTCTAAAATAAGTCATTGGGTTAAGATCAAGGTGTCAACAGGGTTTTTTTGGAAGCTCTAGAATATAACCACCTATTTTGTTCTTTTCAACTTCTAGCACCTCCTACTCCCAAATTTGTTTGTTTCTAGTTTCTAATTCTCAAAGTGTAGAAAAGGTAGGTTGTGTCTTTCTCACATGGCATCACTCGGAATCAATAGTTACATAGCCTTTTCTAAACATGTACCTCTTCTCTATTCTTTCTCTCCAGCATTATTCCGATGTCAAGAATCTTCATAATTACATTCTAATGATCCAGATAAGCCAGGATAATTTCCCTACATTAAGGTTTCATTATTAACAACCTTGATTCCACTTTAACTCTCCTGTGCAATACAAGGTAAAACATAAGACACTGATTGCAAAAATTAGGAAATGTATTTTACGAGGGTGAGATAAACCATTATTATGCCTACTATAACTATCAATGCACATCTTAAGCAGTAATACGCCAAAAATGAAAACTATATCTCTCTGTCCCTTTTTAATTAACCACCACCAAATCCATATGTGTCCAGCTTCTATCAGTAAGTTTCAGCTTCCTCTTTTGTTTTTCCATTTGTTTGTAAAAAGCCATTTCTTTTCCTTGCTTTGTAATCCCAGTACTTCCTGTGTTGGGTTATAATGTGACAATTAGAGTTCCTGGTAGGAAGACCTAAAGAAAAATTGGGGATCCATCTAAAGCATCTCTCTTCATGAAAGGGCTGAGCACTTTGAAAGGATCAGTAAAACATTACTAAGAGCTTACTTCTTTGAAAGGATCTAGAAGTTGGAGATATTGAAGTGCATCCCTCCAGTCCTTATACTCATAGGTAACCCAAATTAGAGACTTAACCTTAGTGTAAGCACACTTGCTAAGTAGAAAACTGAAAACTTTTTGAAACTCTACTTTTATTACGAAATTACAAACCTGGTCTCTTGCTGATTTTCCCTCCAGCGGTAAAAATAATTTTATGTTGCTTAGGAGCTCACCTGCCTTTCACACTTCACATAAATCAGAGATTTATTTTCTTTCCTCAGTGTGTTAGTGATATCCAACAAAGCTAGTCCCAAAATCCTTGTAGAACTTATTTTCTTGAAGTACCAAATGTCTGAAATACCGCACAAGGGAGTACATTCCCTCTCACGATTATTTCATCTATTTTAACACTTGTGAAGTGTATGGTTTTTCTGATTCAGCACACTTGGTGTTATCAATACTCTATATCCAGTGATGTGATCCTCATTTTCAACCAGGCAGAAAGT
Source organism: Fukomys damarensis (assembly GCF_012274545.1). Taxonomy (NCBI): domain Eukaryota; kingdom Metazoa; phylum Chordata; class Mammalia; order Rodentia; family Bathyergidae; genus Fukomys; species Fukomys damarensis. The sequence continues at coordinate 36,055,777 of NW_022900936.1, forward strand.
ATAGCAATCCAAAATTCATTTACTTTATGCTTCCTAGGATCAGCTCAGGTACAAAATGCCTTAGGTAATACCTTCAGTTTAAACAGTCTATGAGATAGAGATATATGTGTGGGAGACTTAATAATGTTCTATCTTGGAAGCAGTACTCAAAAGGACTGAGCACAACAGAATTACCTAGAAGTTGATATTGAGTGTTAACTCTTTTCCAATGCAAATTCCTGGTAAATTCAGTGGAAGCTCTGGAACTAGGATACCACTTTAAAAGGCTTCCAGATCAAGCAAAGTATTGATTTGCATAGCACTGCATTGGCCAGTTATTGGACATTAGGGTCTTTTGGGGGGGTCCATGTCCTTTGCAAACCATTGCTCTTCTGAGAAGGGCAGTTGCTGGAGAGGACATTATCTGTGAGTGGTCAGCAAAGAGCATTTCCTAAAGCTGAGAGATCTGGTTGGCTCACCACAGCATCCACTACCTTTCTTTTCTTTTCTTTCTTTCACTTCCTACATGCCTGTAGCTAATATCTGGACATGATATTCCACTTTCAGTAAAACTTCTGAGTTTGTACTAGATACACCATTCAATTTTTATCCATTGTAATACAGTATACACTTGTGTAAATCCATTACATACAAATTAAGTCAAATATTATTAATAGGAATTTGGTATTCTCAAGGAAAGTATACAATAATTGGTGACACATAATGGATTAGATAGATATTAAAGTCAATTAACTTTGGCCAAGCATATTAATCTATTAAATATCTACTATATATTAGGTATTATTTTAGGCATTTGGTTTAAGTGAATGAATTCCAAAGATAGAGCTTCGCCTTCTTGGGGTCCAATTTCTCTGGAACCAGTGGTTTTAAAAAATTGATATAATAGAGAAAATTTACACATTCAGGAAATGGTAAACATAATTAAAATAATGAAGGTTAGTAAGGCAGATTATTTTAAATAGCTAGCAATTGTAGGAGTTTGTGCAAAAAGATTTATAAGAGATATTGGATGTTAGCATGACAAAATCTTAGAAAGTAGAAACTAGGGTAATAAAAACAGCTTGTGTAAATGTTTTGTGGCAGAACTATAACTGTTTAGTTAAAACACAAGCAAGGACAATGTAGTTAAAATGGAAAAATACAGGAAAGTAGAAAGAGATCAGGTCAAACAGTAATGGACACCTAATTATATCAGAATTTATAAGCCATTGTGAGGCATATGTATGAATTTGAGTGACACTGAATTCTACTGAAGAATTTTAAGCAGATGTTAATATGATCAGACTTGTTGTACAGGTAAAAAGCCCTTCCTTCTCTTCAGGGTTCACAGAATACTCTGGGGAAAAGCAGCAGTGAAAATAGTGAGTAGCATTAAGAGACCAAATTGGACAGTTTAATAGCTACCTGCAAAGAGCAGGGTGATGGCAGATGCCACAAGATTCTAGAGACACAATGTTTCCTGGACAATTGAATACATTGCATCATAGAATCAGAGAAGTTGAGGCTTGAGTGATTGGATAGGTGAAGTTTCTATCACCAGAGGTACACACATGTGGTTGTAACAAAATTTGACAGGAAGATCATGCATGACATATTATATACATCAGTTTTGAAATTTCCAGTAAACATCCAAGATAAATAAACAAACACACACACATACACAGACACACAGACACGTGCGTGTGTGTTTATTGTTTATTTATCTTGGGTGAATATATATATATATGTGTGTATATATATATATATATATACATACACACAGTTATATG
>NW_022900936.1:36057647-36143396 GCF_012274545.1 Fukomys damarensis
ATATATATATATACAGTTTGTAAAAGAGTTTGTGGATTACAACTATCAATCTAAGAGTAATGAATATATAAATAACATTTAATATCAAAGGGTTAGATAAGGTCACTAGAGAGGTAAAAATAAATTTAGAAAAGAACCCATTACTGAAGTCCAGGGAAGACCAAAGTTAAGAGATGAGCAGATAAATGAGAAGCTAGTGAATTACAGGCACCAATGCAGCAGTGATCATGCCCCTTCACTCTGGGAACAAGAGAAAGAAGTCCTCTCTGAGGCTCCTAGATGAATATTTAAGCCCACTAGAAGAGTGAACTAATGCATTAAAGGCACACCACATCACCATAGTTGGTAAGTCACAGGGACCAGCATTTCACATCGGAACCTGGTCAAACTTCAGTGGAAAAACAGCTGGGACCTGCCATAGAACTTTGCAGAATTCAACACAGCAAGAAGAAAGTGATCTCAGTTTGGGCCCTCCAGCCAAAAATTCTAAACCTCAGGGGACAGCAGTTGTCTTGCTGAGACTAATTAGCTTAGACCTGCACATTCCTACTGAGGCTGTCTATTGTGTCAACAGTAGCATACCCTGAAGGAAGCCCTCTATTTCTATTTGATTTTTTTAAATTTCAAAGTAATATGTTTCACTTATCCTTAATCATTTAAAAATATTTTATCTATCTTTTTCTTTTCTCATTTTTCTTTTTTATCTTCCTTTTCTTTTCTTTTTCTCTCTCTCACTCGTCTCTCTAAGCTTGATCTTTATTCATTACTCTCCCTTATTTGTTCCTGTTCCCATCCTAACTCAAATTTATTTTCTTTCTTTTCCCTTTCTTCTCTTTTTCCTTCTCTCAATTTCCATTAGTTTTAATAAAAAGTGATTACAGTCTCTAGCCTCTCCATTGCAATTAGTTTGTTCTTTCCTTGGGAATATTTTGTTCTGTTTTCTCTTCTTATCAGCAGCTCACTAGATTTTGTGTGATGCTCCTGGGTCGTCTGACCTCACTTCTAACCTTTCTCTATCTATCCCTCTTTTCCCAGTTCCTTCCAAATCCCCATCCTGAAGAGTAAAGTTGTTATATTGAAGGGTTTATTCACTATAAACATAGTTTTGGCTTGTCCTTGATTTTGATTTCATTCACGTGATTAAAGATGATAGATTAATAACTACCACAAATTGTCATTTTCTAAGCTGTGCTTGAAGCTATTGTTCTGCTGATTTTACCATTTGGACTGTGTTGTGATTGATCTAATCAATTGTGCTCCCTGGTATAATGTAAGTGACTTTGCCTCAGATACATTAGAGACTCAAAACCTAAAGATGAGCTATATCTGGAAGATTGAAATATTAACACAGGAATTAAACCAAGAACAGTACCAATGACAAAAATAGAAATGAAAAGGTGTTTGAAGAAGACACAAACACAGACTTCCACTGCACCAAAGTAAACTCTGGGGGAAATGAGGTGGAAAAGTCTGCCTGCCAGTCAATCATTTGGACACCCTGAACCAATAGCACAGGAAGAAAAAAAAAAAGCAGAAAAATGAGTCTCTAGAAAAATTCAAAACAGAAATAATTTCCCAGATAACTACAGAGATGGTGAGAAGAATGATAGACATGATTAGAGACTCCAGAACAGAAAAAGATAAAAAGATAAAGGAACTCAGGACCATGGTGGAAACCAAGAATACCCTTCATGGGAAAGAAATGGAAATCTTGAATGCCCAACATAGGAAAGAAATGGAATCCATGAAATAGATTCAAACAGATGTTGAGATTAAAAACTCTATAGAAAGCATTTGCAGCAGGATGAATGAATGTGAAGACAGGATAGTGGTCAGTGACCATGAAAAGAGAGATCACTTAAAAACATTAAGGGATAGAAATTGGGGCCAGGGATTTAGTTCAGTGGTTCAGTGGCCTGCCTTGCAAGCAAAAGGACCCGAGTTCAATCCCTGGTACCAAACAAACAAACAAAAAGACATTAGAAATCAATTCAATAACTCTTAGATGATGCAAAGAAGAATAACATAAGATTAATAGGAGTCCATGAGAGAGCAGGAGAAAATACAAATGATATAAAAAACTGTTCACAGAATTAATGACAGAAAACTTTCCAGACAGAGGGGAAGAATTTGACATACAGATAAGTGAGGCACATAGGACTCCAACTAGCCCTGATCAAAATAATCCACATCTAGGCATATAATAATCAAAATCCCAGAAACCAACAGAAGAACAAAATACTACAAGTAGAGAAAAGGAACAAATCATATGCAGAGGAAACCCCATCAGAATCACAGCAGTCTTTTCAACACAAACCCTCAAGTCAAGGAAAGCCTGGAGTGAGATATTTCAAGTCCTGAAAGGAAACAACCTCCAACCTATGCTGATGTATCCTGCAAAACTATCTTTCAAAATTCATGGAGAAATAAGATACTCCCATGACAAAGAACACCTGAGAAATTTCATGAACACCAAATCTGCACTCCAAACACTTGTAAACAATATCCTGGAAAAGAAAAATGAAGACCACAAGAGAATGAAGACCATAATGGACAACAGAGCAAATATACCAGACAAGGCAAGACATTAAAGGAAGAGAGGAAGGAATAAAAAAATAAAAGAACCAACAACTGTAAAACAACATGACAATGAAAATTTAATTTATAACAGTTATAACTATCAATGTTAATGGCCTAATTCAGCAATCAAATGAAACAGGCAGATAGATTGGATTAAAAAGCAAAATCCAACAATATGTTTTATACAAGAAACCCACTTAACCCACAAAGACATTCATAGACAGAGTAAAGGATGCAAAATATTCTCCATTTGAGAGGAGCCCAGAAAAAAGCAGGGGTAGCTCTCTAATTTGCAGACAAAATAGATTTCAAACCAAAACTAATTAAGAGATACAAAGAAGGCCACTACATTCTAGTAAAGGGAACAATACAAGAGGAAGAAATGAAAATCAAAATATATATGCACCAAATACTAATTCCCCCAACTATACAAAACAAATATTAATGATATGAAAAATGAAAGAAGCACTAATACAAGTGTAGTGTAGTGGCGGACCTCAATATTCTGACAAAAATAGACAGATGATCTAGACAAAAAATCAACAACAAAATAACAGAACTGAACCACCTTTGAACAAATGGACTTAGTAGATATCTGCAGAGTATTACACCCCACAAAATCAGAATATAGATTATTTTCAGCTGCACGTGGGTCATTTAACAAAATAGACCACATGCTAGCTCATAGAACATGCGTAAGTAAATGCAAAGTAATTGAAGTTATCCCTGTATATTACCAGACCATAGTGTGATTTAAAAGGAGATCAATAGCCTAAGAAACTGCAAGAACTTCACAAACACATGAAAATTAAAAAGCACCTTGCTGAGCAATCATTGGGTCACAGAGGAAATTAAAGAAGACATTAGACAGTCACTGCCATTAAAGGATAATGCCAATACAACATAGTAAGTAAATGCAAAGTAATTGAAGTTATCCCTGTATATTACCAGACCATAGTGTGATTTAAAAGGAGATCAATAGCCTAAGAAACTACAAGAACTTCACAAACACATGAAAATTAAAAAGCACCTTGCTGAGCAATCATTGGGTCACAGAGGAAATTAAAGAAGACATTAGACAGTCACTGCCATTAAAGGATAATGCCAATACAACATACAGGGATCTATGGAACACAGTGAAAGCATTTCTAAGAGGGAAATTCATTGCAGTAAATGCCCATACTATGTAAACAGAGTGAACTCAAATAAACAACCTAATGCTTAACCTTAAGCTCCTAGAAAAAGAAGAGCAAGACAAACTGAAAGCTTGTACAAGGGAGGAAATTATAGCCAACTTTATCAAAAAAGGAAAGAAAAGGCTCAAACTCATGCAATTAAGAATGAAAAAAGTGAAGTCACAACAGATCCACCAGAAATCCAGAGGATAAATACCTACCTTGAAAACCTATACTCTAATAAAATGGAAAATACAGAAGAAATGGACAGATTCCTAGATAAATATGAACTTCCAAAGTTGAATGAAGCAGATATAAAATGTCAAAACACCCAAATTACATTCAGTGAAATTAAAAATGTAATGAAAATATTACCAACAAAGAAAAGCCCTGATGGCTTCAATGCTGAATTATGTAAGAGAAGAACTGTTGCTACTACTTTTTAAATACTTCAGTGAAATTGAAAGGAAAGCAATACTTCCAAATTCATTCCTCGAAGCAACTATTACTTTGAGTCCAAAACCAGAGAAAGACCCAACCAAAAAAGAGAACTGCAGGCCAATCTCCATAATGAACATAGATGCAAAATCCTCAGTGAGGTACTGGCAAGCAGAACACAGATGATCATCAAATTATACACCCTGACCAAGTTAGATTTACCCTAGGAATGCAAGGATGGTTCAACATATGAAAATCAATAAATGTGATACACTACTAACAAAATTAAAGACAAAAACCATATGATCATCAAAATAGATGCAGAAAAAGCATTTGACAAAATTCAACACACATTCATGATAAAATACCCTACAGAAAATTCAAATAGATGATCTTTATCTCAACCTGATAAAGGCTATCTATGAAAAACCAATAGCCAGTACTATTCTAAATGGTCAAAGACTAAAAACCCTCATGCTAAAATCATGAGCAAGACAAGGATGTCCATTGTCACCACTCCTAATCAATATAGTTCTAGAAACATTAGGCACAGCAATTAGACAAGATAAAGAAATAAAAGGAATAAATATAGGAAGGAAAGAAGTTCAACTGTCACTATTTGCTGTTGATATGATACTCTCCATAGAAGATCCAAAAAACTCTGCCAAAAGACTGCTAGACTTAATTGACCCATTCAGGAGACTAGTGGGTCTACAAATTCAACATTCAGAAATCAATTTGTACACAACAGATTTACTGAGAGAGAAATTAGGGAAACAATTCTTTTCATAATAATATCCCCCCAAAAAGAAATATCTATGAATCAACCAAATGAAGGAGAAAAAGGACCTCTACTCTGAAAAGTACTTCTTTCTAAAAAAGAGATAGAATAGGATATAAGAAGATGGAAAGACACCCCTTGCTGCTGGGTAGGAAGAATCAACATAGTGAAAATGCCCATACTTCCAAAATTACTATACAGATTCAATGTAATCCTGACTGAAATCCCAACAGTATATTTCAAAGAATTTGAGAAAACAATCAAGAAATTCATTTGGAACCAGAAAAGACCTAGACTAGCAAAAGCAATTCTAGTCAAGAGATATGACAGGGGGTATCACAACTCCCAATTTGAAACTATACTACACTATAATAATACATAAGATTCTAATGAGATAATTGACAATGTGGAATAGGAAGAAAAGGGCTAAAGGTGTAGGGAAAATGGGAAGGGTAGGGTAAAGGTAATAAGGGAAAAGAAAAAATATGAGAAAATTAAAAAATGGGATTAAAGTGTTTGTAAATGTGGAGTGGTGATGGGAGGGCAGAGACAAGGGGAAAAAATGAGAACCAAGACCTTTCATGTAAAGGTACAAGATCCCAATGATGAATGTAACTGTACTATATACCTAAAATGTACCAATAAACTCAATAAAATAACAAACTATACTACAAAGCCAATGTGATAAAAACAGCATGACACTGATGAAGAAACAGACCTGAGAGTCAATGGAATAGATTAGAAGATGCAGAAAACACCAGACATACTCAACTATCTTATCCTTGACAAAGGTGCCAACCATCCTCACTGAAGGAAAGATAGTTTCTTTAATTAATGGTATTGGAAAACCTGGCTTTCAACTTGCCAGAGACAAAAACTAGATCCCTATCTTTCACCATGCACTAAACTAAAATCCAAGTGGATTAAAGATTTGAATATCAAAACAGAAACACTTAAACTTACTGTAAAGAAAATTAGGTAGAACTCTTGAAGACATTAGCATGAGAGAAGACTTTATGAACACAGCCTCAGCAGCATGAAAAGTTGCACAAAATAAAAATAACTGGGGTCTCATTGTATTAAAAAGTTTTTGCAGCTGGGGATTTAGCTCAGTGGTTCCGGTGCCTGCCTCGCAAGCAGCAAGGGCCCAAGTTTGACCCCCACTACCAAAACATACATACATACATACATACATACATACACACACACACACACACACACACACACATATATATATATATATATACATACACACATACATACATACATACATACATACATACATAAAATAGAGTCCAAGAGAAATTACCAATAGAGCTAAGAGAGAACCTACAATAACACATACATATACATACATACATACATACATAAAATAGAGTCCAAGAGAAATTACCAATAGAGCTAAGAGAGAACCTACAATGTGGGAAAAATATTTTACCAGCTACACCTCAGACAAAGGACTACTATCTAGAATATATAGAGAACTCAGGAAAACCAGACCCCCACCCCCAATACAAAGACCTAATTAAAAAATGAGCATCTGAGATGAACAGATACTTCTCAGACAAGAAATAAAAGCAGCAAATAAATATATGAAAAAATATTCAACATCAGTGGTCATTGAAGAGATGCAGATGAAAACTGAGATACCACCTCATCCCAGAAAGAATGGCTCCTAACAAGAAATCAACCAATAACAAGTGCTGGCAGGACTGTGGGGAGAAAGGAACCCTTCTCCATTGCTGGTGGGAATGCAGAATGGTGCAACCACTGTGGAAATGAATATGGAGATACCTCAAGGAGCTAGGATTAGAGGTTCCATTTGACCCAGCCATTCCTCTGCTGAGTATCTTTCCAAAAGGATTAAAAGAATCATACCACAGTGAGATATGCATAGTTTATGTTTATGGCAGCACGGTTTGTCATAGCTAAAACTTGGAAACAGCCCAATTGCCCATCAGTTGGAGATTGGATAAAGAAGATGTGGTTTTTCTATACAATGGAGTACTATTCAGCCATAAAAAAGAGAAACTAGAAATATTTATAGTAAAATGGATGAATACTGAGGTTATACTCTTAAGTGAAATAAACAGGTCACACTTATACCAAATAATTTCTCTGGTGTGAAAAAATATAAGTGTAAATAAGGTTCAAAAGGTATAATTGGGAGTGTGAAATAGGAAGAAAATGGCTTAAGGTGAAGTGGGAAGGGGAGGGGAAAGGAAATAAGGGTAAAGAAAAAGTGTGAAAAAATGGAAACAAAAGTTTTGTAAATAGGGAAGGGTGCAGGGGGCTAAGGGAGAGTGGGGCTATGGGGGAAAAAACAAGAACTGCAACCTATCATGTAAAGGTACAAGATCCTAATGATAAATGTAACTTTATTGTTTGCTTTAAATATAAACTTAATGGGAAAAAAAACAAAGAAAAAAGTCTAATATTTTGTAATCCAAATAAGATCATGAATATTCAGTGTAGTTATTAACTATAATCATGTTGCTAAACTGAATTCTTAAAAGTGACTTAGATTAAAAACTATATGCCTATATTAGAGATACATTTCTAATAAACAACATGCATTGTCTTATATCCTGAAAACAGCGTGACTATATGTGCCCTATTGTGTTTCTTTTATAGATATGCAAACCTCAAAGGTAAGGTCATTTTCTAGGTGAATAGTGTATTCTAGAGCTGTTTATTGAAGACAACAACGTGCATGCTCATATTATATAAATATAGATAATTTTTAACAATGCCATCAAAAGTAATGCAATATCTGTGCATCAAACCATTGACAACCCCAGTACAAGTCATTAAAGCATGTTTGTTGTTTGTGCACAGTTGTCTTTCAAAGATACCATTTTCTAGAGTTTCCTTCTATACATTTACATATTCAGAAATCACTTTTCTCAATAATTGGCTTTGATCATTCGTTTGGAGACTGATGAGGGTGGAAGGAATATGTTAGCATCCATGATGCTTAGATAAATTATTACACAAGTTATTAAGTTTTACCTTTTATGGTCACCTTCTTTTATAACAAAATACTTAGTAAGTTAAATATTTATAATGTAATTTGTTTGGTTTAGATTAATAACAAAGACACAATTCAGTCCTAGAGAAGACTATGAAATATCTCTGTCTGTTTCGCCATTCTCGTGAAAGCAAGCATGAGGCAGGATCGCTAGGTAAAGAATATTAGCTATGGAACCAGACCATATTACTTCAAATCTGAAACTCTACAGTGGAGAATCTAGATAGTTATATTCCCCATCTTTCTTTGCCTTCTCTTCATATAAAAAAGGTGTCATATTTGCATCTTGCATACAGAGTGACAGTGTAGATTAAAGTAAACAATGTGCAACATACACACACAGACACACACACACACACACACACACACTGCATATACACACGTGATTATTTGGACTGGCTTTCTGCATTTATCACATCCAAAAATTCTAAGATTTTGTTAGAAATATTTGGACCAATTTATTGTATCTCATCTTTTGCTATACTTTTGTGCACAGAATGTCTCCTTAAAGCATTTTGTTTATTTATATGAGCAGTACTACATGTGTTAAAATGAGACTTTAAATCTAAGGAAACATTTGGCCTATGACCATCTTGTTTTACATTTCAGAATTATACTAGAAGAAGTTTTTCATTTCTTTTTCTACAAGAAGTGTTTTTACATAGAAAACAAATCTAGGCGATTTATTAAAAGCATGCTTTAAACATTGAAAATGTGGTTGGAACAGACTGCTAAGGTCTTGTTTATATATCAAATACACAAGCTGAGGATAGAAACTGAATTACTCACCATAATAGAACATATTTTTAAATTTATAGAGGAGGATGAAATTGTTCAAAATTTAGGAAGACTAATACTAGAGGTTAAAATAATTCAATGAAATCTATATGTTATTTTTCTGGTCATTATGTAATGACAATTTTACATAAATTGCAACTTTTCACAGGAATCTTAGTGATACATATAGTAGCAAGAAAAATTCTTTATATTTCATTTAAATTAAGTATGAGGCATTATTCTTTTCACAAAACAAATTTCTATTACTTTTGCCAACTATTCAAGGTCTCAGTATTACCCGTGTCCTCTTCTCAAATCCAAGTATCTCTCATGACATCCCTGTATTTGATTACAAATTATAGCATAGCTCCAGGTGCCCAGTGGAGGAGGAGGAGAAGGAAGAAGAGTCAGATGGAACACAAACCTCTCTTTCTCCCTCCCTCTCCCTCCCTCTCCCTCTCTCTCTCCCTCTCTCTCTCTCTCTCTGTCTCTGTCTCTCTCTCTCTCTCTCTCTCTCTCTCTCTCTCTCTCTCTCTCTCTCCCCTCATTAGACGTTTCCATAGGTCTCCTGGACTAGATTTAATATTCTTTAGTCATCTCTACTTTCAAAGGATCTGAAACAAACAGAAAAGGTTTTGACTGCAAGTATTTTGTTTCTGAGCTGTTCTGGAAAGAGTAGTAGGACTCTAAAAGGTTGAGGCAGGAAAATCACAAATCTGAGCCTAGTCTAGGCAATTTAGTGACTATGGATAAGCTGTCTGAAAGGAGAAGAGGGGAGGGGCGAAGGGAAGAGAGATGGGGTGGGGGAGGAGAAGGAGGAGAGAGTAAAACCAGGAAGAGAAAGACAGCAAGGAAAGTGAATTATCCCTTGAGAAACTAAAGTTTACTACCACTAGGGGTCTATGGGAGACAGTGTACAACATAGATTAGTTACTCTAACTAAATAAGTAAATCATCATGAAATTGGAATATTGATCACTAATGGGTCTCTGGAAACTTGAAGCTTTTTTCTGTGAAACTACAAGCTTGTCATGGACCATGGGAATTGACACACTCTCATAGATAGAAATAGCTCACAGGCAACTTTAGGTAAGTATTGTAGGCAATCAGTTCATGTAGTATTGAGGGCCGAGTAAGTAGGGTATGATTTCTCGAATCCAAATGGTATTTCTCTTAATCTGAGGAATATGAAGTAAGGCAAAATATTTAATAAGAACTTCATAAATTCAGCCACAGTATGAAAATACTATCAATGATTTGTGGGTGACACTGGAAGTGATATTTAAGAGTTCTGCCCCTGATTTCAAAGTATACGTGGGATTAAACTAGATTTTGACAAGGATTCTTGATATATTAGACTTGTATATTTAGGATATTTTTATATGAAAAAGTATATAAGCTGTATTTTCTTATTAATACAAAGGTCATCAAGTGACATTTAATTAGAGTCATTTGGTCATGACATAAGTATTTATCTATTTGAGCTCTCTTAGTCACAATGGCTACTTCTAAAGATAAAATGTTTTACTGAGTAGTCTATCGGAATGGCAATAGCCCAACAATTGCGTGGCGCTCTAAATCAGTCCTCAAGTACTGATGGCAATTTAGCAAATGTAATTTTGGAAATGATATTAAGTGTGTGCGTATTAGGAAGAGAAAATATTTTACACAAATTACTACTTTCTTTTCGATAGCTTTCATCATTGCCTTCCTCAACAATCCAGGCCAATGTCTCCTGTTACACTGTATCTAATGAGAGGTTTACTCAAGAGATTTGCAGAATTGGTTCTCTTAAATGTTTAAAAATAAATCTGTAGGTTCATAGGTTTTAGCATGTGATGTTAGATTTGTCTTTCTCATTGAAATGACAGTAATTTTGTGGAGCTCATACATGAATCTCCCTTACTAACAAACTTTTAAAGATTTACATAGGATGGTGTTTAATTCTTTATGGCTAAATTCCAATGTGCTTCACAACAAAAAGGGTGATAATAAATGCTTTTTTTCTCATTGAGTTTATTATTTGCATTTTAGGTATACAGTACAGTTACATTCATCATTGGGATCTTGTACCTTTACATGATAAGTCTTGATTCTCATTTTTCCCCTTATCTCTACCCTCCCTTCACCCACTCCTCCCTTCCCTATTTATAAATACTTACCTTCCATTTTTTTCATTTTCTTATATTTTTTTCCCTTTTCCCTTGTCACCTGTCCCCTACCCTTCCCATTTTTCCCTACACCTTTAGCCCTTTTCTTCCTATTTCACATTGTCAATTATATCAGTAGGATCAAATGTACCATTATAGTTTTTCACACCAAAGAAACTATTCAGTATTTATGTGTGACATTGCACTTAGGAGTATATCCTCAATATGTATCCATTTTCCTTTGAAGGAACCTAATTTCTCATTCTTTATGGCTGAGTAGTATTCCACTTTATTGAAAAACCACATCTTCTTTATCCAGTCTCCAGTTGATGGGCAAATGGGCTGTTTCCAAGTTTTAGCTATTACAAACTGTGCTGCCATAAACATAGGTGTGTATATATCATTGTGATATGATTCTTTTAATTATTTTGGGGTGAGGTGGAATCTCAGTGTTGTTTTCATCTGAATCTCTTGAATGACCAGTGATGTGGAATGTTTTTTTTTTATATATTTACTAGCTGCTTTTACTTCTTTGTCTGAGAAATGTCTGGCAGCAGGTATAATAATTCCCAATTTGAAACTATACTAGAAAGCCACTGTGGTAAAAATAGCATAGTACTGGCAAAGAATCAGACCTGAGGATCAGTGGAACAGACTGGAAGACACAAAAACAACTCCAGACTTACTCAGCTACCTCATCTTTGAAAAGGAGCCAACCATCTTCACTGGAGGCAAGGTAGCCTCTTTAATAAATGGTGTGGGAAAAACTGGATTTCAAGCTGCCAAAAATTAAAACTAGACCCTTATCTCTCATCATGTACTAAACTAAAATCCAAGTGGATTAAAGATCTAAATATTAAAAAAGAGTCACTAAATTTTCTGAAAGATAAGTTAGGCAGAACTCTTGAAGACATTGGTATAGGAGATTTTATGAACAAATCCTCAGTAGCACAGAAATTAGCAGAAAGAATAAAAAACTGGGATCTCATCTTATTAAGAGACTTCTACACTGCAAAAGAAAGCATCAACAGAACTAAGTGACAACCCACAATATGGGAAAAATTTTTAACATGTGCTTCTCAGACAAAGGACTATTATCTAGAATATATAAAGAACTCAAAAAAGTCAGTCCCCCCAATATCCAATATAAAAACCCTATTAAAATGAGCATCTGCAATGATAATCAATAAACACTTTTAATAAATAATAGAAAGAATATTACTGACTTCTTGACTTCTAAAATGTTTGACATAATAATATCTCAATTTAGGGGGGGGTCTATTCAACTTGCACTTCATTATATCATTCACCTGACTCTTAGTTTTGTTATTCTGGAGGTAGTGGGGCCTTCAAAAAGATACATCTGTGTCCATCTGGTCTTCTCTAAAATAGTTCACGTTTGCTGATTACTTTGCTCAAATTTTACTTCTTTACCTTCTCAAGGATAGTTTTAATCTTTGGAATCATGAATCTTTATTTGTAGTGTATACTTTATTATCATTTCTCTTTCTTTGAATTTATTTTTGCCTAGTTTCTTCATATTTGATGATTAACTGAAAGAAAACTTGGTACTAAAGTTACACAGTATATATCTGAAGCAAACTATTAAAAAACATCAAATAACTTTCTCGAGTAAAGACTATTAAGGCCTTGCTTTTCTAGCTCTGTCTTTGAAGAATTCTCTAAAGTTGGAATAAATTCAGTATTTTAAAAAAATTACTACAAAGTACTTAAGTGAATACTTAGCATGCTTTTATTTTAAAATCAGTAATTTTTTGTTCACAAATGATCTTTTACCAAAGTGTTGTTACTACTTTTAGCTCCATTGATTTATTTGCCTTAGTGTATTCAGCAGTTAGTTTTCAGCTGTAGGTAGGTCTCATGCATAATATGAAGACATTGGTATAGGAGATTTTATGAACAAATCCTCAGTAGCACAGAAATTAGCAGAAAGAATAAAAAACTGGGATCTCATCTTATTAAGAGACTTCTACACTGCAAAAGAAAGCATCAACAGAACTAAGTGACAACCCACAATATGGGAAAAATTTTTAACATGTGCTTCTCAGACAAAGGACTATTATCTAGAATATATAAAGAACTCAAAAAAGTCAGTCCCCCCAATATCCAATATAAAAACCCTATTAAAATGAGCATCTGCAATGATAATCAATAAACACTTTTAATAAATAATAGAAAGAATATTACTGACTTCTTGACTTCTAAAATGTTTGACATAATAATATCTCAATTTAGGGGGGGGTCTATTCAACTTGCACTTCATTATATCATTCACCTGACTCTTAGTTTTGTTATTCTGGAGGTAGTGGGGCCTTCAAAAAGATACATCTGTGTCCATCTGGTCTTCTCTAAAATAGTTCACGTTTGCTGATTACTTTGCTCAAATTTTACTTCTTTACCTTCTCAAGGATAGTTTTAATCTTTGGAATCATGAATCTTTATTTGTAGTGTATACTTTATTATCATTTCTCTTTCTTTGAATTTATTTTTGCCTAGTTTCTTCATATTTGATGATTAACTGAAAGAAAACTTGGTACTAAAGTTACACAGTATATATCTGAAGCAAACTATTAAAAAACATCAAATAACTTTCTCGAGTAAAGACTATTAAGGCCTTGCTTTTCTAGCTCTGTCTTTGAAGAATTCTCTAAAGTTGGAATAAATTCAGTATTTTAAAAAAATTACTACAAAGTACTTAAGTGAATACTTAGCATGCTTTTATTTTAAAATCAGTAATTTTTTGTTCACAAATGATCTTTTACCAAAGTGTTGTTACTACTTTTAGCTCCATTGATTTATTTGCCTTAGTGTATTCAGCAGTTAGTTTTCAGCTGTAGGTAGGTCTCATGCATAATGAGAATCAACTGCATAAAGAGAAATTAGGAACTCTCCAGGTTTCTATCTGGACATTGTTCCTCACTGGAGATTTGCTTCAAAAAGTGTTACTAAAGCCAGTGAACTTGAAACATATTTTCTATCCATGTGCCATCACTTTTAAATCTAGGAAATATAGTAAAATTGCCTTTTCACATTTCATAGGGTCACTTATTAAGAAAGAGCAGGGACTGTTTATTTATCATCCACAAATTTTTAAAGCTAAATATTAATAAGACAAAATTCATGTCAAGATGTTGACTACCTAATTAAATATTGCCAAAATAGTGTGTCTACACAATTAACTTTAGTGAAAACGCATTAATATATTATTTTAATTTACAAAAGTGCATATTGCCAAATATGGTATTTTATCCTAATGGGTTACAATATAATACATAATGAAAATTATACTACATTTGTGTAAACCGTGAGGGCATTTTTAATATTTAGCAATGATAGGTATTCTTTAAAATATTCTTATGTAAACCTTATAAGTAGACAATTAGGTGGTAAAATTAAGTCATATGTTTTTTTTTTTTTTTTTTTTTGGTACTAGGGATTGAACTCGGGTCCTTGTGCTTGCAAGGCAGGCCACCGAAGATCATGAGTCATTTTTATGGATTTATATTTCAATACCTAAAAAGCATTTGCATTTCTAGCCAATTCTCTATCTGGAAGTTACACATACGCATACCCAAATGCACTCTTTCCTTTACACTTGAATAATACAAAGGGAAGCTAATTCAGTATGTTGAATTGGACTCATCAGTGTTTCCCATCCCCAGTCTAGTTCTCCTAACTACTCATGTCTAAAAATTCCTATTCATTGAATGATTCTCTTTTAGTCAAATAGGGAATAATGGGCTATAATAAGAAATAATCCATGCAACTTTTGTGAATTAATACAATAGGTTTTATTTGTTAATTTTTTAACAAATCAGGGCTAGGCATGTCTTTTGGAATGGTTTGTCAGAGGGAGCAGAAAAGCCAGATTATCAACATTTTAGCTAAAAGATTTAGAAGGGATTGCCTTGAAAGGATTAGGGTAGCTTGTACATTGCATAAAATGTTTCTAATTCCCCCCAAAGTGGCTTTTATCAGTGCCACCCATATAATTTGCTGAAAGTCAGTCATCTGAGGCTGGAACATGTATTTGGTCCAAGAAAAGAATATCATGAAATGAATACACACACAAAAATTTCCTTGATGATTCCATCATGTATGTAGCTGCTCAAATAAGACCTCTGGTAGTTACTATTAGCTTTTATTTTCTTTTCACAACTCATTTTTAATCAACAACTTAATCCTCCTCAGTTAAGGGATTAATATCACCTTTATCTACTCATATATTTCCACCATCCCTCCTTTCACTTTAGTTCACGTTTTCATCCGTTTTTAAGCTTGTTGCTGTACTCTAAGCTACCCTATCCTTAGGTCAGAAAGCCATTTTCTAATATTAAGCTGAAAAACCACAACTTCTCTGAATTTTTTCCATAGCATCCAATATTCTTCTGGCTGCTATTAGGCCTTTTAAACATGTCATAATGGTCTTCACATAAAAGAAACTGTGCTTAAGCCTTTACTGCCTCCTTCACATTGTAGAATCCCCAACTGTACATACAAATAAAGCTTTCTGGCCTCCAATATGATGAATGTTTTCTTTTTTGCATAAATTGGCCTTTAATAATTTTTAACTTCTACTGTTGCTTTAGGAATAGTCCTCACTTCTTCTAGTATGTCCTTCTTAATCTATGTTTGTTTCCCTATTTTATTTACTCCATATATATATATATATATATATATATATATGTATATATATATGTATATATATACATATATGTATATTCATTCATTCTCAGGACCTTGCACTATTGAGGAAAGAGTGGCAATTTTGTTACACCATCTATTATAGTTTAATTATCTATTTATTGTCTCTTTGCAAGTAAAGAATAAGTAGTGTAGATATAAAATATTTGTTTATAATATTCTTCATACATAGTGGATATTCAGTTATTCTGAAATCAGCCTCTTTTACATGCCTAGGGTCCCTTTATCTCTCAAATTTTATTGTGCTGCATCGTGTCCTGATTTTACAGTGTGCCTATAACTGGTTTTAACTTTTTCCATCATTTTAAAATTATACCAAATGGGATAAATGTGACAAGTTTTCTTCTCACTGTTAATTCAGTGGTTCTCATATAAGCTAAAAAATATTCCTCAGAAGGAAAAATTTAGAAAAGTCATTAGAAAAATTAAAAGAATAAAGGAGAGAAAAAAATAGAGAAGTCATCAGATTTCCTAGTTTTAGGGACCTTTATCGAATTTACTATAAACAAGCTTTATTTTGTTTCATTTGGTTTATAATCCTTTTTGTGTACTAAAACTAGGGGAAAAGAAATAGAACTTGGTGTGCAATTTTCTGAAGCTTTGTACCTCTCCCATTTCTAATCAGATCATTTTACACACAGTTGATGAACTATTGCTACACTTTCACTGATTATTCCAGTTGTTTCATCATTTAATTGATTAGTTAATTAATGATAGAGGGGATTGAACTCAAGAACTCCATACCCTTATTTTAGTGGGATATTATATGTGAAACATTTAACATAAGAGATTAATTTTAGGGATATTTCATTTACTATATTATCAGAAAAAAACATTTTAAATACATACATATGTCAGGAAATTTGAGGAATTAATTTATATTCCTCATTTAACAAGAGGATACTAAAATCCAAACAAGATACATAGGAAGAAGCATATTATTCTTCAAATGAGACATAGACCCACAAGTATACCAAAGTATGCCAGGGCAAAGTAGACAATCCAAGGCCTGAGAACCATCCAGATACTGGGCCCAAGCTCACATTTCTTTCCTGTTGAAAGTTCTCATGCTTTTGAAACCTAAATTTTGATTTAATAAAATCAAACATTTCCCTATCCAGATTATCTCTTCTTGCTTTTTAGTATAATGAGCAAAGTAGTCTCACTGCCTTTATGAGCTTGTTTCTGTTTTTTTTAATTAAAAATAAAATTCTATTGTATACTTATAAATATGACCTTATATTATACTATTGAGTTTGATTATTTTAACTTTATACACTTCTCTGCATTAATACTCTCAGCCTTGATAATATCTGCAGTATATAATAGCAGGGCCTATTTAAAACTTTTGATGCTTTAAAATATGGATTACCATTTGAAGTAGTTACCAGCTTTGTAGCTAGCATTTTATTTCAAGTTTCATGAAATATAAATTTAATGTATTTACATGCTAAATGATAAGAAGCATTCATTATTTTGCAAAATCATTTGGCTAAAGTGTTTTCATTTTATGTGGTCAACAAAGATTTCTGAAGGTGATCCAGAACACGTGTCTAAAGCAGAACTGATCTTGTTACAGGTGTGAGATTATCTTACTTTAAAAGCTAAACCCTGCGATTAAATTACTTTTAAAGCTTTTGTTCTAAATGCAGCCTTTAAATGCATGCCACAACAGAAGGACAATTAAAGATAGGCATAGCCTATTAACATTGCCATTGGTTCTGCTAATGAGTTCTGTGACTTGTTTCAGAATCAAAATGCTACTCCTGAGAAAGCTTATCAACCTAAGTAAGTGAGTCTTTATCACTTTGCCTTTAAATAGCTACTGTTCTGCACCTTTGAGTTTGGGGAGCAGTGCTAAAAGAAACTCTTTATAAAAGAGCTATTAGTCTTATGCAGTCTAGGATTTGACAGCTCATGAGGTTACACAGACCATTATATTACTAACATAATTTCCAATTCCTTAGGTATCTCCTCCAGCACCGCTAAAGAAATACTTTAGCTGGTTTTGTTCTTTTTTCCTTCTCTCTCCCACTCCTCCCTCCCTTCCTTCCTTCTTTCCTTCCTTTTCTCCATCTTTTGCTGTTCTCCTTTTATTTCTTCTATATTATTAGCCTATAGCACATTCTTGAATACAAACTTATGCTCTTTGTTGGAAACTTTTCATCTTAAATGTCTGCTTGTATATATTGTATGATAATGCTTTTTTAATAGTTTGAATGGGGAAAATGATACTAAAAATCATAAGAAAGGATGTTATATAATGTTTTAGTAAAAATTATGTATTAACTTTTCTTATTGAAATACAATTAAAGCATTATAATCATCTATTAGCATTAAGTATCATTTGTTACTCAGGAAATTTCATGAAATAATAGCTCTCCAAGCTTCTAGAGAGGAAGGAACTAGGCCCATAGGAATATTTGACTATGGTCATTTATCAAAAGGATAAATGATATAAGTATATTTTTATGGTGAAATGTCATTGTCTGATGATATATAATTTCTACTTCCATGTGTACTTTTACTTCTATATATTTATAATATAAATTTGTTTAGATAGTCCTATAAATTTAAATTTAAAAATAGCAAAGCAATAGTGACATACTTCTTGGCACCAAAATAAAATTTTCATGCTTTTAGGCATCAGTAAAATAATAATATTTTTTCAAATATTAAAAGTAGCAATTAAATATTTTCTTTTCTGTACTTGAATTTTCATTGATTAGAGAAATATCTGTATGAAAATATCTGGAATCTGGTTTCAAAAGATGATTTAACTCCTGTCTATTGCATGATGTAAGTAACTGTATTTGATATTTTCGATGGAATTTTATTCCAAATGTAATGTTAATGACCTTTCCCATTGATCAATTCTATATTTCTAAAGAACATAATCTGACAACGTGTACTTACTTATGCATTCCACATTGTGTCTATCTAAAGATATCATAGACAAGGTGAAAACTAACTCAAGTCAAACTGTGTTGTAGTTCAATGGTCCTTTCATTTTTTTTCCTTATTTTCACTCTTTTCTCTCTTTTTCATGCCAAATATTCCATTCCACTCATTTTCAAAAGCATTGTTAATACCCTTACAAGAGCCATGTAGCAGAACATGGAAATAGCATTCCTCCTTAAAAAACTAATGACTTACTACCTGTGTAGCTCTGCTGCTAAATACCATTTAGTTTTGTGTATAACATGTATTGAAAAGTGATGAAGATCAGAGATTCAGAAATTTGTTTATGAATAGAACATTTTTGCATTCTAAATTTCAAAGCTGTTGCAATACTTTTGTTTTTTTTTAAAGAATTTAACCCTCCAAAGGATATTTTAGAATCTGACCAAATTTTCCTTATGGTCCAAAGAAAGCAGTTCAAATAGCAGAATATTATGAAACTCAGTTGGTGCAAGGTATTCGTCTGTGCATTCTTCCCTTGGGGAATGCTGGATTTATTATCCTCCCTTAAAAGACCCTCATTTGACTTTTATGTCTTGGATTCTTATTTCATGGCTCAAAGAGTAGTGATATCTTTGTCTCTAAGCACTTCTGTTGGCAATAAGAAATGTCTGCATTCTAAGACAAACAGTCAAGGAAAGGAAAAGTAGACCAGAGTAATTTTGGGTATACAAGGTCTCCATCATTCTCCCTAGTTTTTTAAGCTTACAAGTTTTAATATATTGGAACTCAAGAAGACATTAGCATAGGAAAAGACTTTATGAACAAACCCTCAATAGCACGAGAACCAGCACAAAGAATAGACAACTGGGATCTCATCTTTTTAAAAAACTTCTGCACTGCAAGAGAAAACCAACAATAGAGGTAAGAGACATTCTACAATGTAGGAAAAAAATGTACCAGCTGTTTCTCAGAAAAAGGTCTACTATCTAGAATATATAAAGAACTCAAGAAAAGATCATCCCCCAAATATAAAGATCCAATTAAAAATGAGAGCCTGAAATGAACAAACATTTCTCAGACAAAGAAGTAGACAGCAAATAAACATAACAAAAAAATGTTCAACATCACTGGTTATTCAAGAGACACAGATAAAAACAACACTAAGATTTCACCTCACCCCAGAAATAATGGTTGCTATCAATAAATCAACCAATAACAAATGCTGCTCCATTTTTGGTGGGAGTGCAGACTGGTGCAACTATTGTGGCTATCAATATGAAGATACCTCAAAAACTAGCACTATAGGTTTCATTTGACCCAGCTATTTCCCAACTGGGTATCTTCCCAAAAGAATTAAAAATTAAAAGACTCATACCAGAGTGATATATGCTAACCCATGTTTATAGTGGCACAAACTATAGCTAAAACTTGGAAACAGCCAAATTGCCCATCAACTGGAGAATGGATAAAGAAGATTTTTTTGTTTGTTTTTGTTTTTGTTTTACTAAAATGGAATACTACTCAGCCATAAAGAATGAGAAACAAGAGACATTTATAGCTAAGTGTATGCACACTGAGGACATACTCTTAAGTGAAATCAGTAAGACGCACACGAGTAAATACAGTACAGGTTCTCCGTTATGATAAACTACAAGTGCAAATAAGGGTCAAAATGTATAATTGATATTTTGTAATAGCAAATAAAGGTCTAAAGGTATTGGACAAATGGGATGGATAGGGGAAAGGTAAAAAGGGAAGGGAAAATACAAGAGAGAAGGAAAAAATAAAAACAAATCATTTGTAAATAGGGAAAGGTGGAGGGGTAAGGGAGGTTAGGGAAATGGGGGAAAAATAAGAATGGAGATATGTCATGTAAAGGTTCAAGATAGCAAAGATGAATATAACTGTATCAGATATATAAAAGATTCCAGTAAAAGTTCAGTATTTTAAAATAATTATCAATAGAAAATAATATTTTATTTTTAATTCCAGCCTACTCTCTCTTATGATAAATGAAATCAATATTTCCTCAATAAATATTTTACCAGTATGTTGACTTTGCATGTTAAAAAAGCAAGTATATTAATAGGAATGAATAATTTTAGATTATCTAAGAATCCAATACTGGAAAGTGCGTAAAATATTTCATCTCTCAGCCTCTGTCTTCAGCTCCATTTACTCATTGAGAAAATAAGAGTCTACTTCCTGACCTACAGTTGTGCTTCAGGGTAAATGAAAGTGTAACATTTGTGTAGAGAACACAGATTTGGCTTTAGTTTATCACGGAATTGCAACAGAACCTGTCTTGGTTGTTGTATATATTACTTCCTTTTTTATTCTCTCAACATCTGAATGAAGCATAAAATTGTTCTTTTATTTAAATTCTTCATTAAATGAAAAAAATATTCTTGTATAATTCATTACAATATATCATGATTGAAATATCGTGCTTTTTTATTACTACAAATCATTATGTGAGTAATGATTGTGAAGAAAGGTGTTTGTGAGGTTGAGAATGCAATTCAGTGAGGCTCTCAGTTTGATTCCAAGCACTGAAAACAAAGAAAAAGAAAGAAAGGAAGACAGGAATGAAGGAGGGAGGGAATCAGGAAGAAGAGGAACAATAAAAAGGGGAGAAAAGTAAAAAACAAAGCAGAAAAGTAGAAGTTTGTATGTGCATACACAGATGTGTATGTGAGTAATATTCTATTTGTTTAGTCATATTTTATAGTTCTATGTTGTAGGGCTACATCACTTGTGACACATACAAATCCTTCCTAAACAGCGTGCTGAATTGCATTTACAGTATCATTTCACACTCATCAGCATTTAGTGATATTTTCACTACATGAAAAATGCTACCAAATTACTTAAATTTAGTCTAATTTATATTATTGTCTAATAAAATTTTATAAGAATAACATTATTGTTCGGTGTCATTACATTTCAAGAGTTTCATATTGAAGGTTCAGAAGTATGCTTGAAAACAAAGATATTCTTTTGCATATATACTTACTATGTAACGCACAATAAATTCCAGTCTAAGTACATTTATGTGTTGAAGTAACTTTACTCATGACAATGCAAACTACATGGGCATCAATCATAACAACTGCCTCTTCAAAGAAATTCAGATATGTGAAAGAAAACAATCTCCTTAAGATAAAATAGATACTAAATGAAAGGTAGAGTAGTATCTCTTTAAGATAAAATAAATATTAATGGAAGGTAGAGAGAGTAAGATGTTATTAATCACAGTGCAGTCTGTATTGACCTCTCTTGTATAAACTTTATAGGTATCAAGTGTAAATTAATTCTCTTGGTATAGAAAAACTTGCAAATAATTATAGTAATGTGAAGATGTGATGACCTTGATCAATTATCAATTCAGTATATAAATTAACAATCCTAAAAATATGAATAACATGTTACTTATCACTACAATGCTTAATTTCTTTACTTATAAAATGGAATTAATAACATCGATCTCTGAACATCTTTTTGAATATTATGTATGGAAAATATTATGTGTGATGGATATTTGAGTATGATATATGGTCTTTAAGTTAAAGACTTGGTACATTTCCTACGGTAGATAAGAATTTTGGAAACCCTGAGAAAGTAATTTCTTTGCCATTCCTCAGTTTTACCTATTATCTCAAATAGAATTTATTTTATTCATGGCTATATTACATGAAACTTCCTCCAGGATTCCGTTTTTACTAATACATCCATCAGTGACCATTTGCAAAAATAATCAAAATTTTCTTTCCCACATCTCTAAAGCCCCATGGTACTTGACTGATTGTGTCAATTTGAGTAAGAGATGCCCAACTAAATTGGATCAGCATAGTTCTAGGTGTTGCTGAAAGAATTTGCTGAAGACTTACTGGGGTTTATGGGGTTTGAGTGATAGTAAGCAATAGACTCACCCCTGAATGGAATAAAGGGAAAGGAAGAAGGAGGGCTGACTCTGTTTCTGCAGTGGTGCTCCGGTCTTCATCTTCACCTTGAATGTAGTCTCCTGGCTGCAGTGAAGACCCTTCAGCCTCCATCACAGACCCTTTGGCTTCCTCATATGGACTCACAGAGGACACTACACTGAGCTCCAGGCCTTTAACTGGATCCTTCAAATCTCCAGCACACAGAAAGCCCCTTTATACATTTTTACACCTGACTCTGTAGGTGGCCATTGTAAGGCAATCTTATAAATTCTTATTTATTTGAATAGCTTGCATTAAATCTATTTCAGTAGTAAGCACTGACTCATACAATTCCGAAGATAGCTGAGTTTCTACGTTCCTACATGCAGGTTTGTCTTGTAGTTTGCTATCATTTTGGCTATTGGAAAATATGATCACATGAAACAGACAAAGTATCTTTAAAAAAAATCTCAGACCAACTAGTGTTCTGCCAAATTCCAGATGAATATAGAAAAAACTCAATCACCTGAATATACACTAAATTGCTGGCATGTGGAATTTAATCCAAAAAATTTTATATGTTAGAGTTGCGTGTGAAGGAGTAATAGGTAAATTTTATTTTAAAAGTGATATTTAGCTTCATTCATAGCTTCTCTGTGTTGAGCTTTCCATTCAGTAATTAATTTTTAAAACCATGAATAATTATTGAAGGCTACATGTATGCCACACATTAAAGTTATAAAAATAAAGCAGTAAAATTCAAATCTTAGTCAATAACTTCTGGATAATTTTCCCAATTGTCTGTGTGTTTTCTGTTTTTTTCCTATCTTGCCTACTAAACCCTTTTTATTGAGTGAATTATGATGAATACCACCTTCAAACAGGATTCTCATATTTGTGTGGGTATCTGCACACCAAGCATGCCAAGAAAATATTATTGGTCTCCAACAATTTTGCAAGTGTCTTCACTACAGGAAAAACACCAAAACACAACAGTTTCAAAAAAAAGAAAGACAAAATAGATCACGTAATATTTAACTGAGTGCAGGATGGTAGATTTCCAGGAAGTGTTCCTAAAGTTCCACAATCTGTCAGTTAAGAAAGATCTAAGATGGCCAAACCTTCTTTGTAATATATAGAAAAGGGAACATTTCATTCCAGATATGGGATACAAATTCTGTTCAAAGAAACAAGGATTGAGTATCCACTTGAGCGCGTGCCTGCGTGTGCCCTTGCGCGCGCACACACACACACACACACACACACAGGAAAGTGGGAAGTAGAGTTCAGAGAACTGGTTCTCAAGTGAAGAAACATGAAAGATAGACGATAAAAGTGCTAGTGGAGAGTATGATTTCACTCATGAAAGATATGAGTCTGCACCACTTTACATATGAGAAAGTTGACCTAAACAATGGGGATAGAATTTGTCAGATGCAGCTAACTTATTGTACAAAGTAGAACTT
This sequence comes from Fukomys damarensis, assembly GCF_012274545.1. Classification (NCBI taxonomy): domain Eukaryota; kingdom Metazoa; phylum Chordata; class Mammalia; order Rodentia; family Bathyergidae; genus Fukomys; species Fukomys damarensis. Next base: position 36,081,598 of record NW_022900936.1, read on the forward strand.
TTCATTTATTCGCTCAAAATTTTATTGTTTACTATTACTACAGATTAAATCTATGTAAACTTTCAGAACTCAGTTCTTAAGTGAATGTTTTAAAAATGTTTTAGAAAGAGACAATACCATGTATCATGAACAGATTTTGTATGATAAAAAAAACTAATAGCACAAAACATTCCAGGGGTATTTCTAACTTCCTTTGAAAAGAAAAATTCACAGGCCATCAATAAGACCAACAACCTTTATCTCTTCTGTCAGTAGCTTCTGCGCCAGTTAATGTTAATTGCTCACATGATAAAATTGAGAGACTCCTGCCGAGATGATTGGATGATGAGGGAATTATGCTCACTGATGTTCGTATTAGAGGTGGGCTCCAGTCTGAGGTGGATCACAGGGGCATGTCTTGGGAGGGTGTATCTCTCATGGTGACACTTCCCTGTGCTATTTTCCTGCCCACCATAAATTGAGTAGTTTTGTTTCACCATGGTCTCCCACTATGATGTTTCTGACTTGGAACTAACCAACCATGGACTTATAATAAACCTCTCTTTTACACTTGAACTTAGCCAAAAGGTCAAGAAGCAATTAAACCTGTGTTTTAAATTATAGAGGTCAGACATTTTGCCCCAGCAATGGAAAAGCTGACTAATGCAGCCTGCTTCTGTGTTGACTTCATTTTTAAAGAAGCTTTCCCATCGTGGATTCAAGATGACATTTTCAGCTTTTCAGACTACATTTCTCCAGATTTAAAAGCATGGTAAACGATCTAGAACTCCCAAGATGCAACTAGATTCTACTCTTAGCTTTCAGTTGAAGCCAACATTTAAATCTTGCCACAAGTAGAAGAAAAAGGAGTATTTGCATCCCATACATGAAGACGATATAGTGATATAAAAAAGGATGCAGCAATATGTACTATTTACTCACAACATCATCTACCGATGATGTTTACTAACAAAATCATCTAATGAACACTAGATTTTCATAGAGCAAATAAACACTTTAAATGTACAAATTTTAGTAAGCTCTCACCATGGCAGAAAGAGATTGTGTTCTGACTCTTAAGAAAATGTTCACATCCATAGCGTGTCTCTCTGCAAGAAATTCAGTTTGTTGCCATGTTCTAGGCTGCACTTTAAATATTTTCTACTAGCTGGGGACATAATTGTTTTATAGAGATATATAATTGCTTCATAGTCTTTCATTTCAACTATGTAATGCTACTGATTGAAAATTTTTCTTCAGAAGTTTCATTTGAGAGAAAACTGAAAAACTGAAAAACAAAGCTGTGGTTAACAGAAGGGAGATGGTCCTTTGAGGTAATAATGGCGAGTTTATGAGAAGTGTCTCTATTAAAATTTCTATAATATGCTCATTGACAGATATTAATGTGTTTTTTAAATCAGATGAGAAGAAAAGGCATCCAATAGTTCCTTGTAATTGCTACGTTCTCTTTCGCTCCCCTAAATTTTTCTAGTACCTCCCTTTATATCTGAAAAGGTCTCTAAAATGTCTCCCTTTTTTAATGGCAGAATACCAATTTCACGCTAAATGCATGAGAGCGTTCATTCCATGGTAGCACATATCTATTAATCTTTCCTTTTTTCCCCTTTCTTTGAAACATTAGTTTCATTCTATGTCGGATTTTCTTTTGGAGGCGTCACAGTGTTATTTAGAAATTATGTAAGAGTTGATTATATTCACAACTGTACTTGATATATTTCTCTATCTCATTTTGTGAGACTGCTAATGCAGCAAGTTTTAGTCAAAGAAGTATAGAAATAGCAAAATTGTTTTAAGAGATAGTACCGAGATGGTATTTTTTACTTCTAGCGATTGTTACCGTGGTCCTCAGTAACTGCTGATGGTTTTATTTTTAAGACGGTAACCTCAGAGGACTGGTGAAATGAAATACTGAAACTGTAGTCTCATTTTCACTTTGCTTTCTGCCCTTTTATTCCATGGTTTGTTAAAGACCTCCACCAGCATTTTCTCCATTCTGTGCAGGGAAGAACTCAACTGTCGTGTGACTGTGTAACAGGGCACTTAGAGCTTCAGCCCCGAGTGAAGTGGAAAATAGCTTTTTCTGTCTTTCTCCCTGAGAGGCTTTGTACAATGTCTTCACAGTGGTAGCCAGTCCTTTTCCCTCAGAGAAAAAAAATAAACAAAAATTCATTCTGAAGCTACAGCTCATTCTCCTGAAGAAAGCCTTACTGGAAGATAGACAGACTCATTGATTTATGAATCATCACTGGCTGCTTCGGTAATGCAGTGGCTGAGTTGAATAGTTTTGACAGAGTCCATAAGACTTGAAAAACAAAATGTTTTCTATTTATCCTTTATCAGAGAACATTTCAAAATTCTATTAGGTCATTTATTATTACATTCCAGCAAGATTCTCATACATGATATTATGTACACAGATTTGATTTTAAAATGCAGCATAAAATGCAAATCTCCTTTCAATTTTAAAAGCAGATATCCTAGGAAGAGGAATTTTACCTGTACAATTTATTGAGCAAGAAATAAAAATGTAAGAATTTTTTGTGTAAAACAGGAACACACTAAATACTTTACTGTTAAAAGTCATCTATAAATTGTGATATTATGAATGTGTATCATTGACTTATGGTTGCATAAATAACACAAATAAATATAAATAATCCAAATATAACAGTAATCTGATCATGCTAGTATCACCCAGAATGTTAAAATATAACTCTGCAACCGAATGCAAAAGTAGCTAACTCTTCACTTAAAAGTTAAGCAACAAAGCTGGTATGATGCACATACCTATAAACCCAGGAATTTATGAACTGCATAAGGAGGTACAAAAGTTTGAGGCCTGCTCAGGCCAGGAAATTTAGAGACTTCGGAAGATCATATGTTAATTAAAAAAGAAAAGAAAACAAAACAAAAATGAGTGGGGATGTACCTCAGAATGAAGGCTGTGAGTTCAAGCCCCACTTCCAGAAAAAATAAAGAAATTTTAATTATAAAAGTAGGGCTGGGGATTTAGCTCAGTGGCACTGTGCCTGCCATGCAAATGAAAGTACCCCTGGTATCCACTCCAAAAAATATATATGTAAATATTCAACAACTAAATTTGGAGCAGTAAAACACTTCTCTAATCACTGCACTTAGGAGGCTGAGGTAGGAAAATCATTACAAATAATTACGTTTTAATTAATTTTAATATATACTAAAATTATATATTACTATGATACTCATTATAAAGCAGCTACAAATGGGGGAAATTTTATAAAGATAATATATGAAACTGATCTTAGAACAAATAGAGTGAGCATTACAAATAATTACATTTTAATTAATTGTAATATGTACTAAAATTATATATTACTATGATACTCATTATAAAGCAGCTACAAATGGGGGAAATTTTATAAAGAGAGAATATTTGAACCTGATCTTAGAACAAATAGAATGAGCAAGAAAGTTTGGAAGAACAGTTTACCTAATGATATATGACTTGTCTTGAACTCTTACCAACCTTAATCTGTACACTAGAATACCCTTGAGTGCTTCTTTCTCACTCATCACTAAGTTGTAATGCAGAACTTTTCCAGAGGATCAAAGTCACAAGCTAAAAGGAATACATGAAGTTATCTTCACCTTAATACTTTAAAAACCATGAAACACAGTTTTTAATTCTCTTCTTTTATATTTCTGCTATCCATGAGATACTATGCAAACAATGTTTCAGCTTTCTATCTAATGCGTTTTGGAAAATTGCATACCTAATTCAAAATATGTAAGCAATAATTTAATGAAGTACACTGCCATGGCATTTATTAACATAGCTCTGCTGATGTTCAACAAAAATAATTGTAAGTGTGATTAAATTAGTTGAGATAGAGCAGATAATTAGCCAGGAATAAGCTGAATCTGGGAAACCAATACTAGAGCCCTAAGAGAAATTTATAAGAAAGTCTGATAAATTCCCCGAGTTTGAGGTCTCCAGGCTTTATGAGAAGAGCACTTCAGGCTCCCTTTCCACGGCTACTCCCCCACAGCATTCACGCATTTCAACCCCACACAGTCATATCTTGGTTCACAGGCCCCAAACTAAATTATGACGACCTTGTTGACACAAATAAACTATGTTCATGGGTATTTGATTGTGGCTCCAAAGCCCCTTACTGAGCTTTGGCTGCGATGCTTCTTCTGACTAAACCACATAAATTCATAAATTTCTTTTCTCTAGATGGGTAGTTACTTGGAAAGAAGCCCCAACCCCTGCTCATATTCCAGGAAAAACAAAATAAAGCCAACCCTTGAACTCTACTGCACTTACCATCTCTAATATTGACCACCCCTTCTTGAGGGTATACTTCGGTTATGGACAGTTGTTACCTCTGGCTCCACCTACTTGTAACTCTCTCAAGGGTCCAATCCTTATGTATAAAAGTGAGCCCTGTTTAGAATGTACTGTGCTTGTTTCTCAATAAATATACTTGTTCAAAACTACTGTTAAAAAAAAAAAACATTTCTGTGCCACATTCACTTAAAATGTTAAGAAAAAAATCAGTCTAGCCTTTTTGAAGAGTTGTGGTACTCTACGGTGGATAGGCTGGTAAGAAGCTGGGGAATAGCAGTATTTCCTATCCAGTTATTCCTTTTTATTATCTTAGGGAATTTTCTGATATCAATAATAATTATTACATAATAACAAAAGACCAAATATAAAACAAAATCAGCAGACGTTTAGTAAGAAGAGTTTGTTAGAATTCCAATATGTAAAAAGTTCTTCCTATTCATTTATTTTCCAGACACCCCATATTCTTAAAGGAGTTTCATTCTCCATGGAACACGAGTCACTGAAAGAACGTAACAGTGTGTTATTCAAAAACAGCTGTAAATGAGTATGTTCTAATCAAATCGAGTGATATCAGTTTTTTAATGAATAGTAAATACTATTGATGAAAAAATAAAATGACAGCTTTATGACTATTTTTTATTTTTTATTTAGATGTTTTAGTTTATTGGTATAATTTAGGTATACAATAGTTGCATTAATCTTGGGATCTTGTACCTTTACATGAAGTATATTTGTTCTTATTTTTCCCCATCCCCCCTGCCTTCTCTTCATCCCCTCCACCCTACCTAATTACAAAGACTTTGTCTCCATGTTTTTTCTACAGGCCAATCTCCCTAATTAATATAGATGCTAATCTCCTCAATAAGACACTGGCAAACAGAAAACAAAGGGTCGTAAAGAAAATCAGACACCCTGACCAAGTGAGATTTATCCCAGCGATGAAAGGATGGTTCAACATGTGTAAATCAATAAATGTAATACACTGTATTAACAGAGTCAAGGACAAAGCCATATGATCATCTCAATAGATCCAGGAAAAGCATTCAGTAAAATTCAACACCCATCCACGATAAAAACTCTACAGAAAATTGGAATAGATGGTGTTTACCTCAACATAGATAAAGACTATCTATGAAAGGCCAACAGCCAACATCCTACTAAATGGTCAAAAAAATACTATATGACCCTTGAAATTACTTAGTAGACCTCCCTGTAATCTTCTCAGAGAGAATCCAAGAAGAGACAGGCCCCTCACAATACAGAGCAGCACCTAGCCCAGGCTGGCCTTGGCTTTATCGTAACAGTTAAAGTTAAATGTAAGTGTTAACATACAAATACTGCTCTGTTGAAAATCTCTTTCAGTTATTTAATAAATATATTATTTTCTATTGTTGGGTAACACATTGCAATAGATACCCTTACTTAAAACTATTTATTATTTTATAGCTTTGCCTTTCAGAAATCCTAAAACCAATGTACAAACAATGACACTTCCTCCATTCCCTCCTGGATGCTTTTGTTCTCATGAATTTTTCTATCTTTAATAACCTGTCTTCGTTCCTTAGCCCCCATCCCTTCCAGAACTTTCAAAGTGCATTACTGTAAAGGACACTTCTATCATAAGATTTCTCTGTGTTTGACCCTATGTCACCCCCTTCAAAGAACCTTCGTGATGACTTTGGACTCATCCAGATGTAAGATATTCTCCACATTTCACATCCCGAATGTAGTCACACTTTCATAATTTCCCTTTCTCAGCATTTAGAATGCAGTCTTGTTTTACAGATATATTATCTCCTGTACCTTAGTACGTTTTTGCTTTATGACACAAGAGGGGTCATTTCTAATCCCTCATTCTTTTCACCTGCCTAATACTAGTAGTCTCTCAGGACTGCCACACACAGCAGCTATTTCTTTTTGAAATTCAGCCTCAGTTCTTTCACAGCTTCATTGCTCCCCTTTCTTCAGTCTTGACCCGTTTCCACACTATATTCCAATTCTCCCTTTTGTTGTTCTTCTGTCTCTCTACATTCCTGCCATGAGTGAATCCACGAGTCATATCTCATCACTTTCAGATTACCCAATGTTATCTACCTCCTCTTCTGTCACCTTAGTTTCCATGTCTAGTACCTGTTGTCAAGTGACAGTAATAGGCTCAAATATAGTTCCTTTATTTTATTCTCTTTCCGTTCTTGTTTTCGCAGCATAGTTACAGTGATATTCAAAAATCTATATATGATCTTATTATTCTAATGTTATGAACTTTCTATAGTTTCCTGTGGTCACAATACATTTAAATTCTTTGTTACATAAGGTCTTTCCCATTCCAGCCCTCACTCAACTTAGATCATTGTTTTTCACTCTCCATCACTTACAGCCCATCTATTCCTAGCTTTATCCACATAGAAATGTACATATTTTTTTCAGTATGCCACACTGTCTCTTACTGCCCGTCTTTTTGGCAAGATTTTCACTCTGAGCCAGGTGTGGTGGTGCATGCCTGTAATCCCAGCACTCAGGAGGCTGAGGCAGGAGGATCGCTGTGAGTTCAAGAGCAGCCTGAGCTACATAGTGATTTTCAGATCAGTCTCAACTACATAGAGAGACCCTGCCTCAAAAAAAAAAAAAAAAGAAAAGATTTTCACTCTATCTGAAACATCCTTCCTCCATCACCCTTTATGCTCATTCATGACACTCGACTCAAATAACTCATTCATTAAGAAAAAATGTGAAAAAATGAAAAAAATTAAAACAAAGTCTTTGTACATAGGGAAGAGTGAAGGGGGTGAAGGGAGGGCAGTGCTATGGGGAAAAATGAGAACCAAGATGTATCATGTAAAGGTACAAGATCCCAATGATAGAAGTAACTCTATTGTTTGCTTTAAATGTACCAATAAACTTAATGGGAAAATAATAATTCCAAAAATGTAAAGGTATCTTCTTTCCTTAATAGTCTCCCTGATCCTAAGGTATAAGTAGATTTAATACTATCTTTGCTTAGGAGATATTTATTTTGTTGACAATTGACAAGCTGACACAAACTAACTTAAAACAATGAGGAAAGGTTTTATTTTACAGTCACAGAATATGCCATTATCAAGGTTCTGGTTCCTTGATATAAAATTTTTTGCATCTTATTTAGGTCTATTTTAATTTCCATTTGTATCAAAAACTAAAATAACTATGATCAATAATTGAAGCAAAATGTTGCATTTTTCTAGTCCAACGTGTGATAAAGGCTTCCCCCATTCTTTTTCAAAACTGATACCATGATTGTTGCCTGAAGAATACTATAATCTTCTGTCTGAATCCCTACATCAGGAAGAGAGAGTTTTACAATCTCAGTTTACAGAAGTTTTCTTAATAATGTCGATATATATGTTTGTATCAGATAACTTTTTTTCTGTACATTTGTAGAGTATTAGTACCATTCTTGGCTTTTATCACTCAAGTTGTAGCATCAAATAATGTCTCTAGTTATTGACAAAAGTCTCTTGGAATGCAAATCTACACTTGGTGGAAAATTTCTGGTTTAGACTAATGAAGCCCCGCTATCATGGACACGTTTTAGATGATTGAGATTTTTATTTAGAAGTGAAAGGGATGAATGCATGTTGAGTCAGCAATCCTCAGTAGCCACTAGCTATCTTGTAAGTATTTAGTTTTCTTTGTTCTCTACTTCAAAAGACATATCTCTAAGGCTGTTTCCTTTGTTGTTTTTTTTATCCCTGGTAACTGGAATATACTGTGTTCTTAATACATTTGTATTAAATTGAGATATAAATTATACTTTGGGTAAGGCATGCCATTCGTGTTTGCTTTTTTAACCTCTGACCAACAAGCATCATAACATCAATTCACAGGAATCTATGCTTTCCTTGGAGAAAATACTTGAAGGTTTATGTCCAAAGAGACAGAAAATATATTTTTCCAACTGTAGTGATAAGGATAGAGCAGTAAAGTGGAAGTGAGGGGTGAAGGAGAGGTCAGGTTTCTATTTTTAAATACATAAAACTTGTATTCTAAGAAAATAAAGGGGATTGAATATGACGGATACCAAATAAGAGCAGGCACCTCTCTAGGCCAGTCACTTGCTAAAAGTGGACAGCAAAAGTTGAAATTGTGTTTTGTGACAAAGAAATGCCGCTACAAAGTCTTTTCTCTGACAACTGCTGAGCACACATCCTATATCTAAACTTTCCTGCATTTGGGCACACTGATGGTTTTCTTCATTTGTGTATACAACAATGAACACATAGCTGATTAACCATGGTTCAACTTTTACTTGAAGATTCACACAGATATTTCTCTTCACCTGCTTGGTTTATCTACTAATAATTAGTTTTCTAGTTATTGAAATTTAAGTAAAAGGTTAGTACCTAACAAAACCAACTAAAGTTTTATTAATATTTACCTTCATACTATGAATCTTACCTTTGTGAAAATGTTGAGAAAAATTGAAATGCATCACAATTTCAAAAAAGAGCTTTCTACTCTGCCTTCTATAAAGTATATTAAGACTATAAATCATACTTTGCTTTATTCCCGCTTTTAACTTTCACTAAATAATGCAATTTTATTATCATTTTCTAACATTCCCTCTTGAAATTTGAAGATATGTTGGTGACCCTTCTCGATATCTCTCTGGATCATTACGTAGGTGTCAAGCAATTTGTCATACCCTGAGTTCCTGCTTTCCTTTAATAACTGAAACCTAAATGTTACAATCAAAAACCACTGGTCTGTTGAGCAGTGATCCATGTAAGAACAGTGAACTTACGTCTCTGTGAATTTGTTAGTCATCTATGAGGAAAAGCAATGCTGACCTCATAATGTCAAATCCCATTTAGAGCTGGTGAATAGGTTGGATGAGGTATTCTATGTCATTTAAGCTGTTAAGAAATTCACATCCATGTAGAAGGATGAAAGCCTTAGTAAATTAATGTAGAGATTGTAGCCTATCCAAATAACTTACAGTTGCATTCCATTTTCCAGAAGAAAAGACTGCAATTAGTATAACTTCCAACTTGAGTAAGTAGTTTCAGGGAATACGTGCTTTTCAGTAAGTACTTGAAGTACTAACTCTGACCTTCCTCCTTCACAGGTTCTTCTATGTGACTTTCTTCTAAAATCTTATTAGGAAATTCTTTATGGCTTTTCCCGCAAACTCATTAGAAGGGCATAAACCGAGTTTTAAAATTATTTTGTGTGAAGGTTACAGAGGGACTTTCTAACTATTTTTGGTCCATGTTTTCATTTTCTAAAGCTCTATTAGAACAAAACAGATTTTTTTAAAGTAAACTCTTAGCCATTTTCACATTTTAGTGGCATTGAAACCTAAAATACTATTTTGTTTACATGCTTTGTTATTTGCCAAGTTTGCTCCCAGAGTGTAGCTCCACACATTCCCATACCCTCTGTCATAGGAAAGAAGGTATCCCCCTAAACTGCAATCACTATGTATTTTAAAGTAACAAATGATGACACCTACATCACTTAACAGTGACCATACTGCACACGTACAACAAATAATTAATTAATTCACTAACTTTCTGTACTAAAAGTTTGAATTCAAAATTTTCCCCAGCACTGGCAAATGCGTATCACTTCTTCCATACACAATTGCATTACAGTCTCTGTTTCTTTTCCTACCAAACTATCCTTTAAACTTTGGAAGACTATGCTTGTGATTTGTAAATCTAGTTGTGGATCTCTGTATTTCAAGTATTTCTGGGGTTTGATAAAGGCTTCAAAAACTGGGATTGATGTTCAAAATGCTTATCCTGGTAAAATAAACCTTTTTCTATCTGAGCCCTTATCCCAGATTCCTTCTTATTATCCATGATCACTAAGCAAGTTGACTGCCTTTCCTTTCTCTACATTTATAGTGTTCATTCATGTCTCTGGGTCTTTGCTCTGGCTGTTCTGTTTATCTTGCAGGAACTCCTTTAACTTTTGTTCTTTAACAGTCAGAACAAGCATTCTTCCAAGTATTCTCTGTGGGCCTACACACATTTGTTGTGATATATAATATTGTGAGGATTGATTTTGTGTTCTTTCTGGCCCATTAGTCAGTGAGCTCCTTGAGGGCCTATCCCTGCAAGGTAAATGCTGGGCAAATGTTTACTAAATGAAGAAAAGGAAAAACAATGAATTGATGGTTATTAGCTCTGCTTATGTGGTTTCTCTCCTACTTGATTTTTTTTTTCCAAGTGAGAATCCACTATGTTGTTCTGTGAAAGTTGAGAATTATTATAGCCAAAATGCTTCTATTAGCACTTATTTTTTAGTACAGTGTAATTTTAAGGAAAGTTTGATACAGTTTATGTCAAAACAATCAGTTTGAAAATATTAGAGGAGGAGTTATGCGACATTATTCCTTAGCATTTACATGACAGTATATAAGTGCTCAGGATTTGGTTTGAAATATACATATAAGAAAAGATCAGGCATGAATTTTAAGAAAACTGGAGCTAGGACTAGAAAAAAGTCTAGCTTGGAAAAGTTCAGTGGTTGTGGAAAAAGGCATGGGAGACAGAGAAGGCAAACCCAAGAGATTAGCAAATGTTGGAAAGAGGTGCCAATGCATTCTAGAATATGGAGGAGACCTGAAATCATTACATTAAGAGAAAGAAACCACTCACAAGATAGCACAAAATACACTACCTCGGTTTATGAGCATTTTTGTTGTGAACAATTCAGTTTGCAAACAGAAGCATTTGGCAGAAAATTTGCTTTCATTCACTATCTCCACATCAGATGAGGAAGACAATTCTGACCATCTTTTCCACTAGAATTCTGGAACAAATTAAATTTATGAAGCACGGTAACATGGTATGTACTAGTATTGACGATAGCTATATTAATATAGAAATGTTCATAAAAGCATAAATACAAAGACAGAAAGTAGCATAGGATTTGAAGTTATAGTCAGGAAAGGAGGAGGACAGGAAATTGTGAATGATTGATAATGGGTGCAGGTTTCATTTTGTTTTGGTGCTAAAGGCTTTCTAAAATTAGTTGTGCTGGCAGCTGCACAGTTCTGTCTTTTCTAAAACACTGAACTATACACTTTAAGTGAATAGATTGCATTATATGAAAATTATACTTAAAAAATTTGCTTTAAAAAGGCAGAGATCAGTAATGTTTTATGCTTTCCTTTTTCATTATTGTCATTTTTCTCTCTTTGGGTCTTTCTCAACTTTTTCTCCCTGAAACACATTAATGTGTATACAGACAAATCTTCTGGCATCCTCCTCTAAGCAGGACCAAATTAATAAAGTGAGAACACTTTACAATAAAATGCAACATTAGAGAAATAGAAATTAATAACTCAATATGTTAATTTGGTAGCATATGATTGCATCCCTTTTATATTTCATCATCTAAGGAAAGGTCTCAGAAAGGGTTTTAGGAAGATGTGTTATGATTTCTTCCTGATATTAAGACGTGGGCATTCTGACTTCGGTTATTACAGAGTTTAACCATTTGTTCTTTCAGCATAAGGGCTGTTGGGAAGGTTGGAACACTAATTTTCTTTGCTTGGGAAAGTAGGCTTAATAATAGAGATAAAGAGGTGAACATTGGAGCAAATGCACTGATATCCTGTTTATCTCAAGCACAGAGCCAATCTGGAACTCGATTCCTTGAAAAGATGATAAATGTTTTCTGCCAGTCTTTCCAGCTGAACAAACTCTGTTTGATTGGTATTAATCATTTCTGGAAGGCGATGCTCTATCCTGGTAGCTGCAATCTAGTGAAAAGCTTGTCATCAGTATCACATAATGAGGTGGAAGACTATGGGACGAAGAGAAGAAACACTTTCATTCACCTAGTCAGCAAAGCAACTGTCAAGTTTAATACAATATGAACTATTTTCAATTGAATAATATAAAGTGTCAGCCTTTAATAAAATTAATTTGTATGTCCTTATATTTATTTTAAAAAACAGAAAATGATCCAAATAATAATCTATGACTTATTTATGATATGTTGTTCAGTCTCCCAAATTCTCTGTGGCTGCAGGAGACTTTTCTAAAATAAAGATGTTCCCTGAGGAAGCAAACACATAAGTGGACAAAGAAGATGTGAACAAGGAAGCCTGAATTAGCACTGTGATAATCTGGGAAATAGAGTCTGAGTTGAGTAAGATTTTGCTGTTTAAAAAGTGTATCCATCTCAGAAATGTCCCCTGGTTGTGTTATAACTTTTTAAGTTTTAGTTTGCCATGGTAATATTTTCAGAAAAATCACCAGTTTAGCATTTTGTGTTAAAAAGCCACTGGATGTAATGTATGGCTTTCTTACCCATTCGCTTCCTAAGTATTTCAATAAAATTGTTATCCTTCTAATATCTACACAACACTAAGCAAATTTGGGATGTGTGATTTCCTGTAGAAAAACTCAGTCAGAAATTGCACCACATTATTTGATAAATCAACTAACTTTTCTCATGCTCTGAAAGAATTCACATACATTGTTTGCTGAGTTAATGATTACTTTAAATTATATGTTAAAGTTGATTTGATACACTCATTTAAATTTATATTTTGAGGGAGAGAAGCAACTTATCCTAAAAGAAAATTGGTTAACTGCAGTTCACTGGACATCTTCATTATTTCAATGATCAATTAATTATATTAATTGCTGAGCAGCACCTTGCAGCTGTCATTTACATTTGCAGGTTAAGTCAATGCAATTCTCCTGCAGCATGCCATTTTTTAGGAATGAGATAAGCCAATGATAAGGAAGAAAAAGCATTCTATTTTTGTGTGTTTGTTTCTTTTGCTTTTATTCCCCCCTGGTACCAGAGATCAAACTCAGGACCTTACGCTTGCAAGGCAGGCTAAAATCATCCTGTTTTTGAGGTCATCTAGTGAGCTGAGCAGTAAAATTCAATCAACTATAGGATAACAGAAGGGTTTTCCTTGGAGCACTACACTGGTTTTGAAATAAGTATCTAAAATTTTGAATATTTAATATCAAGAAAGATTAGAAAAAGTCTGATGTTAGCCTTCACTTAAAATAGAAAAAATGGAATTGGTTTTTATTCCTGTTTTTTTCTTTTGAGTGCTCCACTTCTGTTCATATGTAGCCTTGGGCATTTCAAGATATCTAAATATATTTTTATGTTTTATTTTTTTCTGTTCATATAATCAAAAGTCACATATTTTGTAAACTTAAACATGTGCAGCAGCTGTGTAAAACAATTATGTTTTTCTTTTTGTAAAATTGAGTTTATTGGTACAATTTATGCCTACAATACAGTTACATTCATTAATGGGATTCTGTACCTCTACATGACAGTTCTTGGTTCTCATTTCTTCCCCTTGTCCCTGCCCTCCCTTCACCCCCTTCTCCCCATGTTTGTTTTTCTTAAACTGGACATTTAAGTGGGGCATAATTATTTTACACAGCTGTTGCACATATTTAAATTTATAAAGTATTTCACATTTGATTATATAATCTTTTTAAGGGTAACATAACATAATAACACTTGTTTTCTATTACATTTAGAAATTTACTTTTTAATTTTAAGATGCATAAGCTTTGCGAGATGGTTTAAAATGTCAACTCTATCTCTTGTCTAATTGCTATGGCTAATGTTTCCAGAACTATATCAAAGAGGAGTGGTGATAGTGGGCATCTTTGTCTTGTTCCTGATTTTAACGTGAAGACTTTCAGATTTGGCCATTCAATATGAAGTTGGCTGTTGGTTTTTCTAGATAGCCTTTATTAAGTTGAGATACAGACTATCTATTCCAATTTTTTGCAGAGTTTTTATCATGAATGGGTGTCAAATTTTGTCAAATGCTTTTGCTGCATCTATCGAGAGGACCATGTGGTTCTTGTCACTGACTTTGTTAATATAGTGTATTACATTTATTGACTTACATATGTTGAACAGACCTTGCATCCCTGGAATAAATCCAACTTGGTCAGGATGTATGATCTTCTTGATGATCCTCTGTATTCTGTTTGCTAGTATCTTATTAAGGATCTTTGCATCTATATTCATTAAGGAGATTGGCCTGTAGTTCTCTTTTTTAGTTGCATCTTTCCCTGGTTTGGGAAACAAAGTGATACCTGCTTCCAGGAATGAATTTGGAAGTATTGCTTTCCTTTCAATTTCATTGAAAAGTTTGAAGAGTAATGGCAGTAGTTCTTCTCAGTTTAGACACTTTTAGCAGAGTAGCTGGATACAAGGTCAACACCCAAAAATCAATAGCCTTCTTGTACACAAATAACAGACTCACTGAGAGAGAAATTAGGAAAACAATTCCTTTCACAATAGCATCCCCAAAAAAATGAAGTATCCAGGAATAAATCTAACAAAAGAAACAAAAGACCTCTACACTGAAAACTGCAGCAGTCTGAAAAGAAAGATCAAAGAGGATATTTAAAAAATGGAAAGATATCCCCTGCTCCTGGGTAGGAAGAATTGACACAGTGAAAATGGCCGTACTACCAAAACTGCTATACAGATTCAATGTAATGCCAACTGAAATTCCAACACTATATTTCACAGAACTAGAAAAAAAAAATCCAAAAATTCATTTGGAACCATAAGAGACCTAGAATAGCAAAAGCCATTTTAGGCAACAGACACATAGCAACAGGTGTAACAATTCCCAATTTGAAACTATACTGCAAAGCCACTGTGATAAAAACAGCATGGCACTGGCAATGAAACAGACTTGAGGATCAGTGGAACAGACTGGAAGACACAAAACAACTCCAGATGTACACAGCTATCTCATCTTTGAGAAAGAAGCTGACCATCCCCACTGGAGGAAAGATAGCCTGTTTAATAAGTGGTGTTGGATAAACTGGATCTCAACCTGCCAAATATTAAAACTAGACCCTTATCTTTCACCATGAACAAAATTAAAATCCAAGTGGATTAAAGATCTAAACATTAAAAGAGAAACACTAAACTTGCTGGAAGATAAGTTAGGCAGAATTCTGGAAGACATTGGCACAGGAAAAGACTTTATGAACAAATCTTCAGTAACATGGGAACTAGCAGAAATAATCAATAATTGGGATTTAATTTTATTAAAATGCTTCTGCACTGCCAAAGAACCCATCAATAGAACTAAGAGACAACCTAGATTGTGGGAAAAAATTTTACAAGCTGCTTCTCAAAGGACTATTATCTAGAATATATAAAGAACTCAAAACACTCAGCCCTCTGAAATATAAAGACCTTGTTAAAAAATGGGCATCTGAAATGAACAAATATTTCTCAGACAAAGAGGTAAAAGCAGCAATATATGAAAAAATGTTTCACATCACTGGTGATTTGAGAGTTGTAGATGAAAACAACACTGAGATTCCACCTCACCCCACAAAGAATGGCTGCTATCAAGAAATCACACAATAACAAATGTTGGCAGGGCTGTGGGGAGAAAGGAACCCTTCTCCATTGTTGGTGGGAGTGCAGACTGGTTCAACCACTATGGGAATCAATATGGAGACACCTCAAAGAGCTGCATTAGAGGTTGCATTTGATCCAGCATCTTTCCAAAAGAATTAGAAGAATCATACCACAGTGATATATGAACCCCTATGTTTCTAGTGGCACAATTTGTAATAGCTAAAACTTGGAAACAGACCATTTGCCCATCAACTGGAGACTGGATAAAGAAGATGTGTTTTTTCTATGAAATGGAATATTACTCAGGCATAAAGAATGAGAAATTAGATTCATTCATAGGAAAATGGATACATATTGACAATATACTCCTAAGTGAAATAAATAAATCACACATGTGTAAATACCGAATAGTTACTATGGTGTGAAAAACTATAATAGTACATAAGATCCTAATGAGATAATTGACAATGTGAAATAGGAAGAAAAGGGCTAAAGGTGTAGGGAAAGTGTGAAGGGTAGGGGGAGGTAATAAGGGAAAAGAAAAAATGTGAGAAAATGAAAAAAATGGAAATAAAGTATTTGTAAATGGGGAGGGGAGGAGGGGGTGAAGGGAGGGCAGGGACAAGGGAAAAAAATGAGAACCAAGACCTGTCATGTAAAGGTACAAGATCCCAATAATGAATGTAACTGTCTGCATTGTATACCTAAAATGTACCAATAAACTCAATAAAAATGAATATAAAATATAAAAAACAAATAAAATTTCCAATGATGAATGTCATTATACTATATACCTAAAGTGTACCTATAAAATTAATTTTTAAAAATTAAAAAAGATGTCAACTGTAAGTCTTGTGACTGCTCATCATGTTGTACTTTCAGTGTTTAGCTCCCAGATGGCAACAATCCATATCACTTTAGGGCATCTTCTTTTCACTGAAGAAATACTGGTGGCTTATTTTTCATCTTGTAAAACTGCAACAGGTAATTTTGAAGCATTTAAAGCTCAATTGATTTTCATGTCTTCCATTTCAATTGTTTTATGGTGTGAAATCATTTACCTAATTTTGGGCCATTTTTTAAAATCTATTCATGTTTCTAAGGCACAGATTTGATTCCATTTACTCACATGCTTTACACAAATATTGACATGACAAATAAGTTAGGGAAAGCACCAGAGACTTTGCCCTGCAAAGCCCCTTAAAGTACTTTGAAGATAGCTAGGTGTCTGAGACAACAGACACATTATTACAACAGTTAATGGTAAGATCTAGTTATAAGGGAGGGGCCTGTTCTTATTAGAGATATTATTATAGAACTTTAAACATTCCAAATATTTAAATGAACAGTAGAGCAAAAGGACTGAAGAAGATACTCAATGCAGCCCCTGAATATTTGTAACAGTGAAAAGTCTGGTTACATTGTCACCCAAAGAAGCTAATAGCTCCAGAGACAATACCAGAGAAGAAAATCTGTATTGGCAACTAACTGGCATTGTGGAGGATGGGGCTCTTGTCCTAAAACAAAAGCAAAACATCTATCTTACTTAGGGTTTGAGGTGCAAAGCTTATATAGAGTTTTTAAAAAGGTACTTTCTTAGGGCCAGCCATACAGGTACTAGGGTAATCACAAATTTTGTAATGTTCTGCTTTTTTGACACACATTCTGTTACCTGAAGGTCACCAGATGTCCCAGGTTTTGTAACTGTAAAAAATTTCCCTTTCCAGGAATACTTAAGTTTGCACATTAAGATAAAAGAACAGAGGAAGAGCACAATTTCTGCCAGAGAAAAATTTTAACCTGATGAGTGGATTAGATTGGAGGTGTTATCTATAACAAAGCTATTTTTCAGCTATGGGACTTCCAGATTTAGTGATTTTAAAAAAATAATCATATAAAATAAGTGCGATTTTAAGTTTTCCATTTATAACTTTGAGTTCCAGTAAAAATCAAGAATTATATTTGAAAAGTATAACTTCTGAACTTGAAAGAGACAGCATTAATAAATCCAGAAAGTTGAAAAAGTCTTTCTGTTGCTTTGTTTATCTTCTTTGTATGTAAAGTGATGAATGAGTTTTTAAAAAGCACAGGTAAAATAATAGCTCAGCATGTATGTGTTATCTTGGTAAATGAATATGATTAAAAATCATTATATTAAGTGTTTTATTGACTCTTCTGGAATATTAGATATTTCTGGGTGCAATAAACACTATTTGTGCTAGGTTCCATCTTTGTATGCTGCTCCTTTACTGTAGCTTCCTTTCTGGCCAACCTCAAAATGCTTTAAATAAGCCTGGCATGGTGGCACATTCCTGTAATCCCAGCACTCAGGAGGCTGAGGCAGGAGGATCACTGTGAGTTTGAGGCCAGCCTGGTCTACATAGTGAATTCCAGGTCAGCTTCAACTACATAGTGATACCCTGTCTCAAAAAAAAAAAATGCTTTAAATCACTCTGCTGGCCTTTTTGCTATTTATTCTAAATACAGATCTGCCTAAATACCCCAATAGTAGCCATGCAAAGGTTTCAATATTGACTGCCTTGAAATTTCTTCTACCAGATTTAGTCCACTGCCCTTAATTATGTCTCAGGCAAAGTCTCTGTACATGAATAAAATGCAAAAAATCTTTCTGCAAAGGCTTAACACACATCATCTAGAATCCAAGAGTCAATGCAGTCCTTCTTCCCAGCAGAAACTTCTGAGCCTGGTCTTTAGTAGCAGCATTTTTATCAGTATTCTGGTTTTCTGATCTCTGATCAAAATCCCCATCAAGTAGAGCTTAAGGCTTTCCAAGGTTGCTTCTTCAGACAATATATTTAAACTTTTTAAACTCTTATCACAAACCAGTTCCAAAATCTCTTGAACCATGTGGTCAGGACAGTCACTGCAACAAACTTAATTTTTTAGAACCAAAATCTATCTTAGTTATTTTCATCATTGCTGAAACAAGATACTTTGCACTCAGACTTATAAGATGAAAAGTTTATTTGGCTCAAAATTTGTAGAGGCTTCAATTCATAGTTCACTGGCTCCAAGGCAGGGTGGATGGCAGAGGGGCATTGTAGAAGAAAAACAATTCATGGCTGGCATAAGGCAGCATGGCAGCAAGCAACAAGGTAAAAGCTGACAAATAAGACTTTCTTTTCAGGCTACCCACTGTTATTTCTTAAGGTGAGTAGCACTCACACCCCAAGAGGGGCAGTTGTTATCCTTGCATCATACCATGAATCAATCTCAACAACACATTCGGATTCCAGCAGCACACACCTAAATTTAGTCACCTCCCCAAATCCTTCCTATGATGTCAGGAAGCTTTGGTGAGGGAACATTTGGAATCAAGCCATAACAGCCTATGATAAAATAACTGGGTATCATAAACATATATTAATAATTTAATATATGTCAATTCAAATACTTTAAGATCTTGTATTATTTTTGAACAATAATTTCCAATATTAAAGAGTTCATGAACTATAAATATACTTTAAATAGTACTAAAAACAATATCAAATATAAAACTTTGAAATTAATTTGAACAGTTCCTCTCTACCTCCTTCTGATTCTTTGTTACATATTACCAACCACTTCCAATCAATTAAAAAAATGAAATTCTAAAATCTATGTAGTACAATAAATAATTATTTTCTAAAATGTTTCATTTTTTGACAGGCATGCTATGTTTAAAGAAATTTCTCTCTATTAAATCGTACCCTCACCAGAGGGAATCATGATATTCAAGCTTCACTGATCTTTTTATTTGGAACCTAGTCTGTAACAGGTTTGTTTGAGGGTTTGATTGAACACAGATATTTTTTGAGGGTTTAAATAAAAAATAAACAAAGTGAGTCAGGAGATGCCACCTAGAACTTCAGTCTAAATAGGGTTTACTGTAGAGGTGCTTACCAATGATTATGAGGCAGACATCCTGGCAAACAGGTAGTGGTGCCACTAATCGTAAGCTGCTGGTGGAAATGCTTGCTACACATTATCTACTATCAGCAGATGCAGTGGAAAAACAGTATTTTCTCATCAAGTCAGTTTGGTATCCAAACCTTTACTATTTTTTCCCATAAGCTCAGCTGCAAACCTGTAAATAGATATCTAGCTTTTCTATTTGAGCTACCTAATACCTCCTAATAGGCCCCTTCCCCACTGAATCTATCAATCACCTTCTGTACTTACAATCTGGCATACATAGAGTTTCTTAAATCCTATCCTTTTCTCCATGCCTGGTAATGATTAGATCCTTATTACTCTTCATCAGCTTCTAACTTCTCTCTCTTTGATCTTCTACAATACATCATATCAGCTAATTTTCTATATGTGAATTTCATCATGGTTATGCTTTTTCTTTTAATATATCTGTTAAATATATTTTACTCTTTTGATATGATATAATTTGTCTATTTGAATCATTTTGCTGAAATGTGTTTTATTTGTCTATCAATTTGATTTGAACTAAACAAGCTTTTGGTAGTAATACGTAGCAATAGGTAGATGGTAAATATTAAGAAGTACAATAATTGTCTTCTATTTTATCCATCGGATTTCTTTTTAATGAAATTGATAGACATGGGGAAAATAGACTGTCCAGAATGAGAGCTTAGCCCTTGTTCTTCTAGATTTAAAAAAAATCTAGCCTTGCTTTGCCACAGGTTTTTTTAAATCATCAAATCCAACATAATAAGCAAAGATGACAGGAAACTAATTTAAAAATAAAATTTATAAATTTAGAACATAAATACAAGTGGCAAGAGGAAAAAAAAAAGAGCTGTGCCTTGAAGACTGGCCTATTCTCTTCCTTTAGACTATCTTTATAAGAAGTAAGTTTACAATATGTTACTCGCTGAGCTGGAAACCAGAGTAAGAACATGCAACTTAAAAACTCCAATTTTTCTTGTCCCAGAACTCAATGTTAACATCTCTAGTGTCGGATTGTCTTGAGGACTGGATTTTTCATTTCACCTCAGAGAATACTCTACCCTCAGATAGTGCTCTGAGGGCTTCTCCTCAAGTGCTTATAGGTAGAAGAATTTTTCAGTCAGGATACAGTGCTTTTACTTCAGAGTTTAACTCTCAAATGGTATTTTGTTTTTTCATTAAGTTCATGCTTGTTGCTACATATGTTAAGAGAAACTACTAGGTCAATGCTTTGAGCTATTATGGCTTCATTTGTAATACTGTTTACTCTCTCAGTCTTCATTGTTACTCTTCATATTTATTTTCCTCTTTAATTATGAACACTAGAAGTTAGTTGTTAGTTAATAATTACATATAATATAAACTCATTTTTATTCAAAAAATTTTTAGGTACCAAGTATGTTGACATTCAATATTATGAATTTGTGCCTTTACATAATACATATTGGTTCTCATTTTCCCCCATTCCCCTGCCCTCCCTTCACTCCCTCCACCCCTCCTTATTTACAAAGGTTTTGTTTACATTTTTTCCTTTTCTCATATTTATTCCTTTCCCTTCTTTCCTTTCCATTACGCCTTCTCCTTCCCTTTCCTGTTTGGACCTTTTTTTCCTATTTCACATCTATTATACATTTTGAACCTTATTTAAGCTTTCAGTTTCTCATGCCAGAGAAACTATTTGTTATTTAAAAATGTGAAAGTATAGCTTCAATGCCCATCTATTTAAGTATAAATGTCTCTAGTTTTTCATTCTTTTTGGATGAGTAGTACTCCATTTGTTTAAAAAAAAATGTCAACATCATCTTTGTGCAGTCTTCATATGAGCAAATGACCTGTTTCCCAGTTTTAGCTTTACAAACTGTGCATCTATGAACATTGCTGTACATATATTGCTGTGGTATGATTCTTTTAATTCTCTTGGTAAGATATCCAGCAGGGGAAGCGCCAGGTCAAATGGACCTCTAATCCTAGTTTTTTAGCTATCTCCACACTGATTTCCAAAGTGATTGTACCAGTCTACAATCTCACCAACAGTGGACAAGGGTTCCTTCTTTCCCCCAGCCCCAGCAGCCTATATCATTGGTTGTCCTTTTGATGCTACCCATTCTTTTTGGAGAGAGGTGGAATCTCAGTGTTGTTTTCATTTGCATCTCTCAAATGACCAGTGATGTGGAACATTTTTTCATATGTTTATTTGCAGTTTCTACTTCTTTGCTGAGAAATGTCTATAAATTTCACATGCCTATTTTTTAATTTGTTCTTCCAGTTTGCGAAGTCTGATTTTTTTTTAAATTCTTTACATATTCTAGGTAGTAGACCTTTTTATGAGGAAGAGCTGGTAAAATTTTTCCCCACATTATGAGTGCTCTCTTCACTCTATTGGTGGTTTCTCTTGCTATGCAGAATCTATTTAATAAAATGAGATTCCAGTTGTTGATTCCTTGTACTAAGCCATATGTGACTTTGGTTTTGTCATGAAACGTTTTCCTATGCCAGTGTCTTCAAGCATCCTACCTAACCTATTTTCCAGAAATTTTAGTGTTTCTGTTTTAATGTTTGAATGTTTGATCTACTTGGATGTCAGTTCAGTGTGTGTTGAGAGATATAGGTTTAGTTTTAATATTTGGCAGATTGAAACCCCATTTGTCCAGCACAACTTATTAAAGAAGCTATCTTTCCTTCAGTGAGGGTCTTTCGCTGCTTTGTCAAAGCTTACATGGCTCAGTATGTCTGCAGTAGTTTCTTTATCTTCTAATCTGTTCTATGGATCCTCAGGTCTGTTTCTTTGCCAATACCATGCTGTTATTATCACAATAGCTTTGCAGTATAGTTTTAAGTTGGGGATTCTGCACTATGATCTGAAAATATAGAGGGAATAATTTAATTCCTTTGCATTTACTTAAATATGTTCTTTGAGTAAGTATATGGTTTCTTTTGCAGAACAACCCATGTGCAGCTGAAAAGAATGTGTATTCTGATTCTGTGGGGTAGAACTCTGTAAATATCTGTTAAGTTCATTTATTCAAGAGTTTCATTGACTTCTAGTATTTCATTGTTTATTTTCTAATGTATCTGTTTGTGACCATGGGGTTTTGAAGTTCCCTGTTACCACTGTGTTAATGCTTATTTGATTTTTCATGCCCATTAATATTTGTTTTATATAGTTGGATGCACTATCATTTGGTGCACATATATTTATGATTCCCATCTCTTCCTCTTGGATCATCCTCTTTACAAGGATGTAGTAGCCTTCTTTGTCTCTCTTAATTAGAGTTATTTTGAAATCCATTTGACCTGCAAATAGAATACCTACTCCTGCTTTATTACAGTTTCTGGTTGCATGGACTATTGTTCGTTACTTTTTAACTTTTATCTATGTATTTCTTTTTAAATTGTGTTTGTTTCTTCTATGCAGCTTAGTTTTGGATAACCCAGTCCTCCAGTCCATTTCTTTTGATTGGTGAATTAAGGCCATTACCATTGATAGTTATAACTGGTATGTATTGACTTATCCTTGTCATGACTATTTCTTTTTAGTTGGATTCTCCCCATTTGCATTTAATTTATTGTTATATCTGATGGATTCGTTCTGCTGGGCTTCATGAGGTTGTGGCACTCATTTTCTTTTCCTAGGACACTGTTTAAAAATTTTTGGAGTGCTGGTTTGGTATTCATGAAGTTTCTCAGGTGTTCTTTGTCACGAAAGTGTCTTATTTCTCCACCAATTTCGAAAGATAGTTTTCCATGGTGCATCAATATGAGTTGGAGGTTTTTATTTTAGGGCTTGAAATACATCACTCCAGGCTCTTCTTGACTTAAGAGTTTCTGTTGAGAAGTCTTTTGTATTTCTGATGTGCTTTCCTCTGTATGTGATTTGTTTCTTTTCTCTAACTGCTTGTAGGATTTTGTTCTTCAGTTGGGTTTCTGGAATCTTGACTACTATAAGCCTACATATAGTATTTTTTTTAAATCACAGCTAGTTGGATTCCTATATGGTTTACTTTTTTGTATGTCAAATTCTTTTCCCTGCTAGGGAATTTTCCTGCCATTACTTTTGAGAACAGTATTTTTAATGTAATTTGTAATTTCTCATGTTTCTTCATTGATTCTGATAAATCTTATGTTATATATTTTTTGCATCACTTAGCAGTTAATGGATTGATTTCTTGTGGTCCCTTGATATTTTTAAGAAATTTTACTTTTCCTGGTCACTGATTGCAATCCTATCTTCTATATCTAATATTCTGCACTCACATTGACTCATCCTGCTGCATAAACTTTCAGTGGAGTTTTTAATCTCTTAGATATCTGTTTGCATCTGTTTAATAAATTCCATTTGTTTCTTATCCTGGGATTCCATCCTGTTCCTCAGCTTCTCTGTTTTTCATCTGTGTCTGCTCTAGTGTTATTTATTGTCTTTCACTATGGATACAATATCTGTTGTTATCCGAGAAATTATGTTTGATTTTATTTTTTACAGATTTTTTTTGCCAGTTCAGGGAGTCCAGCTGGTTGAGTTTCAGGTTGTTCCATCTCGCTGCACCTTGGGATTGCCCTTGGTGATCTGAAAGTCTGGTTGTGAGTTCAGGTGTTTTCTCATTTCAGCCGATGCAGTCTGCTGCACCTGTTTTGAGGTGACCCTTTGCTCTTTCTATGGGCTTCAACTCTCAGCAAGCTTCAGACAGCCTTTCTCTGTGGTGCTCACCTTTGCTCCGATTCCTGTGTTCAGAATGATGGCCTCTAGATCCCTGTGCTGTGTTGCTGTCCAGGCCAGGTTTTTACTGGGCCCTGGGTACACTTAGTGATGGTATCTTGGAAGGCTGCTTGCTGGCCCCAATATACCTGTACAGCTTTTGTCTGGGCAGGCTTCTGGCTGGGGTCTGTGCTCTAATGGTATCTGTGGTGGTCACTGGCTGGAGCTTGCATACCTGTTCAGCTGTTTTCCAGTCTTGCTTTTGGGCTGGATCTGTGCACCCAAGCTACTGGTGTCTGAGCAGAGCCCTGGCTAAGGTTGGTGCACCCATTCTTATTGTCTGGTTAGGCTTCTGGCTGGGGTCTGTGCACACTTAATGATAGTATCTGGATGGGCCTCTGGATGATCTTGTACAGTTGTTGTCTGGACAACAATATAAACTTATGTTAAAAAATCAAGCATCTTTTAAATTGAAATCTTATATCTTCTATTAATTTCAATTACTAACTAAATAATTCTGTAATTCTATTCTTGAAGAAAAGTAGGATTTATTTTGAGAGTTATCAGCAGATTTAAGGAAATGGTAATGAGGACATTCTTAGAGGTAAATAGTATGCTCATTCAAAGGTGAAATAAAAATAACTGTTTTCCTACATGTTAAATTTGGAAGGCACTGGTAATTTTATAAAGGAGAATTACTGTACATTATTTCATATAGTTAGATAACATCAAATGAAACAGACTGTATGCAACACCTTTTTGCTGAGATGTGGCATTTTTCAGTTCTTTGCAAAAAGAACCCCTTCATTTTCTCCTCCAAATAGTGCAAACATTCTCTAGAAAACAGTTTATAAACATACACTCTTCTATGCATTGACACTTTCTTCTAACTTCATTCAAACAAAATCAATACAAGTCTTCCAAATGCTGTACTACAGTGTTGGCTATATCTGAGCAATACCATTGTCTAGGCATATTAAATAAAGTGCATAGTCCAGTGGCATTAAAAGAGACATTTTGCATATGCTGTCCAAGTTTTGCTTGGTAAGCTAATTTCACATATAATGTAAAGGTAATAATCACTGGATAACTATATAAGAGCATCTATTTTTATCTTTTATATTTTTATTTATTCATTCATGACTCTTATTTCAGGAAAAGGCTAACTATACTAATATTTCTCAACAGTAGCTGTCTCTAAATTTTAAAGATTTAAAAGATTTGGCTATTCTTCATAATCTTAATACAATACTTAGTCTAAAGTTCTGAGATGTTTCTACTAGTAGTAAAATGGAGAAACAAGGGAAGAATTTAGTTATATTTTGTCATTTAAAAATAAAAAGAAAATAAACTGCCCATTGTGAACAATCTCAGACTTTTACTTAAGGTATAATGGAAAATATTTTACATTGTAAAAATTAGCAAGTAAGCCTAATTTTAGTTACAATCTAAACATTATCTCATATATATGATACAAATGATATCCCTATATGTATATAATACATACATACACACACTCTCTCTTTCACACACATGTACATGCATGCACACGCTTATGCACCTATTATTATGTGATCCTTTCCATTCCAGTGTCACCTACTGGTGAAAGCAACAATTCTCAATGGCCTACAGGGTTCTAATGACAGGTTTACCTTTCTTTCTGCCCTCATCTACTGGCTCTGTCTCACTCACTATTGTCCAACCATGGCTAGAGCAGCTGAGGTGCTCTGGCTTTCAGACATTTGTACTAGTTGTGCTCCAGCTAAGAATGATTTTTTGCCAGACACTCATTAGTTTTTGCCTTCTTGTCTTCTTCAAACTTTGTTCCTTCATATTTTTTCTCCTTAAGTCTCTCCCAAACACCTATTTATATTTCAATTTTAAATCCCAAATGGGACACCTCTAGCCTGTTTCATTCTCCTTATAATACCCCAAATCCTTTTAAAGTATGATACATTATTTATTTATTTATTCTTCATTGTCTTCTTCCAATTGAATATCGGGCCCATGGAGGTTATCATTACTGCCTTGTAAAAGACTTGACAACTAATAAAAACTCAATGACTATTTCTTACCTGATGAAAAACATGACAGTGAGCTAGACTCTGTTTTGCTGGGTTTTTTTGTTTTGTTTTTTGCTGTTGTTGTTTTTTGGTACCAGGGATTTAACTCAGGTCCTTGAGTTTGCAAGGCAGGCCACTGAACCACTGAGCTAAATCTCCAGCCCTGAGCTAGACTTTGTATCATAACAGTCAATTTAAGTTACTAATGTTATGGTGTTTCTTTTTAATTATGCCTTTTTTCTCATTGAGTTTATTGGTACATTTTAGGTATATAGTACAGTTACATTCATCATTGGGATCTTGTACCTTTACATGACAGGTCTTGGTTCTCATTTTTTCCCCTTACCCCTGACCTCCCTTCACCCTCTCCTTCCCTTCCCATTTACAAACACTTTATTTCCATTTTTTTCATTTTCTCATATTTTTCTTCTCCCTTATTTCCTTTCCCCTACCCTTCTCACTTCCCCTATACTTTTAGCCCTTTTCTTACTATTTTACATTATCAATTGTAACATTTCAATCTTTTTTACACTCTTAGTTTTTCACACCAGAGAAGCTATTCAGTATTTACACATGTATGTCTTATTTATTTCACTTAAGAGTATGAGCTGAATATGCATCATTTTCTATAAATTACTCTAGTTTCTCATTCTTTATGGCTGAGTAGTACTCCATTTTATAGAATAACTGCATCTTTTTTATCCAGTCTCCAGTTAATGGATATTTGGGCTTTTTCCAAGTTTTAGCTATTACAAACTGTGTTGCTATAAACATAGATGTGCATATATAGCTTTGATATGATTCTTTTAATTATTTTGGAAAGATACCCAGCAGAGCTATGGCTTGGTCAAATGGAACCTCTATTCCCAGCTCTTTGAGGTATCTCCATATTGATTTCCATAATGGTTGCACCAGTCTGCACTCCCTCCAATAATGGAGAAGAATTCCTTTCTCCCCACAACCACAGCAATATTTCTTATTGGTTGATTTCATGATAGCAGCCATTTTTTCTGGGGTTATGTGGTATCTCAGTGTTGTTTTCATCTGCATCTCTTGAATGACCAGTGATATATTTTAGTAAAAGAATAGCTATCTGATAAGTATATGTTTTTGTACATTTTAAAAGTAAATATTTCCAATTTTAAGACAATTATATATTTTAAAGCTAGTTCCAGAACTATAGAATTATAGAAATACAAGGTTAGAATCTGATGCTGAGCATGAATGCTTTAAACTCCAAAGCAGGTTGCCCAGTAACAATTTTACATTTCTCTTCTCTCTCCTCCTATTTACAATCTGAAGACAGTCTCTAAATCATTCACTTCATTAAGCAGAAATGCAACGCCTTCTTGCCAGTCTTGAAATGTTTGCCTGAAGTGTCTTTTGTTGTATTGCACTTTGTCTCCACTTCCTTTCCTAATCTATTTGCTGGGAAATCTAATTTCTTTTCTAAATTGGAGTTATGTGCTGCCAGTTTTAATACTTTGTTACCCCCATTCTCATCAGTGTTACCATTTCTAAACTTGTGAATCAAAAGCGTTACAAAGAATTGCTTTGAAATATATGTTTTGATTGAAGTACCATCTTACTCAAACATATCAAAATTAATTTTGTTTCTCATGCAAATGACTGTGGCTTTGCAAATTAGATTCTATTTTATTTACTATCGGGATTAAAAACTTTTATTTGATCATAGATTTGTGCCTAATTTTTAAAAATATAGATATTTCTCTTAACAAAGCCATTACTGACTATTTCTAAGAATGTTAATTTTTAGTTTGTACTTCAATAATCATTTCATAATATCAGAATGACAGAATAGGCCCTTATATAGATCCATAAAATATTTACTGTATTTTAACTTACATAAAATTTTAGGACTTTGCTAAATTATGTATAGAAAATGTGTATGTATTCTCTTTAAAATTGATTTACTTTTTGACTTGATCAGAAAGTGTTTTAAATTGTCTAATTAATTCATGAGACTAAATGATCTTATTAATTATTTTGCAAAGCACGCACGAAGTTTGACATGTGCATGTATTTTATACAGGCTTTTGTTGGTGTGGGATGCACAAATTTCATTATGTACATGATCTGTCATCTCAGTAGGATAATAATATGGTGCTATATAATTTTCCTTATAGAGAAATATGAAATTACAATTTTTTAATCAGAGTTCCAATTCATCATCATGTGAGAGGGCATTTATGGTAATGTTTAATTTCCTTTTTATTTTATTATTAATGATACTTTATAGTTCAAAGAAATTCCATCTTGAAAGCTTCTTATAATCATTAATCCTCATGATATATGAATAATTCTTACTCATTCTTTGAAATGGGCAATGTAAGAAATAGCCAACATTTATAGTAGCCCAAATATCACAAAAATTATTTCATTTACAAAGCGTGCCTGAGCACAGACTAGTTGAATGTACTTTACTCTATTTATGTTTTATTTTTTCACATGTGTATGTGTATGCAGATAAAGTAAGCCTTTGTAGAATGGGAGGGAGGGGTTGAAGGGAGGGTAGAGGAATGGGAAAAAAATAAGAATTATGATTGATTATGTAAAGGTACAAATTTCCAACAATGAAAGTCATTATATTGTATACACAAAAATGTACTAATAAAATTAATTTTTAAAAATGAGTAAATTGTAGTTTCATAGAAGACTTCAGATTCTAAAAGTTTGCTATCTCTATCTTTGTCCTGGACTAGTAGGTCAGGACCTAATATATACTAATGTATCCAAACTTTTTTCCAATCTTGTTGCAGTTGTGAAGACTGAAGCAATAATTTTTTCGTGCAAATTTACAAGGATATATACACATATATTAATCTTAAGAAGCCCAGTAGAAACATTTGCTCTATCTACAGTGTCATCTATTTAGAGCTACATTATAGTTTGCTTCTGTTGAGTTTTAGATTTATACTACTCCTGTTTAATGTTTTAATTGGCTGTAGGTGGATTGCATTATGTATGTTTTACAAATAAATTATTTTTAATGCTAACAATAGTGCAGTAGGGAAAGAATGAAAAATATTCTTAACTACTAATATTAATGCGCTATAATTTAAAACTGAAAGAAAGATTTAGGAAATTAGTAACAAGAGAATACTAAAATTTGGACTAGGGCCACAAACATAATTTTAAAAATACAATCTATTCCTATTAAAGGGGAAAATATGGAATTAAAAATAAAGTCTAGAATATGCCTAAATATTTAAATGTATAATAGTATAAATATCAGTAAAACTTATTTTTTGCTTCTACCTTTGTTTATTACTTACTATTTCCTTCTTTGTCTTCTTGGAAATCTGTTAATTACTTTGCTACAGCACTTGTATATTTGCAAATGAGTTATATGAGCCTCTCCTTTATTCTACAGGCAACTTCAGGTCAGAGACAGAAAGTAATGCATCTTTGCATTCTTATTGCTATGCCATGAGCTACCTATTAATTATACAAAAAGCATTTGATAAAAACAATGAGAAAGCATGTTATGAGTATATAGAAAACAAGAATAAGCAGAGGGATTTAGTGAAAACAGTTTGGAGGTTCAACTTGATAGCAAATGTTTCGCCCTCTGATAACTCAGTGCTAGTTCCATGGGGGTTGTTAACAAGCAACAGACAAAAGTTTTTCCTGTTTTCATTTCAAAATATTCTTCTGCTTTTGTTTTTCTCAATTTCTATTTTGTTGTTTTTTTCTAAAAGTTTTAACATTGCCTAGCTTGGGACCACACAAATTCCTACTATTCTGATTACATACTTTAGACATTTACAAAATCCATCTAGGAAGTTGGTGTTAAACAAATGTTTTAATAGTTCAGATATTAGCTGTGAAAGTAAAGTTATAGGAATTTAAAATAATTTTTTCTTAAATGTCCCTTTAATTTTTCATGATTTATTAAAGCAATTTGGGGAAATAATATGAATAAAACAATATCTGGAAGGAACTTATCATGTACTCTTTTGCCTTTCTGAGTAATTTTACCCTACTTCTTTCACTCCTCAAATACATCTGCAGCTCAGAATTTATCTGTAAATAAATAAGTAAATAAAGTTTTGTTCAATAAATACTTTTAAAACTTTACATATTTCTGTATTATTCTTACTGTTTTACAACATTAGGTAATTTAATCATCAAAACTCATTTTGAGTTAGATGCTAACGTCAGTCTTATTTTATAGATAAAGAAATTTAGGACTTGGAGTTAATAACTATTAAAACATTTATTTAGAACAAAAAAAATCTCTGGCTCTGGAACATAATACGTCATTCTAATTCCTTTAAAAAGCTCATTTATTTTAAAGCAACACATATCAGCCAACAAACTTACATATTTTGTGTAAAGTGAAATCCTTTCTATGTTATTCATTGAAGGTCTTGGTTCTCATTTTTTTCCCTTGTCCCTGCCCTCCCTTCAGCCCATCCTCCCCTCTCCATTTACAAACATTTTATTTCCATCATTTCATTTTCTCACATTTTTTTCTTTTCCTTTATTACCTTTCCCTTACCCATCTCACCTTCCCTACAATTTTAGCCCTTTTCTTCCTATTTCACAATGTCAGTTATCTCACTAGGATATTATGTACTATTACAGTTTATTCACACCAGAGAAACTATTTGATATTTACACATGTGTGACTTATTTATTTCAATTGGGAGTATATTCTTAATATGTATCCATTTTCCTATGACTGAATCTAATTTCTCATTCTTTATAGATGAGTAATATTCCATTTTATAGAAAAAGCACATCTTCTTTATTCCATTTCCAACTGATGGGCATATGGGCTGTTTCCAAATTTTAGCTATTACAAACTGTGCTGCTATAAACATGGGTACACATACATCACTGTGATATAATTCTTTTAGTTCTTTTGGAAAGATACCCAGCAGAAGGATGGCTGGGTCAAATGGAACCTCAAGTCATAGCTCTTTGATGTATCTCCATATTGATTACCATAGTGGTTGTACCAGTCTACACTCCCACCAACAATGGAGAAGGGTTCCTTTCTCCCCACAAGCCCGCCAACATTTGTTATTATTTGATTTCTTGATAGCAGGCATTCTTTGTGGGGTGAGGCAGAATCTCAGGGTTGTTTTCTTCTGCATCTCTTGAATGACCAGTGATGTGTAACATTTTTTCATATACTTATTTGCTGCTTTTACTTCTTTGTCTGAGAAATGTCTGTTCATTTCAGATGTCCATTTTTGAATAGGGTCTTTATATTTGGGGGTGCTGATTGTTTTGAATTTTTTATATATTCTAGGTAATAGTCCTTTGTCTGAGGAGTTGCTGGTAAAAACTTTTTCCCACATTGTATGTTGTCTCTTAGTTCTATTGATGGTTTCTTTTGCAGTGCAGAAGCTTTTTAATAAGATGAGATCCCAGTTGTTGATTCTTTCTGCTACTTCCTGTGCTACTGAGGATTTATTCATAAAGTCTTTTCCTATGCCAATGTCTTCCAGAGTTGTGCCTAACTTATCTTCCAGCAAGTTTAGTGTTTCTGTTATAATGTTTAGATCTTTAATGCACTTGGATTTTAATTTAGTGCATAGTGAAAGATATGAGTCTAGTTTTTATCTTTGGCAGGTTGAGATCCAGTTTTTGCAATTCCATTTATTGAACATGCTATCTTTGCTCCAGTGGGGAAGGTCAGCACCTTTGTCAAAGATGAGGTAGCTGAGTACATCTGGAGTTGGTTTTGTGTCTTCCAGTCTGTTCCACTGATCCTCATGTCTGTTTTTTTGCCAGTACTATGCTGATTTTACAGTGACTTTGTAGTATAGTTTCAAATTGGGAATTTATACCTGCTACCATGTCTCTGTTGCCTACGTTGGCTTTTGCTATTCTAGGTCTCTTATGGTTCCAATTGAATTTTTGGATTCTTTTTCCTAGTTCTGTGAAATATAGTGTTGGAATTTCAATTGGCACTGCATTGAATCTGTATAGTGGTTTTGGTAGTATGTACATTTTCACTATGTTGATTCTTCCTACCCAGGAACAGGTTACATCTTTCCCATTTTTACCTCTTCAATCTCTTTTTTCAGAGTGCTGTAGTTTTCAGTTTAGAAGTCTTTTGCTTCTTTTGTATGGGACACAGTGAAAGCAGTTCTATGTGGAAAATTCATAGCACTGAATGCCCACTCTAGGAAAACAGAGTGAGCTCAAATAAACAACCTAATGATGAATCTTAGACTCCTAGAAAAAAAGAGCAAGAAAAACCCAAAGCTCAAACAAGAGAGGAAATTATAAAGATTTGAGCAGAAATCAATGCAATGGAATCTAAGAAAATGATACAAAAAACAAATGAAACAAAGAGTTGGTTTTTTGAATGAATAAATAAAATTGATAAACCCTTAGCTAATCTTATCCAAAAAAGGAAAGAAAAGGCTCAGATCCATGCAATCAGGAATGAAAAAGGTGAAGTCACAACCAATCCAACAGAAATCCAGAGGATCATTAATAGGATCATGTACTCTAATAAATTGGAAAACACAGAAGAAATGGACATATTTCTAGATACTTATGAATTACCAAAGTTGAACAAAGAAGATAAAAACATTTTAAACACTCCAATTACAGTCAGTGAAATTGAAAATGTAAATAAAAATTTACCAACAAAGAAAAGCCGAGGTCCTGATGGATTCACTGCTGAATTTTACAAGATATTTAGAGAGGAACTGCTGCCTTTACACTTCAAACTTTTCAATGAAATTGAAAGGGAAGCTGTACTTCCAAATTCATTCCTGGAAGCAAGTATCACTTTGATTCTCAAACCAGGGAAAGATGCAACTAAAAAGGAGAACTACAGACAAATATCCTTAGTGAATATAGATGCAAAAATCCTTAATAAGAGACTAGTAAACAGAATACAGAGGATCATCAAGAAGATCATACATCCTGACTAAGTTGGATTTATTCCAGGGATGCAAGGATGGTTCAACATGTGTAAACCAATAAATATAATACACTATATTAACAAAGTCAAGGACAAGAACCACATGATCCTCTCGATAGATGCAGCAAAAGCATTTGACAAAATTCAACACCCATTTATGATAAAAACTCTGCAAAAAATTGGAATAGATGGTCTATGTCTCAAGTTAATAAAGGCTATCTATGAAAAACAAACAGCCAACACCATAATATATGGCCAAAAACTGAAATCTGTCATGTTAAAATCAGGAACAAGACAAGGATGCCCACTATCACCACTTCTCTTCAATACAGTTCTGGAAACATTAGCCACAGCAATTAGACAAGAGAAAGAAATTCAAGCAATAAAGATAGGAAAGGAAGAAGTTAAACTGTCATTATTTGCTGATTATATGATACTTTACATTGAAGACCCCAAAAATTCCACCAAAAGACTTCTAGACTTTATTGACAGATTCAGTAGAGTAGCTGGATACAAGGTGAACACCCCAAAATCAATAGCCTTCTTGTACACAAATAACAGACTCACTGAGAGAGAAATTAGGGAAACAATTACTTTCACAATAGCATCCAAAAAAATGAAATATCTAAGAATTACTCATTGCAGGTTTTGACAATGAACAAGGTAAACCTTATTTTGGTTGTCCATTGCATAACAGCACTGACCTTTCTTTTTCTGTTTTTTTAATCAGTTACTACTTCAGCAAGGAACGTATATTTGCTTAGAATGCTTATACATTTGTATTACTTATTGACACTATGCTGGTATCAGAAGGATTCATAAGCATTACCCTTGTGCTTTATAAAGCATCTTCAGCAGTCCATAATTTTTATATGGTAAGGAAAATAATAAATATATTATATTCCCTCAATATTTATGTATATCTTTTATCAGATTTTCAAGTGACTGAAAATAATTTTTAAAATCTTGTATTTAATGTACATATACCATTTGCAGAGTACATAGAATGTGCTAAGTGCAATGGTGAGTGTTTCATATTAATTGAATATTGCTATAGTTTGAATATTCAAGTTTCCTCAAAATTTGTTGAAATATTAATTTCAAGAGCATTTGATAGATGGAAAGTTCATGAAAGGGTTTTTCACCATTGCAGCTGCCCCAATAGCTGCCTACTCCTTTAACCCAGTGAAAAAACTCTGAGAAGTTACTATCTGTGAAGCAGGGACCACTAAATGTGACAGTGAGGAGACCTTGGATTTCCCAGACTTGGAATGTGAGAAACTAATACCTGTTGCTTATAAGCCACTGAATCTAAGACATTTTATCACAGCAATCTGAATGGAGAAAAGCAAAAATTTATATGGAATCCAGAAAGCTGCTTCTATGTGAACTTTTGTATTCTGATTATTATTATTTTCAAGCAGATAACAACAGCTTAATAAATAAATGTTTAATACATTGATAAAGTGCTTGATGCCTGAGAATTATTATGTGATTGTACAGCCATCTTTAGATAGGAGAAACAGAGTATCATCAAATCCACCCTATCAAAGAGATTCTTTATTTAAACTCAACCAAGTCATCTTAGGAATCTTAATAAAAACTACTAGAATATCTTTTAAGGAATAGAATCTGAAGGTCACAAATTGATAGATATTATTAATATGACATTTTTCTTCATTAAAAGATAGAGTTAAGAGTCAAATATGATTATTTTAACAGCCTCATTTTTATTATTTTATCTCATTATTTACTTTTCTACAGGGAAATTTACAGTATTGAACTATTATACTATGACCCATTGACAAATTCACACATTTCTGCAGTCACACGTGATGAACATTTTCATGTCCAACTCTGTCTAGCAGCGAACACTTCTAGTTTAAATTATCATACAATAATAAAGACTAGAAATTCATGTAAATGAAAACTCGTGACATGTCAATTGCATATATCTTTTGTTAATTCCATGTATCTATCTGTCAAATTCATATATGATTTTATGTCTATAATTAGTTTGTTGTTTTTATTATAGATTACATTCTATTTCATAGATCTACTATATTTTGTGAATCCAAATTTTTGTTAAAAGACATTTGGACCCCTTATCAATACAGTGGCTATGAATACTCATTTTTTTTGAGAGCATAGATAATTGTTTCTGTTGCATAAATACCTAAGGTTTGAAATTGGAAATGTTGATATTCACCAAATTTTAGAAAACTTCTGACTTGATTTTGTTTTTTATTTGCCCTACTATTCCTCTCCTTTTGGGTATGTTTTCATGTTTTGTAAATTTTTTGATATAATCATACATATTCCTAAAATTGTTATTTTCTTTTCTTTCTCTGTCCTGGATAATTTCTCTGATGTTAACTTTAAGATTTATGGATTGCTTCTCTCTAATTTCAACTCTGCTATAGTAGTTTGCTGTGTATAATATCAAATACTATATTTCTTTAGGTCTAGAATTTCCTTTTTTAAATAAATTATATTTCTCCAAAGAGATTTTCAGTCTTTCATTTAATATAAGTAAATATTTCTTTACTTCCTTAATTATAGTTGAATAATTGCTTTTTTTTAATGACTCTTCTACTAAACAAAACACTTGAGTAATTCCAGTTTGGCATTTGCAATTCATCATTTTCCTGCAGATTAGATCAAATTTTCCTAATTATCTGTATCCCAAAGTCTGGTATTATATTCTAAATATTATGATTGCCCTGTTTTAGATTCTGCTATAATATCCTCAGTAGTTTCTATATTTTATTTCAACTGGTAATTAACTTGGTTAACCTCTAACTGCAATCTCAATCTACCATAGCTCAAATTTTGGTTCACTGCACCATCTTGCTTTCATTCATCTCACATATGGATAAGTATGGGCTAGTGAATTATGAAACTTTAAACAATTGTTGAAGTCCCCTTCTCCGTTTCTCCATTTGAAATTAAAGTTTAATTTGTAACTCATCATAATTTCTACATTTTCCCAGTATGTCTATCATCTAGTCATTCAGACTAAATTTTTTAAAATCAGTTTTGGCCTTTGGTCTAACAGTAATAAAGAAGCTGTCACCCCATAATGGCTTCTTTTCTAGGCTTTGTCTTTTCTCTAATATGTGTTTGCTTTTGTTTTTCTGAAGGTTTCAGGCAGAATTTTATTTCTTGACATTGCTTATATTTTAATTATTATTTAGCAGATGATGAGTTTTGTTAGAAAATTCCTGAGCTAAAATTGAAATCGAAGTAGTCAATGTGCATTTCTTTTAAATATGCAGAGAGGAGAAATTTTTTTAATTTATCCATATTATAACATTTGTGATATTCTGATTTTTTTCATGTATTTAAGTTTGCATCAATGAGGGTGCTCTAGAAGCAGAATCAAATACATATGTAATGTTTTTATACAAGCATAAAAATATTTGTATATACAGAAAAGGCAAAAAGGCAGACTTTAAGAATTACTGCTAGTACATGCTGCCGTGGGAAAAACAAGCAGAGTCTGGAATCTCACACAGGATTATTGTATTAGAGTCTAATGGTTAAATTCATTCTTGAAGAGACCTCAGAGGTTTTGAGGCTAACACATAATAGAGAGCATTTTGCTTTCCTTGAATTAAGCTGAGTGCAAATACTAATGACAGGTACAAAATTTCTTTAGAGCAACAGCCGTCTTAGTGTTCAACTGAAACAGCTTGTATCGTCATCTCCACAAGTGGACAAGAAAAAAATGACTGCTGCAAGTTTCATCTAGATCCCTATTCCTTCAGCATAAAGAAATTCCACTAATAATTCCTTCATTGTGTATCTGCTATTGGCAGATTATCTTAGTTTTCTTTTTAATAATTCATTCACCTTAATTTATAAATTTTTTCATAGTACAAATTTTCAACACATAATGTTTACATTCATCATAGGGGCTAAGTACATGTATTTTAATATATTTAATATCTTTATTCTTTTATTCTTCCTCCACAGCCCTCCTTACTTCCTCCCTCTCTAGATGGTCTTCTCTCATTATTTCCTTTTTTATTTTTCATGTTTGTGACACATAAAGATTTTATTCCTTGTGGGAAGTTGGTACATGTGTACTAAATATCTTAATTATTTTTATCTTTTCTCCCTTTGTCTCCTACTCACCCTCCCTGTCCATTTCTTGATCCCCTTACCATTTGCAAAAGAACAATTTCCTTATTTACTTTCATCTATCTTTTATTTTGTTGTTTACTATTTGAATTTCTCTTATGAGAGAAACTAAATGATATTTAAGCTTATATGTCTGATTTATTTCACTTACTATTACATTTTCTAGGTGCATCCGTTTTCCCACAAACAAATGACTTACATTTATCCTTCTTTACAACACAACAGTATTTCTTTATGTTTAGGCACCACATTTCCTTATCCATTCATCTACCGATGAACATATAGGCTGCTTGTAATGTATTAGCTATTATGAATTCTGCTGCTATAAACATTTGTGTGGATGCATTACTGTAATATGATGCCTTTAAATGTTTCAGGAAGATGCTAGTACAGGACTAGCTAGATTGAATGAAAGATTTATTCTTAAATGTTTGCAGAATCCCCATACAGTTTTTCATAGTGGTAGTCCTAGTTTATATTTCTACTGTCAAAACATGAGAGTTTCTTTTTCACTCCATCAACATTTTTTATTATTTAATTTCTTGGCGGTTGTCATTATTTCTGGAATAGATGAAATGCCAATGTTGTTTCAAATTGCCCTTTTCAAATGATCAACAATGTTCAAAATAGTTTCTATGGATTCACAGGTTTTTGTATTTCTTATGAGAAGTGTTGTTCATTTCATTTGTCCATTTTTGTTCTGGTCATTTATGCTATAAGGTCTAACTGTTTTCTTTAGTTCTTTATATATTCTAGGTATCAGTCTTCTGTCCAAAATGTAGTTGATAATTTTTTTCTCATTTTATAGGTTTTTCTGTTCATGCTATTGGTCATTTGATATGCAAAAGCATTTTAAACTGATATAATCCTATTTATTGACTCTTGCTCTTATTTTTTATGATGTTGGTGTTCTCTTCAGAAAGTACTTATGTATGCCTATAACATGAAGCATTTTTCCTGTTTTATCTTCAATTAGGTTTGTGTTTCTGTATTAATATTTAGATCATTGATTCATTTTAATTTTAGTTTGGTATATATTGGGGCACTAGAGGATGGGTGGCCGAAGTGCTTATCCCAAGACCCAGAATGCTGGTTCTCACAGGGGCACAGGAGTCCTGAAGACGATGTGCTGGAGCCAAATCCCTTGACCTACAAACAAACCCCTGAACTCTGTGTTTGCTCTTGTTCCCAGTTTACACTCCCTTGTGGTCATAAACAGATGTTGTCTTATCTTGATTTTATATTCTTATTTTAAACAGTGTATATCTGTTTGATGCTTATTGTGACTGATGGCTTATCTTATCCATGCCTCCTTGTGATTGAGATTTATTACCAATCGCTGAGATCATGTCTGTGGTGTGGCCTTGAAACTTGTGTATAACACCAGGCATTAGAAATGAACTTTGCCATTAGCCACCAGCTTTTAGTCATTCATTGTGTCCGCGGTCATCTCCCCGAGTCCCCTCCTCTAGAAGGAGACTCCAACAGGTATGTAGTAAGATATATGTCTATATTCAATATTTTAAATGTAGAGAACCAGTTTTCACAGAAACATTTGCTAAAGATACTTTCTCCAAAGTATATTTTTGGCTCCTTTGTCAAAGATCAGGTGCTGAAGGTGTGAAGTTATTTCTGCATCCTCTGTTCTATTTCATTAATCCATTTGTATGTTTTTGTGTGAAAATCATACTATTTTTGTCACTCTGGCTTTGTAGTATTGCTTGAAGTCAGGTATTGTGTTGCCTTCTGTTTTGATCTTGCTACCCAGGATTAGTTTTCCTGGTCTGTCTTTTCTGGTTCCGTATGAATTTTAGGAAAGTCTTCTTTAGGTCTGTGAGGAGTGCTATTAGTATTCCAATTGAAATTTCAATAAACTTGGGCTGGGGATTTAGCACAGTGGTTCCATCACCTGCTTCAAAAGTTCAAGGTCCCGAGTTTGACCCCCAGTACTGTGGCAGCCCAACTGTCACAACATGAATGTACCTGAATTGGGGAGTGAGGATTGAGAAAGGACAGCACACTCAATAGTGTGGAGACAAGAGGTCCCATTTATTACACAGAAACAGCTCCTTTTAAAGGCAGGCCAACATTAAGCATCAAGCAATATTAGGGAGGAGATCAGATCTTTGACTATATGAGTTCCTCCCATCACAAGGTCAAATTTAACAAAGTCCTTGAGCCGGGCATGGTGGTGCATGCCCGTAATCCCATAAAACCAGTTTGGTTTACAGTGAGCTCCAGGTCAACACTGGTAATCCCATAAACCCAGCCTGGATAATCCCATAAACCCAGCCTGGATTACACAGTGAGCTCCAGGTCAATCTCATCTGCATAGTTGAGACTCTCATCTCAGAAAAGCCAAATAGAGTCATAGATTGTGTGTCAATGCCTCAATGGTAGAAGAAGTTACTTTTCCAATGTCAAATGCCAGTGGGCTCCCACAATTCCCCCTTTTTTATTATATTTAGAGCAGGGAGCTTCCCAGCTCAGCAGAAAGACTGTGCCTGTCTTAGGTGAGAAATATCCAGAGAAATCCCTTATCCGTCATCAAGCCATGAGAAGTTTAATACTCATGTTCTGTCTTAGGTTGGTATTTCTCCACAATTCTCTTACCCATCTTTGACTACCAGCTATCTGCAGGGGTTATACCATGGGTTGTAAAGGCTCGACATATAGCTTTCTCTACCTCTACCAATATTTGTAAACCTTGATCTTCATACCAGGACTCATTAAGTTTTTACAGGCATCATTACCAAGGGAGGTTGTCTCAAAACTATAACAGAATGAAATGGAGTCATCATCTCTGAGAATATACAATTGGTCAATTTACAATTAAAACAGCTGTTGTCATATTCATTATCAGTTTCATTTACAATCTCTATACTTTTTACTAATAACATATAAGGAGCGTTAACACAAGATATTATATTAGAGGCACCTATGCCAACAATACTGAAACTAAGGCTAGTAACTTTTACATCTGACCATAAACATATTTCTCCCAATGCAGCAGCAAGTTTTCAAATGTTGATTTGACGAAAATGTGAATCTGTCCACCAAAGTCCAGAAGAAAGGCTAAGAAAAGCAGATGAACTCTTTGATGTAGTGTTGGTTAAAGATTGAGGAATGTCCTTTTTGTCCCAGAAAAGCTTCTCAATGTAGCAGTCTCATTTTCTTTATAACATAGAAACATTACTTTATAAATGACCAAGTATATTTGTATTATTCAGTACTGGCACTTCACCTGAAACAGATGAGACAGGATGTGCAAGGAGAGGATCTGGCATATAAGTCCAATGTCCTTGAGGATTGGCATCACATCTTGCAGGAACTGACATCAGCAGGAGTATCCACATGACTAATCAGCCTTTCTGGTAGCCATTGAGCTCCATCATGTTCCTGCAAGAAAATACAAACATATCCTCGGCCCCATATTAAAACGAGGTTGGGTCCATACCATTGGCTAGTTAAAGGATCTCTCCATTTTACCAAGGCATATGGAAAACCTTGTGGATGACAAAATTTTCTGCTGCTGAATGGCCATTCTTATAGACCTTTTGATTAGGGCTATATAAATAAAACTCCCATCTGTTGCATGACATCTCTTCCCCATAAATTAACCGGGAGGCCAGGAGCAACATAAGGCTGAAAAGTCCCACAATGTCCTTAAGAATCACTGCAATTTAACATATCAGTACTTTGTTTAGGATTTTTACTTTGACCAATGCCTTGTAATTGAGAGACAGTCTCCTGCAAAGGCCATGTGGAAGGCCACTGGTCAGCAGTTATAACAGAGACATCAGCACCAGTATCTAATAACCCAATAAAAGATTTTCCTTGAATTAACAATTTTATCTCTGGCCTATTGGCTCCAATAGACTGCACCCAATAAACATCTGAGGACCCAAAACCTTTATTCCCTCTAATGGCTTTTTTATATTTTCCTGAGGTAACTATTCTGGGTAAAAGAATCAGTTGAGCTATACGCTGTCCAGGCTGAATAACAGAGATTTGAGAAGGTGAACAAACCATAATTTTAATTTCTCCAGTATAGTCCTCATCAATAATTCCTGGGGAAATCATAAGCCCTTTCATAGTAGAGGAACTCCTACCCAACAAGAGACCCAAAGTATCTTTAGGTAGTGGCCCAAAAACTCCAGTGGGTAGGGCTTTCATTCCCATTTCAGGGGTAAATACTGCATAGGAGGAGGAACTGAGGTCCAATCCTGCGCTGCCTGAGGTGGCTCGGACTAAGTCCTGAACGGATTTTTTGACTGATTTTGAGGGATGATCTGAAGTTTAGGATTCTGAAATGCCCCAAAAGTTTGATATGGGGCCTGAGGCTGGCCCCTCCATCCATTTCCTGACTGGATAGGATTACCCATAATATCTTTTTTAGATCTGCGTTCATTGGCCCAATGTTTTCCTCTTATATTTAAGACATAAACCAGGTTCTTTAGGAGACTTTGAAAAAGATCCATTTTTTTTTTTTTACGTTGTGGGCAGTCTCGTATTAAATGTCCTGCCTGACCACAGCCAAAGCAATTTCCATTATTTCCCTTTTTTGGAGGGCCCCTTCAATGTTGTTGATATAAAACCTCTTTTATAGATTTTCCTTGTAAAGCTGTGGCCATGGCAAGGCCTTGAGTGTAAGAAGGGCCTATATCTGCACACAAGTGAACATAACCAGATAAATCAACCTGCTTTCTAAAAGGATGAAGGGCAGCTTGGCAGGCAGAATTAGCATTCTCATAGGCCAATTGTTTTACTAAAACTATACCAGCTTCAGATTCTCCTATGACTCTGCTGGCAGTTTGTAACAAATGATCTAAAAAATTTTGAAAAGGTTCATCCTGCCGTTGTCTGATTTTAGAAATATCTTCTGAGGCTCGTCCAGATGAAGGAAGTTTTTTCCAAGCATTCTTAGCATCAGTATTAATCTGAGCATACACACCTGGGGGAAAACCTAATTGCTGAGTAACCTCAGCATAAGTTCTCTCTCCTGCTAGCATCTCATAAGTTACACTAAGTTCTCCTTGCTGT
Organism: Fukomys damarensis; assembly: GCF_012274545.1. Lineage (NCBI taxonomy): Eukaryota > Metazoa > Chordata > Mammalia > Rodentia > Bathyergidae > Fukomys > Fukomys damarensis. The sequence continues at coordinate 36,124,092 of NW_022900936.1, forward strand.
CTATTAAGATCTGCTACTTTCTGGCATTGTTCTGAATATTCAGATTTCCATAACAAATAATCTCCTCCAGCTAGGCAAGCCTTAGCAATCTGTTTCCAATCAGAAGGTGGCAAGGTCTCAGTTGCAAGAGAATCCAGCACCGCTAAAGTAAAAGGAGCAGTTGGCCCATATTGGGCGCAAGCCATTTTTAATTCTTTTAATTGCTGAAAAGGAATTGGAGCATATTGATGAACAAGGTTTCCTTGACCATCCTGAGCCTCAAAAACTGAGCAGGCCAGAGAAAATGCAGATACATCCTCACCCTCTTTAAGGGCTTGTTGTAAACCCTGTTGAACTGGAGACTTAAGGAGTTGGGAGTTTACTCTCACAGGCTTCCAGCCTTCACAAGGTCCTAAAGCCAAAGCAATCAAAGAAGGTTCCTTTTCGAACCGAATGTCACAAGGAGAAGGATTAAGATCTGCCACTGGGCTAGGCATGTTTTTAGGAGGTTTATGACTAGTCCATTGAGCTCCTATTTGTTGTGACAGATTTTCTATCAGTTTTTGTATTTTTTCCATCATTTTTTCTATTTTTTCAATCCTGTCTTCCAACTGAATTTTTTGTGAATCCTTAGTATGGGCTGCTGCCATTGAAGGCTGCCATACATTTTCATAATATTTAGCATCTTCTTCCTCAGGGCCTAGGGGCTCCGAAGGAGCCGTGGGAACAATAGTTTCACTTTCATCATAAGATTCAGGTTCCTCTACACTCAATAAATTTTTAAAAATATGTACAAAAAACATGTAACTAATGCTGGGTCCCATTTTTAATATTTACAAGAAAATTCACTGCTCCTTACCTTTTCATTGAGGCCTCCTTCTTCTCTGTGGTGTCCTTCACTGAATCCCTTGATACTCAGGCCCCACATTGGGCGCCACTTGTGGCAGCCCGACCGTCACAAGACGAACGTACCTGAGTTGGGGAGTGAGGATTGAGAAAGGACAGCACACTCAATAGTGTGGAGACAAGAGGTCCCATTTATTACACAGAAACAGCTCTTTTTAAAGGCAGGCCAACATTAAGCATCAAGCAATATTAGGGAGGAGATCAGATCTTTTACTATCTGAGTTCCTCCCATCACAAAGTCAAATTTAACAAAGTCCTTGAGCCGAGCGTGGTGGTGCATGTCCGTAATCCCAAAAAACCAGTCTGGATTACAGTGAGCTCCAGGTCAACACCGGTAATCCCATAAACCCAGCCTGGATAATCCCATAAACCCAGCCTGGATTACACAGTGAGCTCCAGGTCAATCTCATTTGCATAGCTGAGACCCTCATCTCAGAAAAGCCAAATAGAGTCATAGATTGTGTCAATGCCTCAATGGTAGAAGAAGTTACTTTTCCAATGTCAAATGCCAGCGGGCTCCCACACAGTACAAAAAAAATAAAAAATAAAATAATAAAGAAAGAAAAAGAAAGAAAGAAATTTATATAAACTTGTAGATCAGTTTTTAAAGTATGGTATGGCCATTTTGACAATATTGGCTTTGTCTATCCAGAGAAAGGGGATATATTTCCATTTTCTGATAGTGTATTTCATCTCCTTTTTCAGAAATCTACTGTTTTCAAAGTACGGTACTTTCACTTCCTTGTTTAAGTTAATTCCTAAGTATTAATTGTTCTTCACACTAGTAAGAATGGTATTACTTTGACCAAAGTGTATAAAGGAGAAACAAAAAAATATAGAACTGACTAAAATGGTTTAAAACATGAATAATAAATTTACCAATGAAAAGTTGTCAGATAGAAATACTGGAGATTCTAAAAGAAGTTATATAGAAATTGTAAATTGCCAAAATGACCAATGTGAAGATAGAGTTCCCAAAATCAAAGAAAAAGTAGTAACACTTTGTCCTTATTTGAACTGATATTTCTACTTGAACATAGAATTTAAAATTTTCAATTTTCTATTGGCATATTTTCCAATTGCTTTTCTTTTGGGGGGGCAAAGTCAGTAGTGATCAGTTCACCTTTTATAACACATTTCTTTCTCTATACTTTAAATATCCACTGTCCTTTTAAAAATTATTTTAAAGAATTTAATTGATATGTTCTTTTACAGAGCTTATATGTTCTCATTTAAATTTGTTGAGTTTCTTCAAATTGGGAAGCATATTTTCCAACTACTGTTTAGGAAAACAACCTCTCTTATTTTAAAATTTTTTCTTGGCAAAATATATATATATATATTTTTGTTGTTGTTGTTGTTGTTATTGTTTACTAACCAGTATCTTCTATTGACAATCATTAAAATTAACAGTTTTTGTTTTAAATAATTTTCTCTTACTTTCCCACTGTTAAAAATGTTCTGTTTCATATTTTAGAAATATATTGTTGATAAGCTCTATATTTACCTATAGGGAAATAATTTTTCTGGATTTGGGGGAGTAGTTATATTATGTTTTGTTTTGTTTTTGTTTTTGGAGTGCTTTTTCTGGAGTACATCTATATTACACCTGATTTTAGATGCTAACCCTAAAATATGTCCCTTCTGGAATCTTAATTGAATACGTAGATTAATACTTCAACATATGTTTCTGATCAGAAACCTCAATATTATCAATATCAGAATAGTTGTGATTAAAATATGACTATAATTGCATAATACTACAAATAAACAATGAAATATTTTTAAAAATTTGCAATATAATATTAATATAGTATGATTTTAATTTTTTATGCTAAGGAAGGATTCATGCAATTTTGAAAGTTATTTAGAATATGAATATGCAATATATAAAATATTTAACTTTTTCTGAATTTATTGGTACTTTTTAGGTATACAGCACAGTTACATTCATTATTGGGATCTTGTACCTTTACATGACACGTCTTGGTTCTCAGTTTTTCCCTTGTCCCTGTCCTCCCTTCAACCCTCCTCCCCATTTACAAACACTTTTTTCCCATTTTTTCATTTTCTCATATTTTTTTATTTCCCATTATTACCTTTCCCCTACCCTTCCCATTTTATCTACACCTTTAGCGCTTTTCTTCCTATTTCACATGGTCAATTTTCTCATTAGGATCTTATGTTTGACACAATTCTTGATATATAAACTGATCCACAGTTAGGTTCAATGAAATTCTGAATCCCTTGTTCCCTTTTCAGTGATGTGCAAATGCAGATGAAATTCCATTTTAGTTTTTCTCTTTCCATGCTTCCCTGTGTTAAAATTCTAGCTATTTTATGGCTTAGTGTATTTATTGCTTTTATGCAAGGAATGAAAATTGGTTTTTATTTTCTTAAAGTAGTAAAGTAGGGGAAATCTTCTATATGAAAGGAATTATTTTGTCTTCTGAAGTATTTTGATGTAGGAATATCACTATAAATGTACGTGTATTACAGTAAAGCGTTAACATTATAGGTATTTTACTGGAAGGATTAAAATAATAAATATCTAGTATTATTAGTATTATTAGTTATAAAAGCTAGAATTATTTCTATAAAACATAGCAGCCTTTATATTACATTACCAATTTCTTTCACATACTACTTAATGTACACCCATTTGTTTTTAAATTGAAAAAAAGAATAATAAAATTAAAGTGTATCAATGGCTATTAGTTTATAATTTTTGTTCCTTTACTGTAGATTACCTGAAACTTCACATGCATGTTAATTATAGTTATATGCAATACTATTTTATGCAGAACTGTCTAAAATTAAGTAATTGTGGAGTGTTAAATACTTATAATATTCATATATTTTAAAGAATGTTTAATTTTTTAGCCATTAATAGAGTTAACGATGCATCAAGTTATAGAAAAAAATGATAATGCAATTTACACAGAGCAAATATGTGACACATGGGCAAAGAAAATGTACTATTAAGTATGTGATTTTGGTGCAATTTGATTACAGTAGAATTTAATTTGGGGATAAAATAGAGTAATATACTACAGTGTTATGGATGCTGACAAGAGAAACTATACTATTATTTTATAATTTTATTTTAAAATATCTATTTAGCCATGCTAATATCAAATATATTATGCAAATCCAGCATGCAATTAAATGCATTATGGCTTTTAAAATTTTTAAATGCATAGTTATATATACAATTTATAATTATTCCACTGCAGTAAACAAAAATAGAGTTCAGTATTAAAACTAAAACCATGAAATTCTTATTACCTCATTAATACTTTGTTGTGTAAAATGAAGTTATTGCTGGTTCAGAAATAGTGATGGTTTGTTTCAAATAAGGATCTGCCTCAGGTTGATCAATTCCTCTTCAAGGATTAGGGTGCTCACCCTGTGATTTCAAAAACATTACTGTCAACAAACTTCAAATAATCGGTTTGTGGAAGACGTACTTAGAAAAAAACAAATTCACAAGAAAAAAGTTCTTTAGCTAAATTCAACTGATTTCTAGCATGTGCTATACCTGCCTTGGGTTAAATGCAATGCTAAGTGGATTAAACCTCAAAATTCCATACAGCACAATCATTTTAAGTTAGTCAGGAGGCTTTGATCTAAAAAGCATTCCATATGTTAAAAATAAAATTGAAAAAAAATTCTTAAAATTGCCTTTTATGAAAATTTAATGTCATAAATAGAATATAACCAATCCTGAGTTTCTTGCACCAAAAGTGTCAGAACTACCACAGGTAATTAATTGTTGTTGAAAGTATTTCAAAAGTAATAATAATAATTAGATATCCAATTTCTAGAAGTAAATAAACTCTGATGAAATTATTTGGGGTCAGTTACTTGCTCTTGTCATATTTAAATTGAAGTGTTATTTAGGTGCACTTTATTTAGGGAAGAGAAAATGGACTTAATCAAATGTCCTCAGGTATGCACAAAGGACTATTCTAAGGAGACATAATAAAATTAGCAAAATATGTGCAAGTGATACAGGGAAATTTTCAATTGTGGAAAGAATTCATCATCATCTGTATAGTGTTCTACCATTAATTTGTACCCTAAATAAATTCTATCACTTCAGCTATTATTTTTTTCAATTTATTGTCTCTAAGTTCACGTACACATTTCTGTTTTATGTGACAGTCAGTCTTGGACTCTGTCTACCGCTTTTCTTCTTTGTTAGTTAACTTACTAAGAGGCTTTGTCAGATGGAGACATTAAAAAGAAATTGCAAGGTGGGATAAAGAACAAGAAATGTCCACCTTCCTTTTTTCCACTTTCATGTCTTCCAGTTGGCTTATTATTCCTGAGTGTTATCTGACCAATTTTGACCAAGTCATCTCAGTATGCAACATTGGAAGAATCAATTTAATTACAGCACTTATGGATAAATATAACCACAAAACTGGCACTATCTCTTGTAAATATGGGTCCAAGAAGAGGCCTCTTCCTCAAGCTTCTAGCATTAACTGAATGCTATTCCCGTTGTTCTTTTCATCTTAGGAGAACTTCTACAAAAGCTTAGTGTCCACTATATTATTTTAGAAAAAGAATTAAATATTTTAAACCTAGTAAAACTGACAATTTTTATTTAATTCTCTCCTTTATATAAGCATTGAGATTTCTGCTTCTTGACCCTGACTCATAAGATTTTTTTTTTTGCATAAACGCATTTTATATTACTTGACAATTGTGTTGGGCATGCTATTGGCGTTTAATGCAGCTTTACGTTCTTTTGGCAATAGGAAATATAATATTAGTAGTCTTTGACATTCATTACCATCATAGTTAAGCTAATTATCACATGTCTTATGTTGAAATGCCTACTGAAGCATGTCTCAGAAGACAAGTAACTGCTGAACTCTTCAACTATGTCAGTAAAGATGACTACAAGGTCAATGCTTTCCTGAGCCCACTGAAGTGTTTACAAAAATAAAATAACAATCTCACAACTTTAATTTATCTCATCAAGTCACGGTCAGTAAACATATACTTGACAATTACCATAAAATAAACAGGGACAATATAGCTAAGACAAAAACAAAGCATAATCATTTCCAGTGCAGAATTGCAATAATAGATGAATTTACCCTCCTCGTCTTCTTTCACATGAACCTTCTGACCGACTGTGAAGGACTAGCAAGTGTATTGGACCCCAATGAATGTGAGGACTTTGAACTTTTGAGTCTCTTTTAGCTTCTTATCAGAATGAAAGCAGCCGCCCTTTCAGCAGCGTTGGAAGCCTTTCTTCCTTGAAAATTCAGTCATAATACTAACTGTTGCAGTGTTATTGTTTCATATATGTTAGTTTTATATAAGTATAATCCCTTAATTACTTTGTTATCACTAGCCTTATAAATAGGAAATTAAAAAGAATCCTCTGGAGAAAATATTATCTGCTAATAGAAGTTTAAGATTTTCCCAGTTTATGAAAGAAGAAACATGTGATACACTATAACAATGGTGATGAAGAAGGAACAAACTACTGAATCACTAAATAAGATTTAATAGATCAAATTTAGGGTACTTGGTCAGAGATTCTACATTAAGGAGCATTACACATTTTTGTACATACACAGGGATGTGTTAAACTCACATTTATTTTTTAGAATATTTTCATTGATGCATCATTAATTTAACTTTATGATTTTTTATACTGAAAACAAATGCTTAATGTGAAAAAATTACAGAAACAATAATGTTGCATTTTAATATTTCTTAAGTGTTTTATAAAATCCATAAAATTTTTCAATATTGTCTTTTTTTGGTTTACAAAGTCTAAAAGAAGAACATTAGAAATTTAAATCTGTGTGAACGACTACGAAAATACCAATAGTGTGCTACAAAGAAAGTAATTTTTTCTTCAATTATTATGTGCTGTTGTCTTGAACTGGGCCACTTCTACCGGAAAATTTAAAATAAAAACGTTTAAAACAAATCCTATTGCAGTGTGGGTATATTATACCCTCTGTGATGCTCATGTAAACATGAATAAAACCTGTTAGGTGAACCATAATTTTGGTGCAAATCCTTTTTTCACACTTTAGAACAGGTGTATACACAGCTTGTCATTTGTCTTACCAAGTGTGCAAACAAACAAACAAACAAAAGTGCTTCCTGTATCCCTCAAGGAAAGATACTGAGACACACAGCCACCTACTACTATGCTAAAGTAGAATTTTTCAGTGGATAAGTGAGGGACAGGTTTATGAAACTCAGTGTTTTTCTCCTTGGGTTAATATGATAACTTGAATACTTAGAGGTATCTATAATAGTTTATTTTTTTTTTAGATTGAAGCTTGGATTAAATCATGATCTTAAAGAGATGGAAATATCAGAGCTATTCTTTCATAATTTAGAAAAAGAAATCTGAAGAAATATGTTAGGAAGATCATGGATATTTTATATTGAATGTACAGTCTACTTCTCAGTACACACTCTGAATGACACACAAGTATTTCATTGATAAGATATCAAGAAATAGATTTGGATATAATGTATGAGCACTCTTTAGAATTTTTTTCTTGTTCTCCAGTGTAGCATAAGTATGACTGTAGTGATGATGCCACTGACATAAGTGTTCTGGTTTTAATGAGATGATTGGATTTCAGAAATCCAGATGCTAGATGTCAGAGTTTAACTTCTTTTTCTTCTGAATAGTGCAGCAGGAATAAGGTGTTAATTAGACTGTTTTTAACCATAGAGGTAAATGTGGCAATTAATTGATCATGTTGTTTTTGTGATTGACTCCATAGACAGGTTACTAAAATTTTGCTTAATCTTTTTTTTTTTTTTCCAGTACCAGGTATTGAACTCAGGACCCAGCTCTTGACAATCAGGTGCAGCACCACTGAGGTGTATCTCCTGCCTGGCTTAATCTTTTTAACAGAAAATAAACCTGCTGTGATACCAAAAATTAAAACACAATAATAACCATTGTTGGTTATTCAGTTTATAGGACTACGCTAGTTCATATAACCAAAATCTGTAACTTGAAGGATAATTTAGTTGCCCTGGTGAAAAGACCCTAAAACATAACTACAAATAAATACTCTAAGTTTATGATTCATGTCAGGATTTCCCACAGAGAATTATAGTCACTTACTAGAGTGACTTCAGATTGTGGAAAAATAAATACATCTTTTGGAAAAGACCAGAAACAATCTCTGAGTAGTTGGCAAAGGAGAATACAGAAATGCCACAATTGTTTGTGGCTTATGAAAGGACAGATTTATTTGATACAAGTGAAAAATTGAATTTTGGCTCACATTCAGTCCAGTCTGTTTGAGTTCTCATTTCTAGTTCCTTGGTATATAATAAAAATGATACAATAAGAAATGGGATGCATTCCTACTTCTGCCTTTTGACCAGTGTTCCAAAGCTCTTATGGTAAGAAAGAAAAAGTGGGAGATCTGGGGAATTTCTTTTCTCCCAAGACACTCCAATAGACCATAAGCAATACTGTATTTCTTGATAAGAAGTAACAGTTGTATCTTGATGTCTGTGAGGGATTCATTCCAGTTTCCCTGAGGATTCCGTACTATATAGAAGCACTAGTTTCACATGTTAAATGAAATATGATTTGAATAAAACATTATGCAACTTTCTCACACACTTTAAATCATTTCTGGATATTATAAATACATAAAAATACAAATATGATATAAATAGATGTTTTAATATATCATGTAGGAAATACTGAGCAGAAAAATCTGTGTGTTAGTTACAGCATACGTTCGAAATATTTTTTATTTACAATTGGTTAAACCAGCTGATTTAATACCTGTGGATATCAATGGAAAACTGTATTAGAATGGGTGGGGGCCCAGTCATGGTCCACTGGAGTTTGACACTTGGAAAATAACTTCTTCCTGTATAATTAAGGCATCAACATTTACTACTTTTCAAGGAAACTGTTTGTTGAGCTTGTGTTGATTCTTTGACCCTGACATAACAGGAAACTCATTAGCCGAAGATGTGATGTTATCTGTAAGAGTCAGGAAATCCGGTCTTTGTATAAAGATAAAAACAATTGCTTGGTGTTTTCTGTTGTTGTGTGACTTTAAAAGCTTCCTGTTGATGCGAGCCTATAAAAGGAGCTGTTTCTGGGAAATAAATCAGACTTCTCATCTCCACTCAGGCTTGAGCGTTCTTTCCTTTCTCAGTCCTCACTCCCCGACTCAGGCATGTTCGTGTTGTGACCGCTGGACCTCCACAAGAATGATCACTAAAATCTTGAAAGATTTGTGATCATTCTTATCCCAGCATTATTTATTTTATTACCTCTGGATGTGAAGGAGGGGAGTAAATCCTGGAAAATACAAATTAATATTACTGAATGGGGTAAGGACTTCTGTTGAACTTGCTGTTCTGGGCTTTGAATCTTTTTTGAGTGGAGAGAATTCATACATTTCTAGTAATTTCTTATGCAGCTGTTACCCTAAACAATGCATATATATATATTTGAAAAGGCCACCATAAATATTTTCTTTTCACTCAGGAGGCTGAGGCAGGAGGATCACTGTGAGTTTGATACCACCCTGGTCTCTATAGTAAGTTCCAGGTCATTCTCAACTACATAGTGAGACCCTGTCTAAAAAAAAAAAAAAAGAACAAAACAAAAACCCCCACAATTTTCTTTTACCTGAGAGCATTGATAAAACCTTAGATCAAGACTATGTTGACTATGTCAACTTTTCTGCTTTCTGCTAAACAGTCAACAGAGATATTAATAATGTTGATACTTTATGTAACTTCACATTATTTTACTAGTATTACAGTAATTGGAATTTATGAAATGTAACTAGTAAGTAATTTTAGATGTCTTAGTTAGATACATGTGAATCAGAGGGTAGTGTATAAACCACAAGAATAATTTGTGGCCTGCTATTCAGGGGAATTTCTGAGAATATAACATGTCATAATATTACCTTTATATTAAAAGCTAAGCTGATGAACTTTTCCCTGGTGCTATCAAAAAATAAATAAAAGATACAATGCTTGACATGCTTACTTAAGTGTGCTGTGTCGCACTATGTACTAAGTGATCTATAAATCTCCAAGGTACTTTTTTCCTATGAGAACAAGAGCAAGAGAGGATGCAAGAGTAAGAGAGCAGGAGAAGGTATACACTTTAGTTCTAGAGTGGATGCCAGCTACTCTTCCATTTTGTCTTATGACCCACAAGATCTGATGGTGCTTGAAATATCTGTGGCCAATTGATATGTTGTATAGAGCCTGTAGCAAAGCCTGGTAGAAGAATTACAGAGAAGTTCTGCATGACTTTTGAGAAATACTTGTCTTCTGCAAGTAAGTATTCTCTTCTCTGAGGCATAATGTCTTTTTTGCTGCTACACTTTAGAATACAGTAAACATGTAACTGTGGGGCATATGACTATACCAACTGTGATTTTTGTCTGACTGAAAGAACTATACCTTTAGGCATTTGTAGCAGCAATCAGTCATTAGGAGGAAATTAAATATAAAACCTCAGGCTTGAGGAAGTCTAGAAGACATATGTAAATGAAGTAAGCATATGGCTCAAATAACTTTGACAAAAGTGTCTGTTGCTTTGTCTCTTTTTCTCAATTTTTATTTCCATCCCTCTATGGTATTTTCTGTGACCAATTCACTGAAGTGTAAAAAGTCCAGTCCTCTGTAACGCTCAGTCATTACAGTGTCACACAGGTGCTTTCCAACAATGTCTGAGGGAAAGTGATCTAATGGTTAGAATTTCAATTGTTATATGTGGCTGATCACTTTTCTTAACTCAGTGATATTAACCAAAACATAAAATCAGCATTGATTTTAAGACATCTGCTAACAGTGTGATCTAATAAATAGGAACATAAAGAATAGCATTGGGAAATAGTTAACAAATGAGATTTTAGTAAGAAATATGTGGGTGAATCTATCAGAGAAGGGAAGAAGATTAAAAAAGAAATTTTATTATTCTTGTCTTTCAGTTTGATATGTGCGCTCACATGTGTGTGTGTGTGTGTGTGTGTGTGTGTGTGTCGTTGTCGTTGTCGTCGTCCTCCTCCCCTTGGTCTGCGGAGTTCAGTTCAGGAGCTCGGACTGGGAGGGTAAGGTGAAGAGTCACCAGGCAGACTCTGGGGAGGTTTCTGGAATGCTTCCACTTCATTTAGGAAATGCACACCCTTATTTATATAGCTTACATGTGGACAACCATGGGGGAGGAGCATGAGAGGAGCACTTGATTACATGGCACTTTCTTATAGGTTATGCGGATCCATACATTAGTGAAGAACATTGGGCAATATCTTATTGGTGGCTTTTTTCTTGGGTGAGGCAGAGTCACAGATTAGGGGAAGAGCTGTAGCCTGTTAGACCCAGTGCATTTAGGCAAGCTTGCTCAGCCTTAGCATGGTCTCTGAGCTTATTCAGGAGACAGGAGTGTGGTGCACCTGGCCCAGCCAGGCCTGAACTTCTCCCATATGTGTGTGGCCAGCATAAACATAAACAACTCTTTAAACTATATGTCTACTGCTGTGTGTCATGTCTTGGATAATTACTAGTCTCCTGCAAAGACAATATAAATATTCCTTACATACTTTCTGAATTAAGTATTATTACCTCCTAGATAATTTCCTGATAAACTATTTATTTCTATTTGTCTGTGATATTTATAACACTTATTTAAGCCAACTTTTATTGAATGACAAAATATGCAGCAGGTATGCCTTTTAATTTTATAGTGACTGCTATGATATTTAATTTTTAAGTATTGAGTTTATTAGCAACTATATGTGCATTCACCAGAAGCACTTTAACAGATCAGATAAATTTTGAAAATACTTATAAATATTATGTTCATATTGTTATGAGGAATAAACAGTCTTGACAAGGTTCAGAAACTAAGCCCTCCTGTGTCAATACCATTATTCTTAATGGACCACATGCAGTTTGTTTCAGATATATTGATTTCAGTGCTTCTTTTGCACTAAAAAGTTACAAAAATGGGATATTAAGGCTAAATTTCTCTGTCAGTGGCATCTTTAATAATTTCTAAAAGTTCTCCTTTATTGGATTTCAATCTCAGTTTTGCTCATAAGATTTATATTTTTTCTTTTTCTTCTAAGAACACAGAGTTCTGTGAAAAATCTTTGGAAATAACAGCATTTAATACAGTTATAATGAAAAGACAAAATAAAAATGAAAATGCTGTGAGGAAGGAGCTCTGGATGAAATAGTCAAAAAACTAGGTAATAACAACTTTCAAATTAGCAGATAACAGAGTTCATACAAAGTATCTGAATTGTAGTAAAAACACTTATTTGTGACTATGCACAATAAAGAAAAAAGGGATAAAGACTCTGATAAATTGATTATGCTCATCCACTATCCAGTTTTTAGATTTTGCTTCATTATAAATAAAACTTGATTGGAACAATTTATCTTACACATAAATCTACAGTTGTGTAGTCTTTAAGGTTTCAAACCTTGTTTAAGAAATATATATTGGCCAGTAACATGCTGTTTTTATTGTAGTAGCTCTGTAGTATAACTTTGTCAGGGATTTGAATGCCCTCTGCCTTGCTTTTATTGTCCAGAAAGGCTTTTGCTATTCTAGATCTCTTCTGGTTTAAAATGAATTTTCAGAATGAATATGAGGAATTTAAGTATGCTGAAGGTATTTTGATTGGGATTGCATTAAACCTGTATAATAATTTGGAGTATATGGCCATTTTAACTACATTGGTTCTTCCTATCCAACAGGAAGGGATATCTTTCCATTTTCTGATATCTTCAATTTCCATTGTCAGAGTACTATGATTTTCAATATAAAGATCTTTTCCCTCCTTTGCTGCATTGATTTTAAGTATTTCAATATTTTGATGCTACTGTGAGTTTTGATGCTCTCAGTGAGTTTGTTATTTGTGTACAGGAATGCTATTGTTTTTTTTAATTTTATTGAGTTTATTGGTACATTTTAGGGATACAGTACAGTTACATTCATTGTTGGGATCAATTGACAGATTCAGTAAAGTATCTGGATACAAGGTGAATACCCAAAAATCAATAGCCTTTCTATACACAAATAACAGACAGACAGAAAGAGAAATAAGGGAAAAAATTCCTTTTATAATAGCATCCAAAAAAATGCTATTTGTTTTTGAGTGTTAACTTTGTATTCAGCTATATAACTGAAGTTGGTTATTAAATCTAGGAGTCTTTTGATGGAGTTTTTTGTGGTCTTCTCTGTAGAGTATCATGCCATCTGCAATAAAGATAATTTAACTTATTCCTTTACTATTTTTATTCCTTTTATTTCTTTCTCTTCTCTAACAGTTATGGCAATGTTTCTAGAGATGTACTGAATAAGAATGGTAATAATGAACATTTTGTCTTGTTCCTGATATTTGAGTGAAAGCTTTATGTTTTGGCTCATTTAGTATGATGTTGGCTGTCATTGTGTCATAGATGACATTTATCAGATTGAGATAAACCATCTATTCCAACTTTCTATAGGGTTTTTTATTATGAATAGGCACTGATCTTTACTGAGTGATTTTTCTATGTCAGTCGAGATAATTGTGTAATTTTTGGTTTTGAGTCTATTGATTTACTATATTACATTTATTGATGTTGAACTATCCCTGAATTCTTGAGGTGAATCCTAGCCTGAGGATCAGTGGCACAGATATGAAGATGAAGAAACAACTCTAAACACTCTCAGCTGTCTTATCTTTGTCAAAGGAGCCAAATACAGTCACTGAATAAAAAATATCTTCTTTAAAAAGTGGTGCTGGAAAAACTGGTTTTCCATGTGATAATCAAAATGGATCAAAGATCTAAATATTAAAACAGAAACATTAAATCTGCTAGAAGACAAAATAGGTAGGACTTCTGAGTACATAGTGTAGGCAATGACTACAGGAATAAAATTCCATTCTCATGGGAAATGCTACAAAGAATCAACAATTGTGATCTCATCTTATTAAGAATCACTTACACAGCAAAATAAATCTTCAACAGAGTGGAGAGACAAGCCACAATGCCCCCCCCCAAAAAACCTTGCCAATTGTTTCTGAGAAAGGACTAATATCTGGATTATGTGAATAATTAAAAATCAGACACCTCAAATTTAAAGACCCAATCAATATATTGCCATCTGAGATAAATGCACATTTCTCAGATGAGGAAGTAAAAACAGAAAATGAATATATAAAGGGATGTTCAACATCAGTGGTTAGTTGAGATATACAAATTAAAATAATACTGAGATTCCACTTCATCCCAGCAAGAATACCTATAATTGAGAAGTTAACCAACAACTAATGCTGAGAGGGCTGTGAAGAGAAAGTGTGGAGTTTCCTCAAAAAATAAAATGCATATTTCAAAGCAGGCAGCAGAACTACTGAGCTAAATCCCCAGCAATGCCAATTGAAATTCCAACACTATATTTCACAGAACTAGAAAAAAGAATCCAAAAATTCATTAGGAACCAGAAGAGACCTCGAATAGCAAAAGACATCCTAGGCAACAGACACATGGCAGTGGATATAAGAACTCCCAATTTGAAATTATACTGCAAAGCCACAGTGATAAAAACAGCATGGTGCTGGCAAAGAAACAGACCTGAGGATCAGTGGAACAGATTGGAAGACACAAAAACAATTTCAGATGTACTCAGCTACCTCATCTTTGACAAAAGGAGCTGACCATCCTCAGTGGAGGAAAGGTAGCCTCTTCAATAAATGGTGTTGGAAAAACTGGATCTTAACCTTCCAAAGATTAAAATTGGACACTTATCTTTCACCATGGACTAACTTAAAATCCAAGTGGATTAAAGATCTAAATATTAAAGCAGAAACACTAAACTTGCTGGAAAGTAAGTTAGGCAGAACTCTGGAAAACATTGGCATAGGAAAAGATTTTATGAACAAATCCTCAGTAGCATGGGAACTAGCAGAAAGAATCAATAACTGGGATCTCATTTTATTAAAAACTTTTGCAATGCTATAGAAACTATCAACAGAACTAAGAGACCACCTACAATGTGGGAAAAAAATTTTTACCAGCTGCTCCTCAGACAAAGGACTATTATCTGGAATATATAAAGAACTCAAAACAACCAAATATAAAGACCCAATTCCAAAATGGGCATCTAAAATGAACAGACACTTCTCAGGAAAAGAAATAAAAGCAGCAAGTTAATATATGAAAAAATGTTCCACATCACTGGTCATTTGAGAGATGCAGATGAAAACAACACTGAGATTCTACCTCACCCCCACAAAGAATGGCTGCTATCAAAAAAATCACACAATAACAAATGTTGGCGGGGTTGTGGGGAGAAAAGAACCCTTCTCCATTGTTGGTGGGAGTGCAGACTTGTGCAACTACTATGGAAATCAATATGGAGATATCTCAAAGAGCTGGAACTAGAGGTTCCATTTGACCCAGCCATCTCTATGCTGGGTATCTTTCCAAAATAATTAAGAGAATCATATCACAGTGATGTATGTGCACCCATGTTTATAGAGGCAAAGTTTGTAATAGCTAAAACTTGGAAACAGCCCTTTTGCCCATCAGTTGGAAACTGGATAAAGAAGATGTGGTTTCTCTATAAAATGGAATATTACTCTGTCATAAAGAATGAGACATTGGATTCATTCATAGGAAAATGGATACATATCGAGGATATACTCTTTAGTGTAATAAATGAGTCACACATGTGTAAATACCGAATAGTTTCTTTGGTGTGAATAAACTGTAATAGTACATAAGATCCTACTGCGATAACTGACATTGTGAAATGGGAAGATAAGGTCTAAAGGTGTAGGGAAGGTGGGATGGGTAGAGGAAGTGTAATAAGGGAAAAGAAAAAATGTGAAAAAATGAAAAGATGGAAATAAAGTGTTTGTAGATGGGGAGGGAAGGAGGGGGTGAAGGGAGGGCAGAGGTAAGGGGAAAAAATGAGAACCAAGACTTGTCATGTAGAGGTACAAGATCCTAACAATGAATGTAACTGTACTGCATCCCTAAAATGTACCAATAAATTCAATTTTAAAAAATATAAAAAAAAATTAAGTGCACAGGTCCCTTTGACCCAGCTATTCTCTTGCTGGGTAAAGAATTAAAAGCATCATACCACAATGATATATGTGCACCCATTTTTTATAGTGGCACAGGTTGCAATAGCTGTTATCTTGGCAATAACCAAAGTGTCCATCAACTAATAAATGGACAGAAAGATTTTTTTATACAATGGAATTAGAAAGATAAATTTCAGACATGTATAGCTAAATGGATGCAACTTGAGACTATGCTCCAGTAAAATAAATCAAACACCCATATGTAAGTATCACATTGCCTCTCTGGTGTGAGAAACTGGAAGTGTAAATAAGGACCACACTGTATAACAGATGTTGTGAAATAGGAAGAAATTGTTCAAAATTATACCAAGTATTGTTGTGCCCAAGTCACAAAATCAACAAAGACCACCAAGGAGTCATGTCTGATGCAATTGCAAGAGGAGTTTATTGCAAGCTCGAGCCTGGACTCTCAGGTGTCACCGTCACAGCGGCTTCAGACCAAGAGCCCAGATCCAACTTTGAACCAAGTTTATATAGGATTTTTCTGTTACTATTTTTAGTTTTCCCTTGTCATCAAGGGGCATCAGGAGGGCACATTGGAACCTAATGCTTACATTAGCAAATTTATTATGGGGTGCTGGGAGGGTATGTATTGGAAAGTTACCTAAGGCCTTTAGAGAATTAATTCCTCTTTTCTGACTTTTGCTAACTAAGATATATAACTATCTATATCCACTATAATTAATTCCTATATTGATCAGATCACACAAAAAGAAGCTTGTCTTAACATTTTAAAAAGAGGAACAGAAGCAGGGTGGAGTTTCCCTGAAAGAGGAGGAAGCACAGAGAAGAATGGAATTTTTTTAGAAGCACAGAGAAATTGCCACATAGAATGGAAACTGTCAGAATGAAATTTCTCAGAAAGGAACTTTTGCATTTACTCTATTCTGGGTAAGGGGTTTGGAGCCCACTGTGACCTGGAAACTTGGTCCTCACAGAAGGACTTTTGGGTCCATCTTTGTCCCCCACCTTCCCACCACTGACATCCCACCCAGGCGTGGCCCATTCAGCCAGCCCAGCCAGGAATGACCTCTCTGTCCTATCTGCCAGTAGCAGTTGTTTTTGCCACCACCAAAAGTCTTTCTTTTGGTGTGCCAATCCTTTGTGTCATTCTGGATTTCAAAGAACACGTTGAAAATGATCAGATGCCGTTGTCAAAAATCTAACCTGAGTTAGAAAGAATGAAATTAATTGAGAAGAGTGCACACTCAGATGTTGTCTAGGGTTCAAATTTGTATCGGTCCAAGCATCATTCCATACTCATACACCCTCCCTGCAGAGATCTATAACTTCCCTGGTGGATCATTCAGAGGCTCGAGAAAGGACATGTTTTGATGGGCCCATTTCAATATGGACAGGACCAATCTCAGTATCTGCAACCCAGAAACCTGTCCTGTTCTTCTGGTGAAACATTAGCAGCAGCAGTATCGCTAATGAAGAATAACTACCATGTAATGTCATAGCTGCTTCCTCTCATCCCCACACTGCGGTCCCAGTCCTAAGCTGCTAATAAGATCTGTTCTCATTTTGCTCTGGGCTATATCCAGACTGGAGGGAAAAATGCTTTGGACTAGGCTTCATGATGCTTGAAGTTCTCAAACAGCCTTCTTAGAGGTATGCCAGAGAACTGGATAGGGAGCCAGAATTTTTATTCTCCCAGTCTCATGTGAAAGCAAATCTTAAAGGGAACCTGTACTTTGACCCCTAGTCAAATGAGGTTCTTTTGAAAATGAGGTTCTTCACCTTTCCCACTGTGGTCGCATCAGTGAAAAGTGAGTTGAAAGGTAAATCTACTGCCATCCTGTTGTACTATGCTTTCTCTCCTCAGTGGTGTTTGTGTAACTATATGGGATGAACAACAAAGCATTATTGCTCTTTTCAGCTAAGTTATTTCAGAGGAGGGTTTTTGGGATCTGAAATCCCTCCCTTGCTCAACTAATAAGAAAACCTTTGCCATTCCTGATGTTGCTGGGGTTCAAAAGGAAGCTGTATTTCCACATTTTCCTGGCAGGCAAAGCAGTACCATCACTTCCTTTTCCAGGATAAGATCAGAAGTGTCTACTTAAATCAAGGCAATAAAAAGAAAGAAATATAAGTAAGATTCAGCATCTAATCACTCAATGCTTCCAATGTCCAGTTTTCCATTTAAAATGACTTGACATATAAAAATCACCAAAAAATCAAAATAAATAAAATATTAATGAATAGATGCCAATGCCTGATGACATATAATTGAATTATTTTACAAGCATTTTAAAGAAGACATTATAGGAAGGAAAGGTATACAAAAGGAGAGGAAGTGGGAGGGGTAGGGGAAAGGTAAACAGGGAAAAGAAAAACTATGTGAAAAGGAAAAACATGGAAACAATGTCTTTGTAAACAGGAAAAGGTGGAGGGTAGAAGGGAGGACTGGAGAATGGGGAAAAATAAGAATCAAGATGAATCATGTAAGGTATAAGATCCCAATGAAGAATATAACTATATTGCATATCTAAAATGTACCAATAAACAATACTAATAACATAAAACAAAATAAACAGAGCTTCAAGAACTTGTGAAACAACTAAATACATTTATGTGGTTATATCACATAAAGTGGTAAAGGGTGTGGCTGAGAAAATTTTCAAAGAAATAATGACTGGCAATATTCCAAATTTGAGAAAAGTTACAAACTGAAACATTCAGAAGTCGAGCTTATCTTCAACAACTCAACATAAACTTAAAGAAATGATGCAAGACAAATGATAGTCAAACTTTTGAAAATTAAAATTAGAGACAAATTTGAAGGCATTAAGTAAATGCAATAGAAGCCAAAATAGAAAGAAAGAAATAAAAATCACTGTTTTTCCCAGGTAGGATGATAGTTTTTATAGAAACTTCCAAGGAGCTCTTCAAAAAATTTCTAAAACTAACATTTGTGTCCTGCAAGCTCACAAGACCCAAGACAAATATACAAAAATGAACTACATGACTATACACTAGCAATGAACTCATGAATATCATAATTGAGTTCTCAATATTATTTATAGACAGGCAATCACCCGGCAGCGGGCGCGAGAGCTCCTGGCCTGCGCGTGAGCTCCCAGCCTGAGCGACAACAGACCAGAAAGGCCCCAAAGACCCCGGAGGGGGTTTCTTCAGCTGCCTGCCTGCCTGCCTGCCTGCGATCACCCAGTGGCCTGTGCGCGAGCTCCCGGCCTGCATGACAACAGACCCAGGAAGGAAGGTAGCCTCGCGGGTGCCCTTGAAACACCCACACGACACCCCCCCCCCC
>NW_022900936.1:36144133-36206831 GCF_012274545.1 Fukomys damarensis
ATAAATATATTTGCACCAAATACAAATGCTCCCAACTGTATAAAACAAATATTAAGTAACATGAAAAACCAAATAAGCACTAACACAATTGTAGTGGGGGATTTAAATACCCCACTATCACAAATTGAGAGATCTACTAGGCAGAAAATCAACAATGAAATAATAGAACTGAACCAAGCTTTGGAACACATGGACTTAATAGATGTTTATAGAGTATTCCACCCCCAAAAACCAGAATATACATTCTTTTCGGCTGCACATGGATCATTCTCCAAAATAGACCACATACTGGCTCACAAAACAGGTCTAAATAAATGCAAAAAAATTGAAGTCATCCCCTGTTTATTATCAGATCATAGTGCAATCAAACTAGACATCAATAGCACAAGAAACTATAGAAACTTCACAAGCACATGGAAACTGAACAACACTCTCCTAAACAATCAATGGATTACAGAGGAAATTAAAGAAGAAATTAGACAGTTTTTACAAATAAATGAGAATGCCAATACAACATACAGGAATCTTTGGGACACAATGAAAGCAGTTCTACGTGGAAAATTCATAACATTGAATGCCCACACTAGGAAAACAGAGCGGGCTCAAATAAACAACTTAACGATGAAACTTAGACTCCTAGAAAAACAAGAGCAAGAAAAACCCAAAGCTCGAACAAGAGAGGAAATTATAAAGATCCGAGCAGAAATCAATGCAATTGAAATTAAGAAAACGATACAAAAAATAAATGAAACAAAGAGCTGGTTTTTTGAAAGAATAAATAAAATTGACAAACCCTTAGCTAATCTTATCAAAAAAAGGAAAGAAAAGGCTCAGATCCATGCAATTAGGAATGAAAAAGGCGAAGTCACAACAGATCCGAAAGAAATCCAGAGGATCATGAACACCTACTTTGAGAACCTGTACTCTAATAAAATGGAAAACACAGAAGAAATGGACAGATTTCTAGATACTTATGAATTACCAAAGTTGAACGAAGAAGATAAAAACATTTTAAACACCCCAATCACAATCAGTGAAATTGAAAATGTAATTAAAAACTTACCAACAAAGAAAAGCCCAGGCCCTGATGGATTCACTGCTGAATTTTACAAGACATTTAGAGAAGAACTACTACCATTACTCTTCAAACTTTTCAATGAAATTGAAAGAGAAGCTATACTTCCAAATTCATTCCTGGAAGCAAGTATCACTCTGATTCCCAAACCAGAGAAAGATACAACCAAAAAGGAGAACTACAGACCAATCTCCTTAATGAATATAGATGCAAAAATCCTTAATAAGATACTAGCAAACAGAATACAGAGGATTATTAAGAAGATCATCCATCATGACCAAGTCGGATTTATTCCAGAGATGCAAGGGTGGTTCAACATACGAAAGTCAGTGAATGTAATACATTATATTAACAAAGTCAAGGACAAAAACCATATGATCCTCTCAATAGATGCAGAAAAAGCATTTGATAAAATTCAACACCCATTCATGATAAAAACCCTGCAAAAAATTGGAATAGATGGTCTATACCTCAATTTAATAAAGGCTATTTATGAAAAACCATCAGCCAACATCATATTGAATGGCCAAAAACTGAAAACCTTCATGTTAAAATCAGGAACAAGACAAGGATGCCCACTATCGCCACTTCTCTTCAATATAGTTCTGGAAACATTAGCCACAGCAATTAGACAAGAGAAAGAAATTAAAGCAATAAAGATAGGAAAGGAAGAAGTTAAACTATCATTATTTGCTGATGATATGATACTCTACATTGAAGATCCAAAAAACTCCACCAAAAAACTTCTAGACTTAATTGACAGATTCAGTAAAGTATCTGGATACAAGGTGAATACCCAAAAATCAATAGCCTTTCTATACACAAATAACAGACAGACAGAAAGAGAAATAAGGGAAAAAATTCCTTTTACAATAGCATCCAAAAAAATGAAGTATCTAGGAATCAATCTAACAAAAGAAACAAAAGATCTCTACACTGAAAACTACAGCACTCTGAAAAAAGAAATCGAAGAGGATATAAAAAAATGGAAAGATATCCCCTGCTCCTGGGTAGGAAGAATCAACATAGTGAAAATGGCCATACTACCGAAACTGCTATATACATTCAATGCAATGCCAATTGAAATTCCAACACTATATTTCACAGAACTAGAAAAAAGAATCCAAAAATTCATTTGGAACCACAAGAGACCTAGAATAGCAAAAGCCATTATAGGCAACAGTCACATGGCACCAGGTGTAACAATTCCCAATTTGAAACTATACTACAAAGCCACTGTGATAAAATCAGCATGGTACTGGCAAAGAAATAGGCCTGAGGATCAATGGAACAGACTGGAAGACACAAAAACAAATGCAGATGTACTCAGCTACCTCATCTTCGACAAAGGAGCTCACCATCCTCAGTGGAGGAAAGATAGCCTCTTTAATAAATGGTGTTGGAAAAACTGGATATCAACCTGTCACAGATTAAAATTAGACCCTTATCTTTCGCCATGCACTAAATTAAAATCCAAATGGATTAAAGATCTAAATATTAAAACAGAAACATTAAACTTGCTGGAAAGTAAGTTAGGCAGAACTCTGGAAGACATTGGTATAGGAAAAGACTTTATGAACAAATCCTCAGTAGCACGGGAACTAGCAGAAAGAATCAACAACTGGGATCTCATCTTACTAAAAAGCTTCTGTACTTCAAAAGAAACCATTAGCAGAACTAAGAGACAATCTACAATGTGGGAAAAAATTTTTACCAGCTGTACCTCAGACAAAGGACTATTATCAAGGATATATAAAGAACTCAAAACAATCAGTCCCCCCAAATATAAAGACCCGATCCAAAAATGGGCATCCGAAATGAACAGACATTTCTCATACAAAGAAGTGAAAGCAGCAAGAAAATATATGAAAAAATGTTCCACATCACTGGTCATTCGAGAGATGCAGATGAAAACAACACTGAGATTCCACCTCACCCCACAAAGAATGGCTGCTATCAAGAAATCACACAATAACAAATGTTGGCGGGGTTGTGGGGAGAAAGGAACCCTCCTCCATTGTTGGTGGGAGTGCAGACTAGTGCAACCACTATGGAAATCAATATGGAGATACCTCAAAGAGCTTGGACTGGAGGTTCCATTTGACCCAGCCATCCCTCTGTTGGGTATCTTTCCAAGAGAACTAAAAGAATCATATCACAGAGAAGTATGTGCACCCATGTTTATAGCGGCACAGTTTGTAATAGCTAAATCTTGGAAACAGCCTATTTGCCCATCCGTTGGAAACTGGATAAAGAAGTTGTGGTTTTTCTATAAAATGGAATATTACTCAGCCATAAAGAGCGAAAGAATAGATTCATTCATAGGAAAATGGATACATATTGAAGATATACTCCTAAGTGAAATAAATAAGTCACACATGTGTAAATACCAAATAGTTTCCCTGGTGTGAATATTCTGCAACAATGCATAAGATTCTAATAAGATTACTGACATTTAGAAATGGGAAGAAAGGAGCTAAAGGTGTAGGGAAGGTGTGATGCGTAGGGGAAGAACAAAAAGGGAAAAGAAAAAAATGTGAGAGAATGAAAAGAGGAAAATGAAGTGTTTGTAGATGGGGAGGGGAGGAGAGGGTGAAGGGAGGGCAGAGGTAAGGGGAAAAAATGAGAATCAAGACTTGCCATGTAAAGGTACATGATCCCAACAATGAATGTAACTGTACTGTATCCCTAAAATGTACCAATAAACTCAATAAAATTTAAATAAAAAAAATTATTTATAGACACAGAAAAGGGAAATATTTAGATATAAATCTAAATATATTCAGAAGAGTTATTTTTTTAAAACTACAAAATTCTGATAAAATATAGAAAAAAGCTATTAAAATAGAATAGTATAATATATCATGGATTGAATAAATATAATGAATATTTAATTTCTCTCTAAATTTTTATAAAGATCTAACACAGTTCTCCAAATCCCAGCAAGATGTTTGTAGATATAGGCAATATTAATTTAAAACTTAGACTTTATAACAAATAATCTTGAATAGCTAAAACAATCTTTCAAAAATAGAATAAATTTGGAGGAATTAATCAAAGTGATACTAAATCTTGTCATATACCACAGTAATAAAGGTCAATTGGTGAAGTGGTACCTCAGTTCATGAACTTATTTTGTTTCATAATTCTGTCATACTTTTTTCTTTATAGTACAGGTGACTGAACTCAGGACTTGCACTTGTGAGGCAGTTGTGGAAACACTGAGCTAAATCCAGCCCTGTTCCATAATTCTGGAAAAGAGGTCCATAGTCATCACCCAAAGCAGAGTTTGAAAACAAAACAAAATTTTGACAAATGCATCTGTTCATGAACCAAATTTTTCACCAACAAAGTACACATGGACCGAAGTACCATTGTGTTGGTGGAGAGAAAGATAGAACAACTGAAAAAAGCGGAGAATCCTATATACATAATAAGTTTTTGATAAAGATAATAAAGCAATTAAATGAAGAGTATTTTTAACAAAGATAGGGATCCATCTGATATCTGGAAGGCATCAAATTTTTACCTTAGCTCACATCTTACACAAAAATTCACTTAAAATGGAACATATATATAAATACAAAATGAAGACTTCTTTAAAAAATAAAACATATGACAACATAATTACAAAATCAGACTTGGTATATAGTTTTAAACATAACATTAATTCTGAGCTATACATGAAAAATTTGTAAATTAGATTTCATGAAAGTTAAAATATTTGGTTCATAAAGACCCTGTAAAGAGAATGAATAGAAAAACCTCAGACTGGAATATATCTCAGATATGTATACAAACTATGTATTTTAAAAATAAATCTGGGGAAAAAATAAGAACTGAGATACATCACATAAGGGTACAAGAACCCAATGATGAATGTAACTGTACTGTATACCTAAAAAGTACCAATAAACTTAATGAGGAAAAAAAATCATATATAGATTACTTGAAGAATTCTCAATATTCAAAAGTTAAAAATATAAAGTCCAATTTTAACAAATAATAAAAGACAAAAACAAAGAGATCCCTCATCAAAGATGATATATAAAAAACAAACACATGAAAAGATATTCAATTTCACTAGCCAATAGGGAGATGCATGAGATATTACAAGCATGATTTACAGTATTAACACTATATATAGTATTAACATCAGGTGTCTACATGAGCATTCCCAAATTGCTCATTCAGTAGCAGGACTCATAGCACTTAGTGTAGTTATACAATTAGCTATGATTTATTACAGAGAAATGAAGGATACAAAGCAAAATTAGCAAAAATAACTCTATAAGAAGAGCTCTATTTTGAATTAGTTACATTTCTCTAACACTTCTCTTGCCCTATAATCACAAAGGGTATATTTATGCTGGTAATGTTTTGTGGCAACCAATATGAAACATTCTCTATTGGAGGAATTTATCAGTAGCTCGGTTCCCAGATTTTGGCTGATGGTTGGTCACGTGGATACTTTTTGTTTTACAGATATTAAAATTCCAAATGCCCAGAAGAAAAACAGGTGTTCAAAATTAACCAAATTGATTGTGCAAAAAAGTTAGATATAGGGAAACATTAGTAAAAATCCTCTCAAAATCCCCTTTCCAATATTTCAACCAAAGGACAACCTGGTCAAGTGATCTTAAGGATAGATTATTGGTACTAATTATTTGTATAATCCCTTTTCTATTTGAAAAGATACAAATACTAGCAAGAACGAACATTAATGGGTGTGTGGATAAACTATATCACTGATTCTTATTGGTGTAGATACAGCCACTTTGGAAAAAACTAAGCACATATTTTCAACAATTGAAATTTGCATGTATATTCCAGAGGCATGAAAATGTATGACCTAATAAAAAGTTACATAATTAACAAAATTATTTGTAGTAGCCCCAACCTAAAAAATCACCAGAAATCAATAGGTGATTTATTAAGTAATCCTACAGGATTAGAAGTCAAGGGTATGGTCAATCACATCATCTTCACATTGAAGAAATGGAGAACCCAGTAGCTGCTCAGTCCAAGAATTGGGAAACCATGAGACAAGAGAGGTCAAGGATATAGCTCCATCTAAGACGGAAGGCTTGGAATTTCTCTGTAGAGTTCCTGGTGTGTCTGCATTGGAAGGTTAAGAAACTGGATTCTGATATCCACAAGCAATGGGAGCAAGTCATGCAGTCTCTAAATCAGAAAGGAGCTTCCAAAAGCACAATCTACTTCTCTTTCTTCCCCTTTAATTCTCCCTGGGCTTCATGTGCATTGGATGGACCCACACACCACTGGTTGAGTCATCCACTCTCTATGTGTTGGCCCATATATCAATGATTTCTATAAACACCTCACAGACACTCCCAGAAATATGTCACTAATATTCTTAAGAACACTTAATCCAATCAAGATGAGATAGCACAATTAATGGGTATTTCTTTCAAGAGAAGAATAAACTGTCATAAATACACAGTGGAATACAACTAACAATAAAAGGGAATTATTGTTAATCCATGCTATGACTTGTGTGTGTATGTTCCCTAAAGCCTCATGTGGCCCTTGGGGTTGGAGGTGGCTGGATCAAGGTTGTGTGATTCTGGGATTTATTAAGTGTGTGATGCTGCGGTTAAGAGTGTGATGCTGCAATTTGGGTTCCTCACCCTGGGTGAGGATGGCACTGTACAAAGGGCAGGTAGCCTGGATGAATATAAATGCAGGCTTAGTTTCTACTGCTGCTGTTGCTGCTGCTGCTGTAGGGTCCCTGCTTTGCTGCCTTCTACCTGTCCTGCTTTGCCAAGGGCTGATTCTCCTCTGTGATGCTCCCCCACCATGCCCCCCTTCCTGATTATGGATGGCTACAAACTATGGGCCAAAATATAACTCCCCTCCTTTATCTTTGCGTTTTGAGTATTTTGCCTCAGAAATTAGAAAAGCAGCTAGGACGACTGACATAGCCAAATAACAAATCATTGCCAGAGTGAACACAAAAACTCAAAGGTTGCATAGTACATTATTTAATTTATAAAATATTTTCAAAACAACAAAATATAAAGATGTAGAACACATTAGTAGTCTTCAGGAGTTGGTGATCTAGGACAGGGTGGGTCTCACTATAACAAAATAGCAACAGTAAATCTTTAATGTGTTGCAAAATTTCCATACCTAAACTGAGGTGGTAATTATACTCACCTACAAGTATACTAAAATTATATCTAACTGTAAAAGAAATCCTGCAGTTCTGATTTTGTACTGTACAATGTAAGCTATAATTAGTGAGAGAAAATTGCATGAAGACAACATGGTACTTGTGTATTATATTTGCAGCATACTGTAATCTCATAATTATATAAAATTAAAAAGGTAACAAAAACTGTGTATTAATAAGTAATTATTTCAGAGTTGATGAAATAGTACATTTTTTCTGCCTGAATGTGTTCCTAAAATTTCATGTTTGCCAAGTGCACTCACTAGCCCATATTTGTACTGATTGATTTATTTTATTTTCAGAAAGTAAGACAATGGCTTCAAAAAAGGGATAAACTCTAAAATAAAGTGAGAAAGAAAAATAATAAAAACTATCCATCAGTTATGTACAATATGGAAAAAATTAAACACATTTGATCACTCTAGCTCATATATAGACTATATTAAGATTTAAAAAATTAGACTTCCCCAAAGAAAAGACCCAATCAAAAACTGGTCAGGCAAAAGGAATAAAGAATTCACAGAAGAAGTACAAATGCTGAATAAATGCATGAAGAAACCTACATAAGATCCTAATGAGATAATTGACGATGGGAAATAGGAAGAAAAGGGCTAAACGTGTAGGGAAAGTGGGAAGGGTGGGGGAAAGGGAATAAGGGAAAAGAAAAAAAATATGAGAACATGAGAAAATGGAAATAAAATGTTTGTAAATGGGGAGGGGTGAAGGGGTGAAGGGAGGGCAGGGACAAGGGAAAAAAATGAGAACCAAGACCAGTCATGTAAAGGTACAAGACAGCAATAACGAATGTAACTATATGTATACCTAAAATGTACCAATAAACTCAATGAGAAAAAAAAAAAGAAATGCTCACCACTGGTCATTAGAGAAATGTAAATTATAACAACACTGAGGTTTCATCTTACATCAGAAAGAATAGCCAGCATCAGGAAATCAAATAATACTAGAGAGGCAGCAGGTAAAAAGAAAGACTGTACATTGCCGGTTGGAATGAAAACTAATACAAGCACTATGGAAATCAGTATGGAGATTCTAAAAACAAAACAAAACAAAAAAACAGGAATTCCATTTGACCCAGCTCTTCTTCTTCTAGGTATCTTCTTGAATGAATGCAAGACATCATATTATAGTGAAATATGGATACCCACGTTTATAGCAGCACAATTAATTCATAATAACTAAATCTTGGAAGCAACCTATATGCCAATCAACAGATGACTGGTTAGAGAAAACGTGGTATTTACACACAATGAAGTGCTTCTCTGACATAAGGAATGATAAAGTTAGTCAGTGGTATGAAAGTGGATGCACCTTAAGGCAATAATTTTTAACTGATACAAATCAAACCCCCAAGCTTGAATATCTCATGGTTTCTCTTATATGAGAAGCCTAGAGTAAAAATAAAGAGTAAAATAAAAGATAAATAATAGAAGTAGGCAGACAGCTTTTCTCACTGGAAAGGGGATCAGGACTTGGAATGAGGAGTGAGGGAGGTTAAGGATAAGAAATTAGAAAAAGGAGTTGGAATGTGTTATATACATGTCCCAATGCAATACAAGGAATATAAACCTTACGTACTGAAACATGTACAGAAAAACAGAGAAAGAATGGGATCGAGTGATGAGTGGAGGGAGGAGAAAGA
The DNA here is from genome assembly GCF_012274545.1 of Fukomys damarensis. NCBI lineage: Eukaryota > Metazoa > Chordata > Mammalia > Rodentia > Bathyergidae > Fukomys > Fukomys damarensis. The sequence goes on from NW_022900936.1 coordinate 36,153,065, forward strand.
GAAGGGAAAGAGACAACAGGAATTAAGAAGAGTTACATACATGTACCAACCTCGCACTATCATTTCAAAAGCTGGAGAAAAAATACTGGAAATTAATACTTAGTTGTTATTTATATACACTATTTAATTCAATTTAAAAAACAGTAGTGAAAAATCACAATTTTTGTGATTCAATAAATAAAGACAGCTAGTAAATATTTTAATCGTGGTGGAATAAAGTTAAAGAAGGGCTCTTAATGGTTTTAGATGGAATTTTTTTGTTCCAATGCCAAGGTTCCACAGCTGCTCTGAAATACACCTATTTACACTTTTATATATTACCATACTTGTGTTTCTTTCCTTTTATTTTTAGCTACATAACTTAGAGGAATTGTTTTGGAAGGAAGCATTTGGCAAGTAGGAAAATGCTATTATTCTGTTTTCTACTCCATCAGTTTCTGTCTTAAATCTCAATAGTACGAACTCTCAGATTTGTTTTGTAAATTCATAGAATTGGAAAGTGAAAAAATGTAGTTTTTTTTTAAATTGAGAGGAGAGATCAATTATATTTTTAGTACTTTATTGAGGAACAGTGATGTTAACAAGAATGAATTTCAGAAATAGTATACTAAATTATGCAGTTTTCCACTAATCTCAAATAACTAGCCTCAAATTGAGAGAATCCTGTCTTTGAATTCACTACATAACATAAATAGCAAAAGCTATTAAAAGTTTCTAATTACAGAAGTTTCTAAAGTCAGAAGGACTTACTGGTAGAAAACACATTAAGGATTCTCATATTTCCTCAATTCCTGAGTTTATTTTGATGCTTTTGTGGACATTTTCCCCATGAGAATATCATAGATGTTTTTCAATTACTATCTTTTAGAGTAAAAGTATAGAGCATATGTTTAACTCTTGCACTACTACTGGCATACTAAGATACCACAAATAACAACTGGTAGGAAAGGAAAGAGTATTTTACTTCAACAGGCAAAATTTTATTTCTAGTTGAGAAAATATGACGGTGAATGAATTTTAGTAACAAAATCTTGTTCTCTTATCCTTGCAACTGCACCTGACATTAGAATGTACAAAAATGTTTTATAGAAAATTCTTGATTAATAAAAAGTATCAAGAAGCATGCAATATATGAATATAAAAATTGCTTTCCCTGTACTTTTCAGCATTTTTGTTAATATATTTTTAAAATACACATGGTATTAGTTCCTTTATAGCAAAAACTGGAAGTCAATGATAAAAAGAGAGATGATTATGCACCTTGAGCTCATTTTACTTATTATACTGTGATAGAAGGCTCACACACTAAAGAAATACAGTAAACTGTACAAAATGCCACATATATATATATATACACTCACATATCATTCTAAGGCAGCACAGAAGATAGAATAATTAGTGCTGCTAATGTGTAAGCCAGCTTTCCATCACAGTATGAATACCTGAGATAATGAATTCATGAAGGAAGATTAACTTTGGTGCACAATTTTAAAGACTTCAACCTACGATCATCACTTGGCCCTATTGCTTTGGTTTAGGCAGCACATCAAGGTGCGAGGTTTCTGTGAAGCACAGGTGTTTATCCCATGACTTGGAAGAAAAAGGAGGTAGATTGGGATCCACAGGTCGTTCAACGGGCTACTTAATGAGCTCCCATTGGATTTTCTCCAAGTTTTCACCACCTCTCAATAACATCAAGCTGAGGACCCAGCCTTTAACATATGGACTTTAGGAGGAAATTTCAGATCTAAACTATAGTTTGGATAAATCATATCATAATGACAACCCAGTATTTGATCTCAGGCCTCAATGAGAGGATTTCAACTGGGAGCAGGTGTTCCTTGGCGCTGGAGAGCAAAGAGTGCGAACTTGTGAGGTCTAGCTGTACTCCACTGATCTGTGGACTGCAAAATAAGAGATGCGCAGGGAGCACGTGAGCGGGATGCAGCAAGACTAAAACTCCAAGAGACCAGAGTAATACTGTGAAACATAAACCTTTAGTTTATTGCTATCCAAGCTTTTGTGTTTAGTCTATATGTACAGGGTACCAAAGCAGCTTTAATATTGGTGAGTAGGTTTTTCATTTCAAGTGTGACAACTAAAGTGGTTTGATGACGATCAAATACAACTATCTAAAGTAGTTATAATAAAAACAAACCGGAGGATTACTTTGTGGTGTTTGAAGAGACATATATGAGAAAGTGAACTGCAGCATCATCAATGAGGAGGAAAGGAGAAGAGAATTTTGGAGACACATGTTAGGTACTTTTAACTGGATTATAAGGCATGTTAATATTATAAAATATAAATAGTTTAAAATATGATGAACTATATTGCCATTCAGTTAGATAAGAAATCAAACCAATTCCATTTCCTGATTTCACAATCTTTGAAATCATATTTAGTTTTCATATTAAACAGAAATATTATATTTAGTTCAAAAATATCATATTTAGTTATCTTCTGAGACTCTTACATATTCTTATGCAATATATATCTATTCATTGCCCTTAATTTATAAGACTCTCTGCTATATAGAAGGCCTGAGCAAGTGACAATTAAATAAATGCACAAATCAGTGAAGACATGTTTGTGTAAACTTCACTTTCAATTTAAAATATAGGAAATTTTAAAAGATAATTGCAATCTTATCTTGACTTACTATCAGGTTAGAATTAAAGGTCTTTCACTGTTAACCATGTTGTAAAATTTAATGACAATGATTCTTTATTTTCTTATTATATAGCTTTATGTTATCTTTCTGATATTTATTGCCACCTTTGTGTCATGTCTCTAAATTGAAAATACTGTGTCACTAATGGGCTTAGTAAATTTATGTAACTCACACACCAAGATAGTTATGAAATGTTAAAAAAATATGTCCATACAATGCTGATCACCAAAAATTCTATTATGTAAGGTCTAGTCTTGTGCAGACATTTTTATCTATTTCACATTTGTTTAGGGACAGCCTGTAGAATGTACATATTCCTGACTGAAATATTTTTATAATTCAAATGAAAAATGAATCTAAGGAAAACAGAGGAGCTATCAAAATAATAATGCCTCAAAGCATTTTTTTCTAAATTCACTAAATATTCTGTCAGCTAAGCACCTTCTGGCACATAAGAAAACTTATTAATATCCATGAGTAGTATTTTATTTTTTTCTTTTATTGAGTTTATTGGTACATTTTAGGTATACAGTACAATTACATTCATTGTTGGGATCTTGTACCTTTGCATGACAGGTCTTGGTTCTCATTTTTTCCCCATACCCTGCCGTCCCTTCAACCCCCCCCTCCCCATTTGCAAACACTTTATTTCCATTTTTTCATTTTCTCATATTTTCCCCTTATTACCTTTCCCCTACCCTTCCCACTTTCCTTACACCTTTAGCCCCTTTCTTCCAATTTCACAATTAGTAGTGTTTTAAAATGATCACAAGAACAGTACAGATTTTATTCTCATTTAATTGTAAAAGTTTTGAACTTAATTTCAATTCAATTTTAATATTTAAATGTGTAATAAATAAGAAATCAAACAAAATTTCAGATTATCACTTAATAGTGTGTGATGTAGATTTATGTAAAGATAAAATTGTTTTAAGCAGATATGGAATACTTTCCTACATATGAGAAGTACATGTTTGAAAAAATAATAGCTTTTAAGTCTAGTATTCTTGAAACTGTTTACTAATCTAGATAAGTAAATGTCCTGTTGTATAAAAGAAAAATGTTTTCTGACATTCCTGATATTCCTCTTGGCTAATAAAAGGAATGGTATGTCAGAATGCATTATGGGAATGTTTTAGGTCTTGAAAATTAGGGTAGTGATTGATTATACACTTATGTAGGGTCTTCACACCGAAACTGAGTCACTAATATTTTAATTATAGATTAATTAGAATGCAGTTCTCTTCAACTACCAGTGTTAACTTAAAATTTTGGTTTCCAATGTTCTCAGAATAACTTATCTAATGTCTAGAGACACTACAAGTCTTTTATATTGGTGCTGTGAATTGTAACTGAAATTTATATTGCCATTTTGAATCTATCTATACTTAATCTTATTTTTAATATAGATTAATTCATTTTACATTGCCTGTTGGCACCATGGCAAGCATGCCTGGAAAGTCAAACAGAAAGTTGAATAAATTAAGGACTAAAGAATTTTGCGTGCCACTTCTATCCTTTATCTGTTAGAAATTTTGCCCACATTCAGCTGACAGAGGGAAAAATGAGGTCTAGGAAGGGTGGCTTGCCAGGCCTTATTAAGTTGAGTTCAAGCACTCACACTTCCTTAGCTCACTCATCTGGCCTGATTCCATTTTTTTTGTCCTAATTGCAATGGACTGAATGAATGCATGACCGCTGTATCGGGCAGCCTGTGTAAAATACTTGAGTTCAGCAAATCTTTGACAAGCACCATTCATTAATCTTTGTTTCATAATTCTAACCAGTACGCACACCCTGCCTTTCTGTCCCTATCTGCAAGTAAATTGGTTTTTAAGAAAATGAAGAGGTCAGCAGAAGATGTTGGAGCACACATTTTTCTGTTGAAACCAATCAGTATATATGGGTTACAATGTCAACAGTTAAAGATAGCAGAACTTGTCCATATTTCAACTGAATCATCAGTTTATATTAGCTAAATATTGTTTGTGTGTCCCAGTAGCAATAAAAATAAATTAAAATTAAAAATTATGGACAGCTTTTAGCTACTGATATTTAAGCCCTTAAAATATAATTGAACAAAGCAGAATACTTTAATTTCTGTGAAACATTAGAGCTCTTTATTTTGATATCCAAAGACAAGTTATCAATGTTCTCTCTCATGTAACAGTGAATTTTTTTATTCATTAAGTTTATTGGTACATTTTAGGTGTATGATATGATGACATTAATCATTGGGAATTTGTACCTTACATGATGTATCTTTGTTCTTAATTTTCTTTCCTGTCTCCGGGCCCTCCATTCAACCTCTCCACCTGTCCTTCTTTACAAAGACTTTGTTTCTATGTAACAGTAAATTTGATAACTTGAACATATTAGTTTACATATTGAGAATAAGTAGAAAAGTTGTAAAATATATATTGAAGATATTATTAACATATACAGTTACAAAGAAAATAAGGAGTTGCAAAATAAGGATCTGTTATTCTATGATCTCAGCTCTGATATGGGTTAAAAAGACCTTGGGATTTGGTAGCTTCTGTATTTCTTACTTATAATAGTTTAGAAGGGAAATATGCACTTGTCCAATCATGTAACATTTACATGCTCTTCTGGTAATTTATTTCATTTATTTAGCCAAGGCCAATGATTAAAAATATTTAAGAATGCTACAGAAAACTTATGCTGAAGTTTCTCAGGGATTTTATATTTATATGAAGGTAATTATCAAAGAGTTTCTCGGGAAGTTCTTACAGAGACAATAATTCCCGAGCTCTTGAATTTTCCTAACTGCTCCTGGTCATTCTACTTAAAGGAGCATTTTGTTTGCTACAGAGTCTTTAATTTATCTTCTCTGTTTGAATCCCTTTTTGCAAGTATTCTACCACTGGAGTAAAAAAGATTAGTATTTATGATTTTTTTGTTTTCCAGCATGCTCACTAGAATATATTTCCAGGTTAATAATAGCAGCTCAAGTTTCTTAGAGTGTGATGGCTGCTGTTTTCTTTTAGGATTATACTATTTTTAGCCTCCATTTTTAATGTTGAGAAATAAGATTTCCATCTAAATTTTTCATTGTATAGTTATTTTTAATATGATCTGTCTTCCTCCACTCCTGCTCATTTGAAGATTTTGTCATTGTCTTTTGCTTTTAGCAATATTATCATGTGTCTGAGTTTCTTTTATTTATTTATTTATCCCATTTAAAATAGAATGGGGTCTTTGATTTTATAGCTTGATAGTTTTCATCAGTTCTAAAAATTTTTAGGCTTTATCACTCACATATTGTCTTTCTCATTCTTCTTGTTTTTTCTGTATAAATTAATATTAAACTTCTAAATTTCAACTACTATTTCATTGGATTCTTATGTGTAATTCTGCATTCTCTATTCTGAATAATATCTATTGACCTCTATTATAGTTTCCTTACTATATTTTCAGCTTCATTTACACAAATATGAAATCAATTTATATAATTTTAATAAATATAATTTTTACTTCTGGGTGACCAACTTGATATGATTTATAAATATATACTATATCATTTTTCATGACTTTATCTTGCTAATACATTCATAAATTTGAATACTTTATGTGAACTTTATGTTTATATTTTATAGAACTCACCAGAAAGAGAGAGAGATAGTCAGATATTTAATGCAAGGAACAAATCGAAGAGTTTATAAAGGCTGAGAGTTTCCCCAATCTAAATCTATAACATAAGATACCCAGGAAGTCTGGTGATAAATTCAGCTCAAGTCTGAAGATCAAGAATGAGAGGAACTAATAGTGTAGATTCCAGTATAAGGGCCAGAGAGGGTGAGATGAGAGATCCTAGCTCAAGTAGGAGAGCAGAAAGTGAAAGGAGTGGAGTCCTCTTCTCTCCGTTTTTTACTCTACTGTAGGCCCCAGTATTGACTGATTTCCACCAATCCTGGAAGATTCTTAAGTCAATGCAGGGATTCAAATGTTAATTTCATCAGAATACAAATTCAGAGAAATACCCATAATATATCTATATCTATATCTATATATATACATAGATAGATATAGATATGTATACATATATTAATGTTAAAATAGTTCTTTTCCATTCAATTCCTAATAATTTAATATTCAAAAATTTTCGGTCTGTTCTGGATCTCTGTACTTAAAAATCATGTTGAATTGTTTTTATGCTTTTATTATTTACTTTATGTGGATAAAAATATTTGAAAGCATAATATGTAGTCTAAAAATTATCTGGCATCTGACTGTGGTCATTGCTAGTGTAAAGCTACCCTACACTAAGTTAAGGCTTTGCGATATCTCAGAAGACATAATCCAATTTCATTTTGCTGGTAGTTTCTCATGAAGGTTGGTGAACTCCCTGGTGAGGAACACCAAGAGTGGGGTGAATCTTTTTTAAAAATTATCATATTCTGCGGGCTCTGACATTTATTGAATTCTAACAACATTTGCAAATTAAACAGTACAGGTAATATTTGTGAAGAAAGCAGTTTTCTTAGTTAAGCATCTCTGATGAATTTGAAATGTACTTAAATTAAGTTTAGTCATTATCTGTGACCTTTTCAACTCAAACATTTTTAAAAAGTAGCTTCTAATATTTTATCTATCCATCATAATTATGAAGCTGGTTTTAATAATATAGCCCATATCAGTCCATATCAGAAACAGGAAGTCCTGCATGAGTTGTCACTCATGTTTTTTGCACAATTCTGTAATATTTACATAATTTAATGCACATATAAATATCTAGTTATTGTGTGCATTATATTTAATGCATATACAAATATTTATCTATTTATTTATATGTGTGTTTCGATTTCACTTGCTCCTTGTTCATGTTGATCAGTAATTCGCACTTAGGCTGGCTATTTAACTGTTACTTATTTTGTTAATCATCACTTTCTAAAACTGAATCATGAAATTTTTAAAAGGCAGGATTTAGAGTTTTTTTCTGATGGTGTTGGTGCTTTAGTTAAGTGGAACAAGGGCCTGACAGGATTACTTTGAGCTAAATCTTAACACTTTTTAAACATTGCTACAATGCATTCTAACATCAGTCATATTTGAAAGCAGTGTAGTTAGAAAATCTCTAAAAGATTTTTTTCTTTTCTTCAAGAAAATGTCTCAGACATCTCCTGGATTTTAGATATCTTTCTGATCCTCTCAGTGAAAGATAAAACCTTTCTAGAGTTCGAATTTCATGAAAATCTTTCTGACCCAACCCTCTTATGCAGGCATTTTCCCATTTATGGTGCACAAATAATTAAAACACAAGTTCTGTCCCAACTAAGACCAAAGGCAATAGACATTTTTAAAGCAATTTAGGTCTTTTTCATGTCATTTGCTGCACTCTGTTATATATTTAAGGATTTTTGTGTCTTCTTTATTTATCCAGCTGCCTGTAAAATTTGAAATGTGAATTTAAAATTTTTAATCTAGCATATTTCATTTCGTACAGAAAAGCTTTATTGTGATATGAACTGTATAATTCTGCCTAAAATAGACATGATTCTTCTCCAGGTTTTTTGAGATACAATAATAAGAAGTACAACATAAATTTTGCGGGGATTTTTGAATTATGGAAATTTTAGAACTTTGTTAGTCTGAATTTCTTCCTAATGTGAATCATCTTCACTTTCCTTGTGATCAAAGCTGTACTTATGTGACCAGTTTTTTCCCCATTATTGGTATCATACAGTCAAGTCTTCTAATTATTATTTCTGAACTCTTTTATCAATTAGATTTAATTGAAAACTTCTGAAAAATATCAAATTAAAAATTGTATTAAATATTAATGGGAAAAAAACATGACAATATATAGTTTTGCCCATTGTGAGGGAAAAGAAATCTATTCAATACATAAAAAGTGCTTCTCTCATGCAGAAGGAAAGCACAAATGGAGTGAATACGTGAGATGAATTTGTAATGTCAGTCATGATTTTTTTGAGGCATAGAAGTAACAGATTAAAAATAATTGAAATTCTTCCAATGCATTTGGACTTCCCAAAGAATGATATCTTTTCCATTTTTATCTTTCAACCTGAGGATATCCTTTATGTTAATTATCATATTTAATAGGTAAGAGGTTTGTGTTTGCCTCAGAAAAGAATTGATAAAACTTGCATTGTATAATACACAAGAGATGACAATGAAAATTTTTCATTTTACAATTATAGTGTTCTGATATGTATTATCAATGAAATTTTACACAGAAATGCTAAGTGATAATATTTTCCTTTGTAGCATAGGAATGTGTGACATGATGAAAACTCACAAATGTGGGCTATCTTTAATTTATATTAATAATATACCTATAAAAATGTACTTTAGCATATTAGTATAATATTTTCATATAGAATATGAAAGGAAAATAAGAATAAAATTTGATACTTATAATTTTCCCAGATGGCTCCAATTAAAATATGATATATTAAAATGCTAAGAAAAATGTATAAAAATATGTGTAATAATCTTTGCACAATACTTATAATAAACTGCAAATTGTCTCCTTGTGAATAACAATGCTGATTATGAATGATTTTCATATCTTTAAGTAGACCTTTTTTAAAAAATTTTTAACACCTTTAACGTGATTTAAAATTATCTTAAAATGTTTTCATTTAATTTTCAATTCTCTGGGGTAATATCTGACATAATCTATGCCAAAGCAAAACTTGTATACTAGCAAAAGCTGAATTTGTACACATCTTTATCGTTGACACCTAATAATCTTTTTGAATCATTCATCTTAGTTAATACACTAAGGAGCCTCCTAGAGATATATACCCTAAATATTAAAGAGTGTTTCAGACACTCTGGTGACTGATGAGGATGGCGTGTCCTTGCGAGGAATAGCAGGTCTTTGTTGTTACCAGCTTCCACTCCACTCATAGAGGAGCCAGGCGTCCAGTCACTGTCTTTACACAAGGCAAAGCACACAGACTAGATGAGTTTTATTTATTAAAATAAGGCTTCATACAAACAAACATGAAGAACACAACTTTTACTTAGTCAATTCTAAAGACATTTGGTTGATAAAATTTCTATTAAAACCATAAAATTATACAAATAGTACCTACATTAATGAAGACTGTGTATATTCCTATACAAAAAAATATGATATATTTTAAATTCCATGAATCCTTGTATAAAATTTTTAAGGATGCCTGAGTTTTAAATATTATTCAATCACAGCCTGTGATCCACATCTGGCCCAGACTTCTCATAATCTTTTGACATAGTCATTTTAATGCACTTCTATACTAACCATTGTATTCACTTTATTTTCTCTTGAAGAATAAAAATTACTAGGTTTCTGATTCATCTCAGTGGCACCACGCCTATCTGGCAAGCATAAGGTTCTAAATTTGATCCCTGATACCAAAATAAAATAAGATAAATACTAAAGAAACATAATTAAATGTAACATAGGATTGAAAAAATTAAAATATGAAAAGGTATTATTAATTTCAAAATTCTAGTTGTATTACAAAACATGAGTAAATATAAGAAGAGATTAACATCTAATTTGTGCGAAATATTGAAATATCAAATACAATTTAATTTTAGTGACAAGAAAATATTTTAAAATTATTTAAGTTAATGTCTCCACAGATTAGACTCACATTCTAGACCTAGTTTTGAACTTCAGTGTTCTATAAAATGGAAACAGCTGAACTATATTTAAGCAAGATATTTCTGTCTGAATTGTCTTAAATGAAAACAAAAAAATACGAGTAATCAAATATTATCAAGAAGGAGAAAAACTTAACCCATTACACATAATTTGAATGTTTCAAAATATTAATTTCTTAAAACTATATTTAGAAATATTCGTTAAGTATTTAAATGAATTGATATGTATAAGAATAATATTATATTTATAGATTAATAGACAAAGAAATTTAGTATATGAATTAAGAAGGATTTAATTTCAAATAATTCACTAACCATAAATTGACTTAACCCCTAAGACATTTGGTCAGAGCTTACGTATTTAAAACTTCCATGAAAATTTGGCCTGTAAATGTGTTAGCTTTTTTTTTTTTTGTATGTCAACTTGTACATTGAGATTATGTCTACCTTCAAAAAGAAAGTTTGCTTTCATAAATATTAAAAAAATAATCTGCAGGCAAGTTCAATCATTGCTATAACATATGCTTAGCATGTTCAAGGACTTGCATTTAATCTCAAGTAACTACAAGCAATACAAAATGAGGACAATTAAAAATATTATAAATGTGCTTGCAAACACATTGCTTATATGACTTTCTGCCTTGGTTATCATAAATAGGATATCTTAGACTTTTTTTTTTTTAACAAAAGTTTCAGCTCAAGAGGAGAGGGTAGTATAAATAACCTCCTGTTTGTCCTTCTCCAGCAAAGGCAGTAATTACTCGGTGTGCTCAAAATATACCTTGAATGTTTAAAAAAAGATCAAAGAGCAGACCCTCCCTGGAGGAGCCACTCTCACCCAGATGGAGGAGCAGTTCCATAGTGAAGGAGTACAGTGCCACCTCCAGGTAAAGAACACATTCAACCTAGAGGAGCAGTGCCTCAGGGAAAGCTTTACGAACAGGAAGTGGAGGTCCGCTATGAGCACTCCTTTTCAACATAGTATTCAAAACGTTAGCCAGAATGATTAGGCAAGAAAAAAATAAATGCAAAGGAACAAGTCCAACTATTATTTGCAGATGACATGAACCTCTATATAAAACATCCCCAAAAGTCAAAAGATTCTTAGAATGAGTGATTTCAGTTATGTAGCAGGATATAATAACACACAAAAATCAATAGTGCTCCTGTACACTAATAATAAAACTACTGAGTCCATTGTAATTTTTCCCTTTTCATTTCTAATTGCATGAATTTGGAACTTTTCTTTCCTTTTATGTGAAAGATTGGCTAAAAGATTGTCAATTTTATTCATTCTTTCAAAAAACTAACTATTGGCTTCATTTATTTTTTTATTTTTTGTGTGGTTCTCTTAGTCTCCATTGCATTGATTTCTGCTCCAATATTCATAATTTCTTTGCTTGTATGAGTTTTGGGTTTGTCTTGTTCATTTTTTACTAGAAACTTGAGGTTCAGCATCAGGTTGTTTAACTGAATTCAATGTTTTCCTAATAAAAGTATTCACTGCTATGAATTTACCTCATAAGACTCCTTTCATTGTACACCATAGATTCTGATATGTTGTACTGGCATTGTCATTTAATAGTAGGAACTGTCTGATTTCTTCTTTAAATATTAAAACAGAAACACTAAACCACCTGGAAGAGAGGGTAGGTAGAACTCTTGAAGACATTGGTGTAGGAAAAGATTCTATGAACAAAATCTCAGTTTTCCCTTGACCTAGTACAAACAATCAACAAGTTGGATCTCTTCTTATTAAAAAACTTCTGCACAGAAAAAGAAAGTGCCAACAGTGTGAAGCGACAATCCACGATGCAGGAAAAATTTTTCACCAGCTCTTCCTCAGACAAAGGATTACTATCTGGAATACATAAGAAACTTTAAAAATTCAGACTTGCAAAAGAAACCATCATCAGAACTAAAAGACAACCTACAATGTGGGAAAAAAATTTTACCAGCTGCTCCTCAGACAAAGGGCTCTTATCTAGAGCATATAAAGAACTCAAAACAATCAGACCCCCAAGTATAAAGACCCAATTCCAAAATGAGCATTTGAAATGAACAGACATTTCTCAGACAAAGAAGTAAAAGGAGCAAGTAAATATATTTAAATAAAATGTTCCGCATCACTGGTCATCTGAGAGATGCCGATGAAAAAAAACACAGATTCCACCTCACCCCCAAAAAGAATGGCTGCTATCAAGAAATCAAATAATAACAAATGTTGGCTGGATTGTGGGGAGAAAGAAACCCTTTTCCATTGTTGGTAGGAATGCAGACTGGTGCAACCACTATGGAAATCAATATGGAGATACCTCAAAGAGCTGGGACTAGAGGTTCCATTTGACCCATCCATCCTTCTGCTGGGTGTCTTTCCTAAAGAATTAAAAGATTCATATCACAGTGATGTATGAGCACCCATGTTTATAGTGGTACAGTTTGTAATAGCTAAAACTTGGAAACAGCCCATTTGCCCATCCGTTGGAAACTGGATAAGGAAGATGTGATGTGGTTTTTCCATAACATGGAATATTACTCAGCCATAAAGAATGAGAAATTAGAGTCATTCATAAGAAAATGGATACATATTGAGGATATACTCCTAAGTGAAGTAAATAAGTCACACATGTGTAAATACCGAATAGTGTCTCTGGTTTGAATAAACTATAATAGTACTCAACATCCTAACGGGACAATTAGCAATGTGAAATAGGAAGAAAAGGACCAAAGGTGCAGGGACTGTGAGAAGGATAGGGAAAGGGGAATAAGGGAAAAGGAAAAAATGTGAGAAGATGAAAAAGTAGAAATTAAGTGTTTGGAAAGGGGGAGGGGAAAGGGGTGAGGGCAGGGACAAGCGGAAAAAATGAGAACCAAGACCTGTCATGCAAAGGTACAAGATCCCAATGATAAATGTAACTGTACTGTATACCTAAAATATACCAATAAGCTCAATGAAAAAAAGAAAAGAACACATAAAAAATCCAGACCTCCCATATTTGAAGAACCAACAAAAAATGAGCAGACATTTTTCAGAAAAAGAAGTAGAAACAGCAAGTAAACATATGAAAAATGGTTCAGCATCACTAATCATTTGGGAAATGCAAATGAAAACAATGCTGAGATCCACCTCACCCCAGAAAGAATGGCTGCTGTCATGAAATTAACCAATAACAAATGCTGGCGGAGCTATGGTGAAAGAGGAACCCTGCTCCAATGCTGGTGGGAGTGCAGACTGGTGCAACCACTGTGAAAATCAGTATGGAGATACCTCAAAGAACTAGGATTTGAATTCTCATTTGACCCAGCTATCTCCCTGCTGAGTATCTTCCCCAAAGAATTAAAATAATCATACCCCAGTGATATATATGCACCCACGTTCAGAGCAGCAAAATTTGTAATAGCTAAAACTTGGGAGGAGCCCAATTACCCATCAGCTGGAGACTAGATAAAGGAAATGTGGTTCTTTTATAAATTGGTATACTACTCAGCCATAAATAATGAGAAATTAATCATTCATAGCTAGATGGATGCACACGGAGGCCATACTCAATGAAGTAATAGGACACACATGTATAAGTAGTTTCTCTAGAGTGAGGTAGTAAAAGTGTATATAAGAACTAAAGGGTATAATATACAATGTGAAATAGGAAGAAAGGGGGCAAAAGGGGAGGGGAAATAGGAAGGGTAGGGTAAAGGAAAGAAGGGAATGGAATTAATATGAAAAAATGAAAAAAATGGAAAATGGAAACAAAGTCTTTGTAGATAGGGAGGGATGGAGGAGTTGAAGGGAGGGCAGGGGAATGGGGAAAAATAAGAACCAAGATGAATTATGTAAAGGCGCAAATTTCCAATGGTGAATGTCATATTGTATGCCTTAAATGTACCAACAAAATAAATTTTAAAAAATTTTAAAAATCCAATGAGAAAGAAATCAGGAGAAAAATACCATTTACAATAAAACCAAGAAAAATTAATGCTTACAAATTAACTTTCTAGAAGACAAAAATAGGGAAAACTCTTGAAGTCATAATTTAGACAAGGATTTTTTGAAAAATACCTGAATTGTTTAAGAAATAGTTCTGAAAATCAATAAATAGTACCATATCAAAGTAAAAAGCTACTGCACTGCAAGAAAACTCCCCAAAACCAAGCAAACAAAAAACAACCAATGTATGAAATACAACCCCTCAGAATGCAAAAAAACCTATAAAACTGGGAAAATGTTTCCAGTGATTCCTCAGACAGAGAATTTATATCTAGAATATATAAAGAACTCAAAATTTTTGGATCCTCCAATAAAAAAGATCAAATAAAAAGTAGACAAAAGAAATTCATAGACATTTCAGAGAAGAAATACAAATACACGAAGAAATGCTCAACATTGATGGTCATTAGAGTAATGCAAATTTTTAAAAAATGATATTCTGTCTCATCACAGAAAGAATGACCATCATTAGGAATCAAATAAAAATGTTTAAGAAACTTCAGTGAAAAAAGAACCCTTTCCTGCACTTTGGGAAGGTGAACTAGTACAATCACTGTGGAAATAAGCATGGACATTTCTCATAAAAGTGAAACTAGAAATTTCTTATGACTCAACTATGCCTCTTGTAGGTGTCTTCTTAAAAGAGTAAAAACTATCATATTACACTGATTCATGAATACCCATGTTTATACCCTCAAAATTCATAATACCTAAATCTCAGGCATAGCCTAAATGTCCATCAACAAAGAATAAAGAAAAGGTGATATTTGCGCATGATGGGCTACTACTTAGCCATAAAAAAAATTTTGTATGAAAATAGGTGAACCTGAGACCATAATGTTAAGTGAGAGTTTAATATCACATGATCTCTTTTATATGAGAAACCAAGAGTAAAAGTAAAGAGCAAAATAAAAGATAGATAATAGGATGTAAAATAATAGATTTTTCTCAAAGTGTAAGAGGATCAAAAGTTAGAGGGAATGGGAAAGGCAAGTAGGATAGGGGAGGA
Source organism: Fukomys damarensis (assembly GCF_012274545.1). Taxonomy (NCBI): domain Eukaryota; kingdom Metazoa; phylum Chordata; class Mammalia; order Rodentia; family Bathyergidae; genus Fukomys; species Fukomys damarensis. The sequence goes on from NW_022900936.1 coordinate 36,168,377, forward strand.
AAAAAGCAGATGTAAGGTCTTATGTACATGAAGCAGCTCCAGACATGGAATGTAAAGATCATGTACTGCACACATGTGTGAAATAGCTGAGAAAAAATGAACACAATGGGAAGATGAGGAAGTTGTTCTTTATAAAATGCCTCTTAAATTATAAGTATCTTATGTGCATTACCCTTTTGATCCTCACACCAATACAAAATCTACTCTCTAGATCCTGGTATTATCTCCACTTTGCAGACAAGGAAAGTAGAGCTTAGAAAGAAGAGGGGACCAAAGCTATTCAGCAAATGGCAAATTTTTAACCTTAAAATATTTTTAAATAATTTCAAAATATTTTAACCCTAAAAGTCCGACTCATTAGGTCTTAAGAACCAGGCAAACTGTCTTGCAACTCAAGTTTCAGTCACTTTGTTACAGTGATACAATTTACCTCCATGAAATGAGACTCGGCAGCCATTTTACAGAACCTTCTAAACAAAAGTGAAATCTAACATCTTTTCAGCCAAAAAATCTGGATGCACAGAAAAATCGATAGCCTGAGCTCTTTGTTTTTATTTGTAGCGGTAAAAATACCATAAAAAACACAGAATTAAAAGACACATTGTCATTAATACCTATAAAAACACTGCCACCCTTGCTTCAGATAAATGCATCCCTTCGTTTTTGCAGCTTTCTCAAGCTGTTCTCGACATTCTCTTTGAGGGTGTCTATCTGTTCTTGTTATGGTTTGGGTCTAGGTGTCCACTGGAGGCCTCATGAAGTCAAGGGGCTTTTCTCAGAGGTGGCTGAATCTAGAGTGTGTTATGCTAGGAATAAGGGTGTGTGATTATTACACCAGTAAACTGATTGGTTTGGCATTGCCCTAATCCTGGTAGTCTGGATAAGGTAAAGGGAAAGAAAGATGCAGTTAAGGTTGCCTTACTGCTTTTGCTACTGTCTGGACTTCATGCACTGTTTCTCCTCTGTGCTCTCCCTCTGCCAACCATGTGCTACTCTGCCTTTTGGGCAGCTGATTATGGACTGAAACCTCTACGAAGTGTGAGCTAAATAAACCATTTCCCTTTGGGTGTTGGGTATTTTGTCTCAGCAACTAGAGAAAAGTAACTAAAACAGTTATAATAAAAAATACAGTGAGTGCTGCTGTTTAGTGTCATGAAAGGGAGAGGTAGGCTGGTAAAAACAGTGAAGTGTGTCATCATATGCCTTACTGATCATATCTGGCAGCTTGCAACCTTTAATTCCTCTTCAAAGTCAAAATTCCCGTGAAAGGTAAATGTTCTGAATTGACTCAGGACATCGAGGCTGCCACAACAGCACAATTTAAATAAGACACTCGCAAAATCAGGCTTCCCGAACTGGTTCAGAAGGTGGCGATGATGAGACAAATGTGCTTGAAGTGGGCGCCAGTATTCTAAGGGGAATTAATAGCACTGAGTCTCTTGGTATAATTCTTAAAATTTAAATATTAACTATATATGTCTATCATACCACGTATATAAAAAATAAAAGCTGTGCTGAGGTAAACTATTCACATAGCTCTTCTCTTCCTCTTTTGAACTGCAGTATCTCATAGGTGTGCACCCCAAAGTTCTCTGTCGGTGTCAGAGGAGCTCCTCTTAGTGGAGTCGTAATTGCTTGGGGCCCTGAGAAAAGAGCAAGGCAGAAATGGAAGAGGATGAGAGAAACAGACTTCTTTCCATCTCTCTGAGAGTGCAGTGGAAGCACCAAAGCTTGACAGATCATTCCATTTTACACAACCTTTGCCTTCCAAGCTATTAAGGAACTGATAAAAGGCAAAGCTTAATAAACTCTCTTTGCTCACTTTATACTACTGAAAATTACTTCTCTCTTACTTGTAAAATCTGCTAGTATTTTTGTCTTAAATATTTTTTAAATCTATCTCATCCTCTTTTTAGCATTGCTGTAATGCAGACCATTATCAACATCCCCTGGATTATTACAGCGCTTTCATTGCCTGTGATCTTAAACCTCTCAATTTTCTCTCTCTCAAAAAAAAAAAACAGAGTCATGTATCCTTAAAAACAATCTATCATAAAGTGTATTGCTCCTATGTAGACCACAAAGCCCAATAATTTTATTATTCTGAAATGTATTGAGTGGCACATATATGACACTCAGATATTTGTTGAGGGAGTGGATGACCAATAAACATGGCAAATAAGAGCTATCTAATCATATTCCTAATTGTTTTTTTCTTCAGCTCTCAACATAAATATATGCTGAAAACATATTGCCTACCACACAGACCCCTATTTAGAATCATTCCCTGCTCCTTAACCTTGCTCAAATCTAATCTATATTTAGAAAGCAGCTCAGGAATCCCTCCCTCAGTGAAGTTATCCTGACTTATTGCCTTTATTTCCCAAATGAATTTCAAGCACCAAGGACTGTCTACCCTATAGTTTTATACTAGCGCATGTACAAGTCTATTTTTCATCATATTTCCATTGCATTTTAGTTACTTATTCCAAGTTGGTCTCTAAACACAAACTAGAAAATGGTCAGACTTCCAAAATTGTTATATATTGATTTTGTAAACTCAATCAAAGTACCAATAGCATACCTCACAGAATTAAAGGAAAAAAAATCCTAAAATTCATTTGGAACCAGAAGAGACCTAGAATAGCTTCTGGACAATAAAGACAATAAAGTTGAGATATGGGCATCACAATATCTGACTTGACATTGTACTACTAAACTACTATGAAAAAACACTATGGTACTGGCACAAAAAAGATTGGAGGATCATTGTAATGGGATAGAAGATGCAGAAGCAAGAGAAACACACTCATGCTGCTTATCTTTGACAAAGGGGCCAAACACTTCCACTGGAAAAAAAGCCTTTTAATAAATGGGACTGGGAAAACTGGCTTTCTACATACTAAACACTAAAACTGGACCCACATCTCTCCCCATACATTAAACTAAAATTAAATTTGATCGAAGATGTAAATATTAAATCAGAAACACTAAGCTTGCTGGAAGAGGGACTATGTGGAACTCTTAAAGACATAGGCAAAGACTTTAAGAACAAAACCTTGATTACATAGGTACTATCAGAAAGAATCAATGACTCTGATCTCATCTTATTAAAAAGCTTTCTCCTGGGATGCAGTTCAGTGGCACAGTGCCTGCCTGGCAAACACAAGGCCCTGAGTTTAATTCCCAGTACCAAAAATAAACAAACATACAAACAAACAAACAAACTTTTGCACTGTAAAATAAATCACCAACAGAGTGAAGAGACAATACATTGTGAAGGAAAAAAATCCCCCTGTTCTTTGGACAAAAGACTATTATTTAGAATATATAAATAACTACAAAAATCATCCCCTCCCAAATTTAAAGACTCAGTCTAAAAATGGACATCTGAATTAATGCACAATTCTCTGATGAAGATGTAAAATGGAAAATAAATATATTAAAAATGTTCAGCATCATTAATTGTTTAAGAGATGCAAATTAAAACAACACTGAGATTCCATCTCACTCCAAAAAGAATGACTGTTATCAAGAAAACAACCAATAACAAGTGCTGGTCGGCTCACTTGACCCAGCTATTCACACACTTCGTATATTCCCAAAATAATTAAAAGCATCATATTACAGTGATATATTCACACTTATGTTCATGGGAGTAGCACAGTTTTTATGAATAATAGCTAATAATAATAAATTTTAATAAATAATATTAATAATAGATAAATATAGGAAATGGCTTTTAAGTCCTTCCATGGATAAATGGATAAAGTAGGTGATGTTTTTAATGCAATGTGCACTATTCTGCCTTAAAGTAGAATAAAGTAGAAACATGTATAAATATTACAATGTTTCTTGACATGCTGTTTTAACTAACTTGTTGAGTTATTTACAACATTTTAAAATGGAATTATTATAGACGTCTAAATTAGGCAGAAATGGTATAGGCAGTTAGATAGGGCTAGGCCCTCAAGGGAGTCAATGAAGAAGATGAGAGCACAGTACAACTGTGGCTGGAAGTACATCTGTTGAAGACCAGGCCTCAAGATAAGGGTGAAATGCCCAGACCTACGTGCCTCTCCAAGGGATAATCAGTAACTTGAGATTGTGTTATAACTGTATGACCTGCTCCAATAAAGTCTAAATAGATACCAATGACCTAGGTGGGTAACCAGGACCTCCTGACCCAGCCCTTCATAAAACTGTTCTTTCCATATATCCATCCTTGCTATGCGACCTGCCTCTCCACTGGATCAATATTACCTAAGCGACTACACTTGTAATCTTATTTGTTGATCACAGTTTTGACCCACATTGCAGCTACTTCATGATTTTGTGCTTTCTTAGAGAAATGGGCTTTATGGCAACCCACTTTCAGGCCCTCTCCTGTCTCTCAGGAGCTATATCTCTCAGTAAATTTTTTCTACTCTGAACATCCATTGCTCCTTAGAATTTATTCTTTTATTTTGTGAAACAGGAGCTCAGCGTATCCAATATCTAGCAGATTGCAAGTTACACTTTTCCCCCTACATCAGCATTATATAAGCTCAGAAAAATAAGTGAATAATGCCGATGCCTTATTAGATATATTTTATGGAGTAAGATAGAAACAACGTAGATTCAAAAGCAAAACATTTAACCATTTTCCATTCAAGAAAAAGAATATAAAGTGAGGCATGTGGTGTTTGGGCAGGTTCTTCAGCTAGGATTGTCCAGGAAGCTCTCTCAATGGAGGAGGACTCCTTTGAGAGGTGCGGATGACAAGAAAGGCACAATAAGCTATTGAACAAGCACCTGCTTGACCCAGAGAGAGCAAAGACAGAAGCCCTGAGTAGGAATTATCATTATGATGTATACAATAAAAAATAGTGTGAGAGATGTGAACCAAAAGAGCACTGTAAAAGAGAAAAATAAGTGCAAATAGTTTAGATGTATTACATTTGCAAGGCAAGCTTTTGAAGGTTTTCATTGGGGATTAATAAGAAAATAGCCCAAAGGACTTGCTGTAGGATTAGACACAAGATATGGAAAACATAAAAGAAAGAAAGACCCTCAATTTCTGTTCCTGAGAAAATATGCAAGTGAGTGGTAATACCATTTACAAAGATGAGAAGTATTCTGGGAGAAAAATGTATGCAGAAAATGGAGATAAAGGATAGAATAGAATCTTCTTTACTTTGAAAAACCTATTATTAAAAATGCAAGTGAATATATTTTCTAAGAGCTGTGTCAACAGATCAATTATGAGAACTTCTGGATAGTATAATACATGTTAAATTATTAATATGCACTGTGACTCAGTGTGTTACCTTTCTCAAATAATAAATTTACATTTTAATGAGATTTTACTAAGCACTTGAACCCACATAAATTGCTATAATATACACCATACTAGTCATATGATAGATTATAAGGGTTTAATGCTGTGATAGGAAATCGTCATTTTTAAATACATGGAAATTCCATCACTCTATCCAAACATAAGATCTTATTATTGCCTAGTGAAAGAATATACTTAATCTACTTTCCTGAAATCATTGCTCTTGCACTCCCCTTTCCAGAAGGCAAACTTGCAAAAAAGAAATCCCCTACTCATGATAATTTAACATAATAAGAATTTTTAAATGTGTGAGTACCAATTTAATGGTTAGTTTGGGCCTGACTGCTTTCACTCAATAAAATTGATAGAATTATACTAGTAAATGAGTAGTTAAAATAGTAAAGTTTTCAAAGGATGTTTTAAAATGTCAGTTGGTAAATTTTTAAGGAGACAAAAACTCTGCTTTTATGTATTTTATTTTTTAATTTATTTGTTTTTTAAAAAATTATTTTCCTATTTCTCTACAGTAGCATCTTTGTCACACATCAAAAGCATTTGGCACTATCTACATAAGATAAACATACTCCTACCTCTGGTCCACTAATGCCATTCCTAAACACACACTTAACAAATGCATACTCAATATATGTACTCAAAAAGGCAATTAGAGCAGCTGTTAGAAATAGCTATAAAAAGGAAACAACTCAAATGTCTATCAGTCAAGAGTAAACCGTACAAAGGAATCGTAACACATTTGCTATAGTTTGGCTATGGATTATCCTGCAAAAGCCTGGTCCTCAGCGTGGTGCTGTCAGGAGATGGTGGAAAGTTTAAGAAGCAGAGCCTACTGGGAGATCTTCTGGTCACTGGGGGTGTGTCCTCAATGGGAACTGTTGAGGGGGGACCCCATCTCTTCCTCTTGTTCTTTCTTTCACACTCAGCCATGAGGTAAATAGGTTTCCTTTGCTTCAAACTCCTGCCATGATGGTTTGTGTCTTCATGGGCCTAAAGCAATGGGGCTGATCGGTCATAGACTGAAGGTTTCAAAAGAAATCTCACTTTCTAAATGATTTGTTTTGCCATCAATCTAGTTTTTTAGGGTCAAAACTCTGTACAATAACAGCAATGACTAATTTAATCCTAACAATTTAAGAGTAATTTCAGGAGAATATCATTCTAAACAGCCAGACTTTTGCCACCGTAATACCTGTGATCTAAGCAAGAAACTTGAAAATGATCATCTGTAATACGATAGATGAATTCATCTCCTAGACTGAAATCTGAACTTTAACTCATTGTTTAATAAAAGATCTTTTTGAGTTAAGAAGTGAGGAAATAATTGGTAACAGTAGAAAATAGATGAGAACACAAAATGTCAGTATTTGTCTTAGTTTCACATATAGAAAGTCCTAGTTCACCCTAGGTAGGGATTGGAATGTATGCTTTAACCATATTTGATTTATTTCTGGATAATGAAGTATTACTTATATTTTTTTTCTTTTGGTGCCAGGGATCGAACTCGGGTCCTTGTGCTTGCAAGGCAGGTGGTGGAACCACTGAGCTAAATCCCTGGCCCATTACTTATATTTTTATTATAGTCTTTTTAATTTTTAATTTTTATATTTTTTCTATATTTTTATTATGTAGCTAACATAATGACATAGCTATATTTTGTATCCTTAAGTATATTTTTAGAAGTTATCACTGATATTTAAATGTTTATTAAATGGATTGATTTATAAACAGATATCCAAACTTTATAGAACATGTTGTAGCTGAACTGAATTAGAATTGGAAATTAGATGTGACAATCTGAATACATAAAAATGCTCTTTATTTAACACAGCTATATCATTTTCTTACTACTTTGTACCAATTCATTCTTAAGTTTGACAACTGAAAGTAAAACTTTTTTTTTTTTTTTTTTTTTTTTTTTTTTTTTTATTAGTGAACAGGTCATCTGTGCAGTTTTATTGACCTGGAAAAATGTCTTTGCTTGTTTCAGCTGGGCATTTTCAAGAGTATTTCCCAGCTCACTAGTACAATGGCTAAAGTTTAGCTATTTAGAATGTTTTTTCATTGATTTCAATTAATTTGTAAGAGGTAAATCTAAAAACAACTGTTTCAAAGATTCAAGATGTCTTTGGACAAAATTATTATATATTAGTTTCTGAATTTTTGAAAGAAAGTGAATATGATGCATGCTGGATTCTGTAATAACATGTTTAAAACAGAAAATAAAAAATGATAATGAGCTTTTGTAATTTATATATAAGGCAATAAAACTACATTACAGAAGACAGATCTTGTGATTAAGCTCTATAAGAAAAAAGTCCTTAAATTTATTTGAATTATATTTAATTAAAGTAAGCATTTGGATTTTATCATGACTATGTAATAAATCACACAAAAGTATTTGTATAGTTAAATTATGGAAATTTTTTTCCAAAGTTTTAATAGCTATGTTTCCTAGTTGAATCTACAGTTTTATAATATCCATATAATCTAGTTAAATTTTTAAAAAATTTCTTCTAAAAACTTACAAATTCAAAGAAGGCATTCTAAGTTATATACTTGGCATAAACCTTTTGAGTTTACATCACAAAATAACTTCCTGGAGATAAAAAATTCACTTATGTATAAACAAGGAAATACAATATTCACATAGTATCTACAGAAGGTAATTGGCAAATGACATGACAACAAATTTATCTTATTATATGAAAATTGTTTTTTCTAATTAGGAATATAGCATAATTGGAAAATATAGTAATACAAAAAACAGTGAAATAATTTTAAATTTTATTATATAGCAATTAAATCAATCATGGGATCATACCATGTATGCAGAGTTGAAATTCAATTTAATTTTATTAATATCTAAGAATATAATTATGTTGGTTACTTTTCAGTCTTCAATTTGAACCCAGATTCTGCACATGCTAAAGTAATGCTCTGCCACTGAGCTACATTTTCAACCCTGTTTGTATAGTTTTGAACAGTCTTTAATGCAAAATTCCTAGAATATGGTATGTACAAAAAAGAAGATGTTAAATAAACATTTTCTCGTGTAGGTAAAATGATGTAAAGTAATATTTTCTTGGACTTTTGCTCTTTTCAAATATTTCTTTTCCTTGAAAAGCAAGAGTGTGATGATTCTAAATATCTCTGTATTTTTCTAGATGCATCCTATCTGATGCTAAAGTTCTAGTCGATATTTTTTTTTCTGAATCCCTCCAATCCACTCTGAGTGCTGTCTCTCTCCCCTCTCCTTTCTAGTATTCTTGCTATATTTGTATCTCTATCAGTTAAACCACATAACAGTATTCATTTTTATTTTCCTTGTATTGATTACTGCAATGGTAAATTTAAAAAATAGTTAATTGCTAACTGCATATATACTTGTCAAATTTTACATTTATACCTAGTGTCATTTTCATGTTAGATTTCTAATATTTGATAACAAGGTAATTGTATAGAATAAGTGATATGTTGTCTAAAATTGAGTTTTTCTATTTCTCATCCACATTTTTGGATTTGTGCTGAAAATATCTTCCTTTCCCAGAGTTCAGAGAAGTCACAATAATTTCCTTGCTTTCTGTTATGACAGAGATAGCTTTTAAAATGTGCTATTCCATGAATTTTTATTAATGTGTATAATACAAACAAGGGCATAACAGAAACTGTAGAGCTGAAATATTAAATAAAAGATGAAATGATAATAATGAAGCTTCAAAACATGATGCCAGCAGGTCACCGCACATAAGAACCCATCTTGATGGGAACTGTCTACCCGGGCACCTTTCCTCTTCCATTTGAGTAGCTGTCCTGTGTGACAGCTTGGTAGACTCCTCATTATCATAAAGCTTTCAGATTCAGACTCAAGGCCTCAGCAATCCAGTTATTCTTCTCCTTGAAGACTGTTCTAAACTAATAGCTTCTCCAACTCATCTCATCTCTCTCAACACTGCGCAGGTCGCACTAATCATATGGTAACTTAAATTGGTAAAATGCCTCATTTTATTTTATATTTGCAGAGATGACAAAAGCACTGAGTTTTTAAGAAGTTCAATGCTTGAATAAGTTTTTGCAGAATGCAGAAGGATGAAAGAAGTAGATTTGGGGGTTCACATATATATATATCAAGGTCAAAGCCATTAAGAACAAAAACTATGATTATATGAAAGGGTACTTTTTATATAACTTTTAAAGTAGCAAATTCATTTCCAGCACAAGGTAGTTTACATTTCATGTTCTTCCTAGGATTTTTTTTTTTAAGAAAAGGAAAATATATCATGAAATTTTGGGTTCCTTATGTAAAATGATAAATTTTCACTTTTGTAATTAATTCATAAGTGAATCATGGCCTGCTCAAATTTGAATAAAATAAATTAGGAATATGTGAAAAACAGGTTAAACTTTACTTTATTCTTCATTTGTTAGATAAATATATCTTTTTACTATCAGGAAGGAGATTATAAATATCTGAAAAATAAGGCTAATGATAACCATAAAATAAACTAATAAATTATTTTAGTAAATTAGTTATTTAATATGTATACAGTCCTCTATGTAGAAATCCTTCATGTTATTATGTTCACATTTCTAAAAAGAATTGGCTTTGATGCTTTTTATTCAAAGTAGAATGGATTAGGATTTGCTACACTTATTTACAATTTTTACAGTTATATTCACACATGGAAATCACAGAACACATACCTCTTTTCAATAAATAATGACTATTCATTTGTAAATAATAATTTTAATTGTTTTGGAGGAAGATTATGGGGAAATCAGCAAGAGCTGAAGTTATTTTAGGCAAGGATGAATAGACTATAATTTCAATAAGAGGTTGAATAATGATAAAGGAACAAAGCTCACTGGATTTATTTAACTTGGAAGTCAATCATAAAGAGACAAAGACAATTTAAAGTCTTGGGTGGATACACCTAACACTCACGACACAGTGCTGTTTTGGACTTAAGATTAGGGAATAAAAAGGTAGTTTTTATTGGGGAAAAAACACAACAAAAGAAGAGGAAATATGAACCAAAGTTTTTAAAAAGTCAAACATTTTGCAATTAAATAAAGCGTGGGACTTCCATCTCTGGTCTGTGCTCAAGATAACAAAATACATAACTGAAATACATGTGATTACAATTCTACATTTGGGTGGATGTTAAGTTTTCATGGGACTCTACAATCTATGAATGCAGCAAGAAAAAAAAAATGACCAGATCTATATATTAGCTATGGTTACATGATGGAAAAAATCTCAATACTCTGATCTTCCTTTCCCCCCAAAAAAGATAATTTATTTTTATAATCTATTAATATCCATATAAGGTCCAGGATAACAGATCAAATTTTCCTGTAGCATTGTGAATGATATAGCTAAATAAAGCATGACTTTAGAAGAGTCTAACTTCAATTATACTTTTATAAATATCAAGCTTATATAATGTTCATTAACATTTAAGTACTAAAAAATATAAAAAATACTCAAACATATTTCTTAAACTGTCATATGTCAGACTAACATTAAGGAATAAAATGTTATTGATTTTCACTCTTTTAGGGAAAAATTGCAATAAGAACATCTTAAAGCTATGGGGAAAAATCTATGACGAGAATAATCACATAATTTTTTCCTCATATTTGACATTCTATTCTGAGAATAAAATCATTGACCCAACTGTAGTGTGTCTCTTTTTTTCTATTCTCTGTCTTTCCTTGTTTTAAATGTCTATGGTAAATTTTAATCAGGGAAAAATCTGATAAATATTTCTAAATATTTTAATATAGTCATGAAAGGAATAAACAAAAATTGATACAGAATGAGGCAACCCATTTTTATCTGTATATGTGATATAAAGAAATCCACACACATGACATACACATGCTTATCTTCTTTCCAACTGAGTACTATTAAAAAAACTTACAAAAGCTACTCAGAAATCTTTTAGAAATTGGAATGCAGTGTCAGGAAGCGTATTTAGTGCAAAATTTATTATAAGTCTTCAGAAAATAGATAACTATTCAGTAGAACTGAGAAAATAAGTAAACAGAGGAGTGTGTTTAGGTAATCTAGAATACTTTGGAAAAGGAAAACAGGTGAATTAATTTAGAAAAAACATCATGAAATTTAATTTGACATTGTTTTCTACTTTATTAATTAGTCACCATGCATATGTAATTTAAGCCTAATTTAAATATATACAAAAATGTAAATACACTCCACTAAGTTAAAATTTAAATTATGTTTTAATAATGTAACACATACATTTTTGCTTGAATCCCAAGTAAGACAATGTATTTTAAAATAATAATAATATTAAAATCTCTTAGCTTGTAAGAAATAGTATGCAGCTACACACCAGAAGTACCATAAGGCAGCCTAATATATTCTACTTGTAAATACTTTATATACTGTTTTTAATTAGCATAGATCCACAATAAACAGTAGCTTTGCCAAATGCTAACACTGACTGCGAATTTTAATATGTTCCTTTGTTACTCTGGGTGCCAGATTTCATCACTAAGGAAGATGTGTGAGGCATGAAATTAGTCTTTTGTGTCACAGAGGAAACAAGATTGTCTTTGTTCCCTGCTTCAGTGTCTTTTCCAAAATTTTCTTCTAGCTTGGCTCCTCCTCGCCTTCTCCTGAAATGCATTGTGGTGCTTTCCAGATGTTAAGTTTCTCTAAGCAGACTTCTGCCACACTTCTGTCCAGGAAGAAGTTGCTATCCACTTCCTTTATGCATGAACATCAGCTCTCACTGCAAAGAGAAAAGAACTGCACCACAAAAGCTACTTATTCTTGAAGAATAGACATCCCTCACTTCTCCCTCTCTCTCCTCTTCTCCTCCAAATCAGAAATACAGGATACAGTTTGTTATAATTTGTGTCTGTGTTCAGCAATGACATTAACTTCCTTTTATAAAACAAGTGAGTAGAAGTATAGAAGTAACAACACACATACACATCCTCAGCTAGAATTCATCAAACAGCAAACCTCAAACTGTTATATCATAGAATGAATTTGATGAGTGAAAATTTTTACTAAATACTGAAATTGGAAGCTCATAACAGAGGGAATGTTTGTTAGAAAATATATAAAAAATGTTTTGTAGGCTGGGCACGGTAGTGCATAGGTGTAATTCCAGCACTTGGGAGGGTGGGGCAGGATGAACACAAGAGTTTTAGGCCAGCCTGGGCTCCATAGTGAGTTCAAGGACAGCTTGTACTACAAAGTGAGACCTGTCAGGAAAAAAAAAAAAAAAGTTGTGAAACTTCAGAAACCTTCACTTAGATTTTGGAGAAAATTTTTCAGTTTTATAATTACAGTATATGATATTTTATATAAAATATATTTATTAGTATAGTGCTAGTCATAAAGGACTTAAAGGTATTTTCTAGCATTGATTTGTTCAACATGGCACTTACCAGTTACATGTGTGTGTTTTACTTGAACATATTAACATGATACATAATTCAGAAATAGACCCTTAACCACATTTGCCACATTTTCAGTTCTTAATGTTTACATGTGGCTACATTGCTCAACTGGATGTAAAGGGTTTTTTGGTCACTGTAATCTAACACTATACTTGTAACATTTTCTCTATCTTCAATATGAGCATAATAAATAAGACCAAAACTCTAAAGGAGTTTGAGGTGCATTTCTTTTGTTACTATAGTTCTAAGGCATAGTATTTACCTAGTTGCACTAGGTAATTTTACCTACTCAAAAACTCAACTGTTTTATGAAGTGTACTGAGATCCCAAATTAGGACAGATTAAGATAATTACTGGCTGGGACTCTGAGATACTGCTGCTTCTTTTTATATCAATTTTTCTACAAATATGAACTTGGACAACTTAACATTTATTCATCTTGATCTTTGTAATATCTGTAAAATGACTAGGATATAAACAATATTTTGAAATTTTTGAATAGAATTACAAATTTATGTTTATAAATTATCCAGAATAAGAGCTATGGTAAGTTGCAACTGTTATTATTTTGTTTATATTTTCTATATAGTTTTGTGTATAATAAATAAAGGAATACTATATTTATACATGTCTAAAATATATTTTAATTTTTGATCTTAAGATCTAATTCCAATATGTAAAATTCTAGGCACATCTTTATATGTTGCAAACAATATGAACTCTCTGTATCCCTTTATGAATATAGTTTATGTTTAGCATATATTTTGTTGGTAATGTAATTTTAAGTTGTTTTCTACCAATAAAGATATGATAAATTGAATCTATTTTCTCATTCTTTATGGCTGAGTAATATTCCATTTTATAGAAAAACCACAACGTCTTTATCCAGTTTCCAACAGATTGGCAAATAGGCTGTTTCCAAGATTTAGCTATTACAAACTGTGCCGCTATAAACATGGGTGCACATACTTCTCTGTGATATAATTCTTTTAGTTTCATTCATAGGAAAATGGATACATATTGAAGATATACTCCTCAGTGAAATAAATAAGCCACACATATGTAAATACCAAATAGTTTCCCTGGTGTAAATAATCTGCAACAATGCATAAGATTCTAATAAGATTACTGACATTTAGAAATGGGAAGAAAGGAGCTAAAGGTGTAGGGAAGGTGGATGGGTAGGGGAAGAGTAAAAAGGGAAAAGAAAAAATGTGAGAGAATGAAAAGATGAAAATAAAGTGTTTGTAGATGGGGAAGGGAGGAGGGGGTGAAGGGAGGGCAGAGGTAAGGGGAAAAAATGAGAATCAAGACTTGTCATGTAGAGGTACATGATCCCAACAATGAATGTAACTGTACTGTATCCCTAAAATGTACCAATAAACTCAATTAAAGCTGAAAAAAAAAAGATATGATAAATTGAATAGTTCAGAAATTTTAAAAAAAACGTAAGCCCATGGTGAAAGTTCTTAGTTATTTATAATTGAAGAGATCCCAAAGGCTTAAAGTAATTCATTTCTGGTTTCCAATCTGAGCTTGCTTATTTACTTACCATACAATGAAAACAACTTACTTAAATTTCTTAGGGCTCATTTTCAACACTTATAAAGTTAGTAAATTTTTATACATACATTGTAGAATTGTGATATGAAATGAGAGCATGTATGTACAATGCTGACATGTTTACCATATGGTAAGTGTTGAATAAATAAAACTTTTGATCCTGTCATTTAAAAAGCTTAGTAAGCATCCTAAGAGTTGATATTTTCCTAGTAGCTGAATGGTAATTTTGTCTGTCTGTGGTTACCTGTGAAGAAATGATTTGGTTTTTCCATCCTTGATTTCTTATGGAAAATAAAGCAAGTGGATGGAGCATGTTCTCACATAATTTCTGCACCTTTGGTTTGTAATCTTAACATAAAATAATTAAAATCAGTTTTAAATACATAATAACACAAGGGCCAGAGATTTAGCTCAGTGGTTCGGTGGCCTACCTTGCAACCGCAAGGACCCGAGTTCTAAAACACAAGCTACCACCAGTCAACTTAAGGATGGTGAACAGTTTGCACAGTTTGACAATGCATAATACATTTCATCATCTGTCATGGTTTAGGTAGGTCTACTAATTTCTTTTACATTTTATCAAATTTGATTCTTATAGAAATGGATTTGACATTAATTATACCTTAAAGTTGATGATGCAGTTCATCTGCTATGTTTAGTAAGAAAGTAATAGGTAACCTCCCATAATTATCACTCTTCTACAAAATTTAAGAAGTAAAAGTGAAAGATGCAAACCAAAATAAAATCATTTTGCCTGTCAGTGATTGGACAGGAAAACAACTTTATCTGACTGAAATTTGTTAGGTTGACAATTTAAAAATCCTATAATTGAACCCATCAGGTTACAGATAGGCAAGAAGAAATGCAAGATAAGATCTAGGTAAGAGCAGCACACTAAACTAAACTTGTGGTTCTAGAAATTCTCAAAAAATTGTCCACCTTATTCTTGCTCATGTTATCCTTTGTGAATTTAAGAAGAGTAAAATGACTGAGAGAAGACCAAATGTAATTCCTCTGGCAAAAGTCCAATAACAGTGTTGCAAAAGTTTCAGCATTCATTGAAAGAGTGGATAATTTAATCCTCTTTAGTTCATTATTAAATAGAATAGAGAAGCTTAGCAAATTATGTTGTCACATGATTTGCATGGAAAGCTTAGTTTCGGAAAGCAATGATATATGCATGGATTAACAATATAAAAACTATAAAATTATACAACTTCAAATATAATAATATATGGAATTCAAAGATTATACACACATAACAGAATATAATTGTATACACATATAACAGTTGGATTTATAATTATGATAGCAAGATTATATTTATATGTACATGATTATTACAAATATAGTACACATATAAAATAATATGTATGAAAATAAACACATTTATATGATTTGTTCATATATACACATGCCTTCCTTTATTATATAATAGAGACTCCAATTAAACTGCAAACTCTAACAGATGTGCTTTGTTTTGGCAAAATGACTATAATCTTTGGAGATAAAGTTGAGGAAAGTTTCATTGTTTTCAGATTATTTTGTGTTGCCTTGTTTTCCTTCACAGAATTACTAGCAGAAAATCTGATTGCTGGATATCTAAGGAAACGTCTACATCTCCACAATTTCAATAAAAGCTACAATAATATATTCTTAGCTTCATTCTGTTGGAATGGGCTGTCTCATTAATAAATAAAAGTTCTACAAATTCTTTATAAAGTATATCTCAACTTTTTTCTTAGGAAATAATAAAACTGCAGGCCTGAAAATATTTAGTTCGTGAGAGAAAAAAGATATATATTTTTTTCGATTCATCAAGAATTTCAAAGAGATAAAAGAGATAAAAATTGCTAAAGTTCAGAAAGCAAAATTTAAAGGAATTTTTGGATTTATTTAGCATGTTATTGAGAATAGGTTCTCCCAGCTCACAACACCAAAGTGTATTAAATAAAAGATGAAGGTAGACCATTCATTCTTCTAAATGAATAAGTTGAAAGGAAAATAAGGCAAATAACTAGAGGCTAGAAACAAAGTGTTGGTCCTGAGAGGTAAAGGGATCTTGATCAACACTTGCCTGAACAAGATCTGCTATTACTGGCGTTAACAGGGCATTCACATGCAGAAGAATAAGACAAAAATCTTAAATCTGTGTAGAAACAATGTGAAGGTCAGTGTAGAAACCTACCCTACCTACACATACACACACACAAATTCACACTTCGTACTGTTACCCCAAAAAGCCAGGATCCTCTGATTCTCTCAGCTTAATTCTGGAAGAAACCACTGAGTGATAAAGATTATTTCCAGACTTGATCTATGATCTTGGATTACCAGAATATAGCTTTCTTTTTATCATTAATTATCTAGTTTGCCTTATAATTATCATGATTTACCTGTAGTTAGTGAAATCTATCTGCAGATTGTGTCCTGTGGTGGAATTATAAGTAAAGCAGCGATGAAGACAATTATTATATACAGTATAGCATTAGATTATTATACAAATATTCAATGTATGATTCATTTTGGAGAATCGGTTTGATTAAAATGCTGTCTTTGCTCGATAGAAATACTATGGATATGTTGTTCCAAATTTTACAGTTAATTAGGAACTATCTCAAGGTTATTTGGAAATTATACACTTATGCATATTGCTTACATGGGTTAGAAATTTTAGCTAGAATAAAAATCTCCTTGATATCATTAGTTTGGTGGATAGTATTGTATTGAGTACTCTAGCTCCTGAATAATAGAGGAGCTTATTCTGTTTTTGCATTTTGAGAGTATGATTTATGCGTGTCCTTTTACTAGATAACACTAGGCGTTGCTCCTTCATTAATGGTTCCCTCTGAAAGTTATGTTTATATTCAAAAATTCTGCCCTGAGATGGATTATATTGTGTGAGAAATAATTACAGGGCAAAAATTGAGAGCCCCTGCTTAAAATGTATTAGAAATTATCAGTTTGCTGTGAGTTCCTGTTTCCATTGTGTGAATTTGTCTAATTATCCTAGGGGATCTTCTGTACACTATTAACTAGATAATTTTTAACAATGAAAAACATTTATTTTCAACTAGATAGTTATTTAGAGCCTGACAATATAAAAATATATTCTAAAAAAATGATTTAACTACTTCGGGTCACTTGGGTATTAGTTGTTAATTTGGTCAGTCCATTGATGATACAGAAACTATTTTATTGCCCCAAAATACTGATGAAATTAAAAAGCTAAAGTTTATATTTTCCTCATATTATGATTATTTTTCCATTAGACCATTCTTAGAATAAACTTTACTATGTAAATATCTGATTACTACAAAAAAAGGCTGCGTAAAATTCTTAGGTACACTCATCAAGGTTAGGCTGATTAAAGCAACAAGTTGTACCTTATTTACATATGTGACACCTAAAAGCAAGTAATAGATCTCTTTATTATCAGCCTAGCCTTGGACCACATTGTCAAAAATCTATACAGTTTAGTGTCCTTCCAATGATGTACAAAGAGGTTACTGACTTCATCCCTCTTTCTAATTTGGGGAAGTTTGGGAGCATTTTCAATTTAATATTTTTGTTCTGAATCAGGAACATAGTTGGCATTTGAGTTAAAAGTGGACGACGAATATTACTGCTAAGATTATCTTTGAAGAAAGAGAACTGTTCACAATGAATATTCATAGGCACATAAAATATTTGAAAACTTGATAGTATTTTAAAGTGTGTTTGTGTGTGTTGTGTTAAATTTCAAGTAAGAAATAGTGCTGTGTTGAAGACAAATATTGAAAAAAATAAAAGAAACACTTAGGAAATATCACATAAAATGTAAACATTCAAGACTCCACATAGATCAAAAAGAATAAGTTGTAATATTATTCCACTAAATACTTAATTTCTTGTTGCAAAAAGTATATTTTATGTACCCTTCAAAACTATAAATGCATTGAGATTTTACTTATTTTGAGTTGGAAAATAAAACAAGTAAAATATAATTTCATTATGTCAAAAAATTGAAAAAAAAAAAGTAAATGAACAAATCACTTTACATATACATCCAGAGCATACAAATTCAATAATTCATACACAAAATATGACCAGAAGTCACTATATAATTGTTGGATTTTAAACACAAATTTGTTCTTGAGGTTATTAGTAAGCAATGATGTAAATGAAGAATCAGCTGTAATCTAGTGTTCCAAAAATGTAATCAAACTGATTCTATTTGCATTATGTTTTTTATCTAGATGTTACCTCAAAGCCGCCTGCATTCATAGGTATGGCTGTGGCGAGATTATTGGACTATGGGGCAGGGGTAACAGTCATCAGTGGATTGGTCCACCATGAGTTTGTAGTTAATGTAACTAAATACTTAATTTCTTGTTGCAAAAAGTATATTTTATGTACCCTTCAAAACTATAAATGCATTGAGATTTTACTTATTTTGAGTTGGGAAATAAAACAAGTAAAATATAATTTCATTATGTCAAAAAATTGAAAAAAAAAAGTAAATGAACAAATCACTTTACATATACATCCAGAGCATACAAATTCAATAATTCATACACAAAATATGACCAGAAGTCACTATATAATTGTTGGATTTTAACCACAAATTTGTTCTTGAGGTTATTAGTAAGCAATGATGTAAATGAAGAATCAGCTGTAATCTAGTGTTCCAAAAATGTAATCAAACTGATTCTATTTGCATTATGTTTTTTATCTAGATGTTACCTCAAAGCCGCCTGCATTCATAGGTATGGCTGTGGCGAGATTATTGGACTATGGGGCAGGGGTAACAGTCATCAGTGGATTGGTCCACCATGAGTTTGTAGTTAATGTGAAGTTGGGAGGTGAAGTCTAGTTGGAGGAGGTGTGTCACTGGAGGTGTGGCCTAGAAGGGTATTATCTCTTCACCTCCTCCTTTGATAGGTCTCTCTCTCTCTTTCCTCCTCTCTCTCTCTCTCTGTCTGTCTCTCTCTCTCTCTCTCTCCCTCCTTTCTGCCATCCCATGAGGTCTTTCTCTTCTAGTATGCCCCTCTGCCATCCCAGCCTGCCTAGGAGCCTGATGGCTATGCATTGGAATTTCTACAAACTGTAAACCAACATAAACTTTTCTTCCTTAGAGTGATGGACATTGGGTATTGTGTCTCAGTGATGGGAAAGTAACTAAGTCAGTGTGCAAAACTATTCAAGAATGTACTATGAAAGATAAAATTTTCCTGTGTTGGAAGAGGAGTCATATAACATTATGGTAAATATCTTACCACTGTAATGACAATAAATACAGTGATGTTTCAAAATATTGTCTCTTTCAGAAAAACATCCAAAAGTGCACATTTTATAACATGCACAATACAGGTATTATATTCAATTGGCAGAGATTTGGGAAAAATATGGCTGTTGTACACACTCTGACAGAATTCCTTATACAATAAACCAAATCAAATTACTCAGTAGGATATTTCAATAGTCATAAAATTATACATATTCATGTGTAGCATTTTTAGTTGAATATTGGAAAATGTCAGGGTCTTAGTGGCTGGAGCCAAGGCTTTCCACTTGCACTTCAAAAACTAAAATATAAATTACAAAATTCATGCACTAACAAGTGAATGGAAAATTAAATTTCTACCAGACAATACGACATGGAAGTATGCATTTCTGCCAATGAAATTATGCAGTTTGTGTTTTTTATTTTGTGGTACATTTTAGCTATACATAATGATAGCATTTATTATAGAGAATTTGTACCAGTGTATGGTATATCTTACTTCCTTTTTTTCCCATTCCCCTTCCTCCTTTCAACCCTGCTTCTTCTCCGATTGCACATAAAACAAGTAATTTTGTAGCATAGTTTATGTTTTATGAACAGTTTTAGATTCACAGATAAATTGAGTGGGAGGACCAGAGATTTCCATGCCCGTCCTTTTCTACACGAGCCTGGTGTCATGGTGCCTTTGCCACATTTGATAAGCCTACATTGGCACATCATTATTACTATAGCTCATTGTTTACATTAGGTTTCACTTTTGGGCTTATGCATTCCATGGATTTTGACCAGCTTATAATGGCATGTCTCTACAATTATAGTATTACATAGTATAATTTCACTACACTAAACATCATCCGGCAAGTGTTAATAAATTCTAAATAGCAAAGAGATGAAATTACACTATTTGACAAAACTTGAAAATATGTCCTGGAAAAGGATAAAAGCATACATTTCAAAAATTTTAAAAACCCAGGGCTGAGGAGACTCAAAATGAAAAAAAAAAAAAATTCCGTGAATGGGAACAAGATTTTTCTCAATAAAAAAAAATGAATCTGAGGGTCAAATGTTTGGGCCATCTGTCATATCTACATTTATTGTATCTGAGTAATACTGTTTTATAAAATGTCTATCATGCCAATTAAATGTGGGAAGTGTGTGATATAATTACTTTTTATGGTAGGGTACTAAGTATGTATTGGGATCTTTTTTCAGCTAAGATTACTTGTAGCTCAAGAATATGAAATCATTTTATCTGCATATAGAAAGCAGAAAATGTTATGCTGCTTCTTGAAGAGATATATAAATTTAATTTATTCAAAGATATTATCAGAGTATCAATATCAATTTTGAAATTATAGGATTCCAGAGCATTAATGTTTGTTTCATCACTCGGGATAAATCCAACATGAGAAATTCTTCTAACCCTCTGAGTTAGCAGATGAAGACATATGATCTGAGTTATCATTCCAATAATAAAACATTTTTAGCCAGAGTCCTAAAACATATTCTTTCTCAATGATAAAATGTAATAAGCAAGTGCATTTTTGGAATCCATTTTTCAGAAATTTCTCTTTCAGAGACAGAAATTATTATTTGGAACATTTGTGTGTAGAATTTTCAAGTAACAATTTTTCCTTGAAACATATTACTAAAAATTCATCAGAAAGCAAAATTTTGGGGGTCAAGGATTTAGTTCAGTGGTTCTGCTGCCTGACTTTCAAGAGCAAGGACCCAAGTTTGATCTCCGGTACCAAACAAACAAACAAACAAAAAGTAAAATTTCAGCTTTGTTGTACCAAACTAGGTAAGAAATTTCCTTAGGTGGTAATAAGAACCTGACTTTCTATGTTTTCAGTCACTAAACGTATGCTTCAAGTATCCAGGCCTTAGTATATCATTTCATTACCAGATCTGAAAAATAAACAAATTACTTTAACATGGCTATACCATACTTGAATTTTGAAGGCCTTAATAATACTGTGTATTGTCAGAGTTAAGTTGTGAAGATTCTTGGTGGCTGCTTCTGAATTTTAATTGTATGTATTAAGGTTAACATCTTTAGGCTAGGCTGCAGGGCTGGGGATTTAGCTCAGGGTTCTGCCACCTGCCTTGCAAGCATAAGGTCCTGAGTTTGATCTCAGGTACAAAAAGAAAAAAAATCTATAGGCTGATAAGTCTGACTCTGGCTGACCTAAGTAGAAAATAATAATGTAAAAACAATATGATACCTAATACCAAATATAAGAAAAAAGAGGAGGAAAGGAGGACACTGGGCTACCATCATGACCTCAGCTGAAATCATGCCAAACCACAGGAATAGGTCTCAATCACTGAATCTGGGAAGATGTGGCTTCTATAAACATTGTATGCTATTCCCAAAATTGTCACTTGTGTTGTCCAGAAACAACACATCATCAGTGTCCTTATGTCAGTGTATGTCTTTCTGTCAGTATATTTTAATTAAAAACTGGTGGAAGATGTTCCTGATATAAAAGTCTAGGTTATGTTTCTGCATCCTAGATTCAAAGGGAGATTGAAAATCAATCGCATGGCATTTTCCATTTCAGAGTTGAGATAAGTTCTGGCTCTCACCAAAAATACCTAGTATTTAATGAGTGCTTCTGGGTTAGGCACTGTTGTGTTTAGTCTCATAATGTGGACAATTCATTAAACTAAGAGATATTCAGGTAGTTAGATGAAATAAGCAAAATAATCATCTTATTCATTGTACAGAATATGTTAGAAGCATCACTGTAAAAAGAGAAGAAATAGTTTCAGAATAATTTATGATATTTTCTCAATGTAAAAAATTAAAGACTGTGTCTCCCTAGATTGATTTATTACATAAAAATTCAGGAGATTCATTCCTGCAGTGCCTGGATGAAGACGAAGAATTGTCCATTGCATTGGAGGATGGGTTTATAAAGAATGCCCAGCAGAGAAGCAGCTTTTTTTTCCTTCAGTCACTTCACAGACACCCAACAGACTACCTTCCCATTCTGGCATTGAGGGTCATGGAGGGTCCGCAGAGAGTAGTGAAATTTACCAAACTGGTGTTTCTGCTGATCAGCAGATCTATAAGGAAAAACATGGAAACAAAGTCTTTGTAAACAGGCAAGGGTAGAGGCAGTGAAGAGAGGGCTGGGGAATGGGGAAAAAAAAAAGAACCTAGATATATCATGAAAAGGTACACAATCCCAATGATAAATGCAACTGTATTGTATACCTAAAATGTGTTAATAAATTTAATCCTTTTAAATTAAAAATAAATAAATTCTAACTTTTATACTGAATTGTAGAACTTTGATTATTAAAATTTCTGCCAAATTATTTTCCCAAAATTTCAATATCTGAAGAGATAAGTAAGTAATCTTACAGAAACAGAAGAAAAGGGGGGAGGAGCTCCTGCTGAATACCTTGGAAGTTTGAGTACAAAAAACACAAAACAAAACAAATTGACTCTCTTAACACTTGCGACTGCAGTCTTGACTCTCTTTAATATATTAATTGAAGAATATGCTTTGAAACTTTTATTCCTATCCTCTAATAAAGTTTGACTACTTTCTTTGCTTGGAAGCCCCATCCTGTTTGTTATCCCTAGGCTGTATTCCTCACTGGTTGCCCTTACATGCCTCCGAAGCAAGCTGCTGCTTTTGCCAACCTGATTTGTTTCGGAGCTGTAAATCCTTAGGGATCTCTCTCTTTGTCACATCTCACTTACCTTTCTTCCAGAGCAGATACGTCTACAGTCTCATCTATCAACAACATATATCCTGAATTCCAGATCTCCAGCCCTTTGCTCATTCCTGGGACACATTTTACTATGGCCAAATGCTTATATACTGGAGATATCTATAGCTGTATAAACATCGAAAAGCCACTTCAAATATGAAATGTAGCATACTTAAAACGCAAATAATCTTCACATACATATCCTCCCTGAAACTTTCAAACTAGTACATATGTGGTTATATCCGATAAAATGAAATATAGCATACTACTTGATGGTAGCTGAGCAAAATTAAGGAATTATTTTTATTATGATAGGGGAAGACAAGAGAAAATTAAATGGGCAGGAATTTGAAGTTTTATTTCAAAAGCAAATTAAAAGGTGTAACAAAATGTATACATTTTGTGGAGTTGTATTATTCGAACAGACTGTAAACTCTATTGAGTGAGAGATAAGAATGGCCTTTCCATCCCTGTATTAACATTTGTATTATGCTTTTGTTTTACAAATATTTATAGGTGATCATTAGATTATAATTATAATGATAGTGAGATTGCAGACATTTGTGGCAAAATGTGCTAACTATTTTTTGATATATTTTAGATGCTCAGTAAATTTCAATGGGTAGAAGATTAAATAGAAATTTTAGATATATTTATTAATCTTAAATTGAAAATAGCTAGGTGAAATCAGTGTTTGTTAAGGTTTCTAATTCTAGAGATAGCCTTGACAAGCTTGACGGCATAGTTTAAGTTTTTAGTTAAAATAATATCAGAGTGTGCAGTGCGGGAAAACATACAGTCATCGACACTATAGAGGAGTAATGGTGAACCTTTGAGAGGGCAATGGGTTTGAAACCAAAATCTCATTACTTATTTATCACAAAGTGGCAACTCTAAAATTAAACCCGAATGCCATGGTTTTACTTTAGAAAAAGAACAACTCCTGCATTAAGATCTTAAAAGCAAAACACAATAACATGAGTGCCATAGGCTCACCACTACTGCTATAGAGGCTGTACTCTAGACCCTTGGACTTGGGGAAGTAAGGGTTTGGGAAAATTGGACTCCTCTTTCACACCTATTCTGACTTTTCCAGCTTCCCTTGGGAATGAAATATAAACAGAAATGTTCCTAATTCCTTTCTGCTACTCAAAGATACTAGAGTAATTTCAAGGAAATAATAGAAAAGACTGTATTGTGTGAGTGTGTGAATAGTAGAGATAGTATAGGATCTCAATAAAACAGTACAGGGGCCTCAAAGATATCAAAGTGTCTCTTAATTTCTATTTTTTCTAATCCTAGAGAAAGAATATACAAGATCCTAAGTTTATCTTTTAGACTAGTGGTTGTAAAACACATACACACACACACATTTCAACATAATATCATAATCTTATTTCTTCAATCTAGTCCGCGTGTAATGGGATAGGGAACTTTTCAAAAGTTAGCAGAGGATAGTTAAGTTTTTAGTTAAAAACAGTATAAGAGTTGTTTCAGAAAAGCTCATTGTGGGAGGAAATAGGAAGTTAGCGAAATGCTGAGCTGTAGTAAATGTCAGGAGAGATTAGCCCGAGGGTGTAGTGGAAAAGTGATTTCATGGTTGTCTTCAGTGAATGTGACTCATTTTAAATTTTAACATTCCTATATGATAGTGATAGTACTCTTGACATGCATACTCTGACACACACAATAAATGCACAGAAATATCCTCTACACTCTTTTATTACACCTCCTAGAGATGGTAGTAGGTTGTGTTAAAGGAGTTCACCCTGACGACAAAACCCTGTCCTTTCTTCTGTAACATAGCTAACATTTATTTCATACAAATAAAGCACTGAGAATATTAAGTATGATGTTTATTTATTAATTAATTTTATAGGTACATTAAGGCATATAATATAATGTCATTCATTGTTGGAAATTTGAACCTTTACATAATCTATCTTGCTTCTTATTTTTCCCTCATCACCCTGCCTTTCCTTCAATCTTTCCTTCTCTCGCTCCCTTCCTATCTACAAAGACTTTATTTCCATTATTTTTCATTTTCTCATATTAATTCCATTCCCTTAATTCCTTCCCCTACCCCCCCAATTCCTCTTCCCCTTTGTTCCTTTTCTTCCTATTTTGGATTATCTATTATACCTTTTAGTCTGTATTTACACTTACATTTTCTCACACTAGAGAAACTATTTGGTATTTAGACATGTGAGGCCTATTAATTTCACTTAAGAGCATGGCCTCAATGTGCATCTATTTAACTATAAATGTCTCTAATTTCTCTAATTTTTTATGGCTAAGTAGTACTCCATTTTTTTTTCCTCATTAAGTTTATTGGTACTTTTTAGGTATACAGTACAGTTAATTCATCACTGGGATCTTTACATGACAGATCTTGGTTCTCATTTTTTCCCCTTACCCCTGCCCTCCCTCCTCCCCCTCCTCCCTTACATATTTACAAAAACTTTTCTTTCTATTTTTTTTGTTTTCTTATAGTTTTTCTTTTCCCTTATTTCCTTTCCCCTACCCTTCCCACTACACCTTTAGACCTTTTCTTCCTATTTCACATTGTGAGTTATCTCACTAGGATCTTATTTATACTTTTAGCTTTCCACACCAGAGTAACTATTTGGAAACACATTTTCTTTATCCAGTCTCCTGTTGATGGGCAATTAGACTGCTTCCAGGTTTTAGCTATTGGGAATTATGCTGCTATGAAGACACTGTTGGTTGTTTCTCTTGCTGTGCAGTAGGTTTTTAATTAAGAAGAGATCACACTTGTTGATTGTTTGTGCTAGTTCACAGGCAACTGAGGTGTTGTTCATAAAATCTTTTCCTATACTAGTATCTTTAAGAGTTCTACCTAACCTCTCCTTCAGCTGGCAGGGCTGTGGCAAAAGAGGAACACTGTTCCACTGCTGGTGGGAGTATAACCTGGTGCAACCACTGTGGAAATCAGTATGGAGATACCTCAAAGAACTAGGATTGAAAGTCCCATTTGACTCAGCTAATCAGTATGGAGATACCTCAAAGAACTAGGATTGAAAGTCCCATTTGACTCAGCTATTCCCCTGATGAGTATCTTCCCCAATGTATGGTGCTTAAATCAAGGATAGTAGTTTGTTTCCTTATCCAGTAATTTTGAAATTGCCAAATTTTGGTTAAAAATAAAACTTCAACAAAAACTCTTATTGCTGGTGAGACCATTAAATAAAACAGCCATTTTAGAAGACAGTTTGCAGGCTTTTGCAAAACTAAACATAGTGTCACCATATGAATTAGCTAAGATGCTTACACGTATTTACCCAAGTGATTTAAAAATGCTAAGTCCACACAATAACCTTCATATAAATGTCTATAGAATCTTTAGTCATAATTTCCAAGTATAGAAAAAAAATCAAAATAACCTTCAATAGATGGCAGGATACACAAACTTTTGTACATCTCTATGATAGGATACTAGTTAGCATTAAATAGGATTGCATTATCAAACCACTCAAGACAAAAGTTGCAAATGCATTTAGCTAAGTACAAAGAGTGCGTCTAAAAGGCTACATACAACATATGACATTCATGTGATATCCTGGAAAAGGCAAAACTAACAAAAAATAACGGATCAATAGTTGCCAGTAGGTCAAGAGCAGAAAGGGAGGGCTGAATAGGTGAAGAGTAGGGTCCATTGTAGAGCATGGGGACTGTTCAATAATATTGTAGAACTGAAAGCATATCAGCATTTGTCAACACAAGGATAAAATATAGATTGAAAAGTACAAGATATAAAGTAGAATGTAATATAAAGTTCAATTGTATTATAAATGTAGCAAACAAATTACTGAAGAGGAAAAACAATAGGGATGATAAGGAAGAGCCTTAGAAACAAGTGGAGTGTACAAGATTAAAGACAAACAATACTGTTATATAAACATTGTCCTCTAGTGGGTAAATTTTTTTTCATGGTAGTACAATTTAATGATTTTGAAGACACTATACATGTAAACTAGAATTGAATGATAAAAATTTGTAGCCATGATTCTCCCTCTTATTTAATACTATTAAAATACAATTACCGTGTGATCTAGAAATATCACTTTATACTTCCCTAAATTAAAAAATAAGATGTGAACCGATATTTGTATGCCCGTATTTATGGGAGAATTATTTGCAATAGGAAAAAGGTAGAAGCAATCCAAGTGTTGAGCAACGCATGAATGCATAAAGAAAATATGATATATACAAGATATGATCAGATAATACAGTGAATTTTAAAATTAAAAAAATGATTACTGCAGAATACACATTCTCATTAATGGCACAAAAAATACTCCATCTGATTTTGAAAACACAACCCCTCACCCTTGCTACTACTGAGGCAGTTCTGGAAATCTTTCCTGGATATCGTGGTTGCCTCAATAACACAAATCAATTCAAGACATTTATTTACCTCTCATAATTTTTGTGATTTTGGGAAATAGCTAGAAATTATATTTTATCAGATCTGGTGAATAAGGTGGATAGCGACACATTGTAACAATTTTACAAATCTGCCTTTTGTTTGATGGCACTTTGCATATAGTATAGTACATTTATTATATTTTTACCACAACTCTTGTAGACCCTCATGAATGAGGACTCCCAGAACCATTTCAGAAAATGAAAGGAATGATGATATAAGCAAAGTATAGTATTCTAAGATGAATTAATGACAATGTGTCTTTTTAAATTTTAAATTGAATTTATTGGTACATTCTAGGTAGACAGAACAGTTACATTCATTACTGGGATCTTGCACCTTTACATGCCAGGTCTTGGTTCTCAATTTTTCCCCTTGTCCCCACCCTCCCTTCACCCTTTTATTGTAATGATTTATTTAATACTCACTGTAAAGTTGGATCACACCTTATAGGTACAATGAAATATTATTCAACCTTATGAAGGAAATTCTTACACATGCTGCAATATGGAAGAAATTGTATTGAAATATGCAGAATAAAGTAGGCCAGTTACAGAAGATAAAATGCTGTATAATTTCACTTTAATGAAGCAGGCAGTCAAAAATCACAGAGACAGAATTAGATAGATGGATAGATAGATAGATGATAGACAGATCTTAACTCATGATGTGAGAAGATTGAGGAAGCTCATGTACCCTTAATCTATTGTTATTATAATGTTTCTTTAAAATAATTTATACGCTTAAGTGCCTAGAATATAAAATTATACTTGTACAGTGATAAAGATATTAGACTTTTAGTGACTACACATTTACCAAGAAACTAATTTTGTGATACAGAAAAGAAAAAAAATACATGAAGTGTATTCTACCAGATAGTCACCTTCTGTTTCATCAGTAATCTAAGAGAAAGACACTCCATTAAATAAATCTATTGCCCTCTTTGCTACCTCCACCTGCCCCTTAACCCACATTATTACTTGCATCAATCTTGAGTCACACAGAATTACTTAAACCTCACTGAGCTGTACTGCCTGCCTTTTAACATTGATCATTTCCTTCACAGAGCATTTTATTGCCCTATAACAATTTGGATAGAGAACTCTTTTAGCAAAATATCTACTAAGGTTCACTATCACTTCCTTTTATTCATCTGGGTGGGACAGTATTTAAAAAAAAGTTATAATAAAAAATGGATACTTGTACTATATAAAGTCATTTCTAATTATATAAAAGAAACTTTATAATGAAAACTTAAAATTATCTAGTTTTGATTGCCTTTGGAAATTTTGTTTTGGAAATTCCTTAAAAAATTATTTCTTTGTCTGTAACGTTGGGACTCAAACTACGGGTTGCAAGCTAGTGCTCCCTTAGTGATGTGTGTACCCTGCTTTCATAAGCATATTTAAACATATTTGATGTGTATAACATTTATATATTTGATATGTATGCCATTTCTTTCTCCTAAATTTCACATAGTGTTTCCCAATCTCTAAAGTTAGAATTGATCATTCTTTTATCACAGAGAGAGAGAAGCTCAGTCTCACATCACATGTGTCAATGGCTGAGATTCTTATTCCAAGGAGTGAAACAATTCATAGATGAGTACATCCTAAAATAACCCTGAATCAGAAAAACACTGCTCCAAAACAGTTCCTTAATAAAATTCTTATGATATCAGATGGACTCAAGATTTACTTTGGAGAATGAGCCAGACAGCATACTTGAAACTCTTTTTGATAAAGAAGACAGGATGTACAATTATTCCCATTCATCTATGATTTTAAAAGTAGCTAGGGAACGATCCTAAATCTTGTTAATCAGAATGATTTTCCAAAGGTTATCTGTCATTTCCTTGTGTGGTATGAGTGAGTTTGTTGTAGATATATTTAGATTTTAAACCAAAATAACTTTTTATTATAGATAAAAAATGAACTAATATGAGGGGAAGGCAGGTGGCCATCATTGTCATAGATGCTTGATTTCTGAAAAAATAGATGCACGAATTTTACATGAATAGAAGAAAAAAATGATACCGGCTAAATAACATCGAGTCAATTACCATGTGTATGTGTAATATATTATGGAATATTCCTCCTGTGAGCCAGAGCATGATGTTGTGTGTGTATATGAGAGAACGTGAAAATAAAAATCAATTAAGGAAATGAGGACTTTTACATAGTGAAAATAAAGTAAAATTAAAAAGAGAATATGGAGTGAGCTAGTATGACTTTATCACCCAAAGGACTGGCTGCATAGTCAAGGATATTAGTCCTTTACGGTTCACAAAGAGGGAGCAGGTGAGTGGGGAATGGAGTGTCAGGGCACCCATTTTCAAAATTCGATGATATTTTGAAGCATGAAGATTTTTGTTTGTTTTTCTTTTACTTGAATGAAATATTCTTCCTTCAGTGAAGTCCATATTAAGGGTCAATTGTACTTGTGTATGTTTTGCTATTCCATATTGACTTAAGATAAACTTTTTCTTAAATCATAGAACTTGCTTAAAATCTGGAAAATTTGTTAAATTTCACTATACTGCATGAAATGATATTCCCTCTAACAAAACAGAATTGTCTTGTATTATGTGAAAACTAGCAAAACAAATGAGAAGCAAACTTTAAGCTGTACTTTCTTATAACCTGTCGCCTGTTGTTTTCCTGCTATTCTAAACTTAAGAGAGATCAAAGAATGAGGTAGATAGCAGATGTTTCTTCACTCGGTGGTAAGACCTGATACAGGGCAAGTGTGATTCACACTGATTCAAAGTTCCTCTTCTTTTCCCTCCTCTTTGGGTTTCAGCATTTTTCAGGTTTAATTCCTTGCCCCTGACTTTCTTATAGCATCTTTACCTTAACTTTCAGCACAGGAGTTATAAGTGGCAAAACTCACTACTTAAAGCATCAATCAACATTTCTTTAAAATTAGGAATGTTTTGTACTATTTTTGATGAAAACAATTCATGACTGTAAATAGTACTTAATATCCAGAAGATTTAACTTATGGTCCTGAATTTTCTCAGGTCTTTCCTAACATCATGGTTGTTTTGAATAGTTTTGTTCGGTTATCTATAATGTACTTTCTAAATGTTCCTGTGAAGTGTGTGTGTGTGTGTGTGTGTGTGTGTGTGTGTTTATACCATAGATTAATTAAAGATAAGCTATAATCTAGAATAACTAATGACTTAGGACTTTAAAATTAAGAAGCTAACACAATACACTTATTCATTGAAAGACTAATTGCAATCTTTTTATGATCACTGTTTACTATTTATACCCAATTACCTTGTGGTAGGATATGGGCTGTGCATACCATTAAGCATGTGCTAAATGCATTTTGTTATGAGTTTTATTTGATTACCACTCTAAATTTTATTCATGTTTATACAATTTCATAGTTCATTGCTCATTTAACATCTGCTCACAATTTTAAAACTATGGAGAAATCACTGCATACATAGAAATTAAGGGTTTACTTTGCATCAAATTGTGGAGTCTAGATCTCCAAATTCTAGACACGATTCATTCAAGAGCCAGTTGCATGACCTTTAAGTATTGAAGAGATTCAGTTCTCAGCTTCTCAAAATTAGCACTGAATTGGATAGAACGTATGAACATGTGATGTCCCAAGAGGAGGGAGAGGGAAGAAGAGAGGGAAAGGAAGAGATGGTGGGGAGGAATCTGTTTTAGCCATAATTCAAAATATAAATAAAAACATTACCAAGCCAATAGCCCAGTTTTAAAGACTGACTGAAATGTATGTAAATAATTCAACTAAACATTTTCCTTAATTGATTAGATATTAGACTTTATAAAACCTAATTCAGATTTTATGTGTTCAACATAAGTACAAAATAAATGAAATAGATGAACAACACACGTTCTTGCTTTGGTATGCTTTTGTTTAAGCGTATGGCTTTTCTTGAAGATTATTCTTATGGAATTAGTAGAGAAAAATAACAGATTATCCATTATACCCAGTGAGTTTTGCATTCTTTTCAACCGCACATTATTATACTTCATCTCCACATGTTTATCCAAAAAAAAAGTATCCAAAATGCAAAACAAATTGTATAGAAAATGATTAAAATATTCATGCAAATTTTAATTATGCAACATGTAAAGATAGTTTAAAGATCTAAATAAATTCAATTTGTTATATGCTAGAAATATTATCTTGAATCAATAAGAAACAAAAAAGAGCTTTTTATCTTTTTAGAAGTTAATTTTGATAAATAATCCATGCACTTTAAAAATTTTTCAAAATAAGTACAAAGATTTATACAAGCAAAATATTTTAAATGTCACTAATATTAACTACTTTATTTGGGGTCAATGTTAGATTTTAATTTCTACTTTCATGCATGAGATCCCATAAAGTATTTTTCTCTGATGTTAAAAGAGGTTAATTTTACCCTTATATGTTAATACTAGAAAAATATTTTATATTCAAGACCTGGAATCATTTCTTTTAAAAAAATCTTGTTCTTGGAAGCATATACATATATCCTTTTCTCATTGCAAATCACAATGTAAATTTCATTAAATTATTATAACATTTGGTATTCAGCTGATTTGAACCCTTATATTAATAGTCTCATTTCATCTTCCTCTCTAAACTTTAAACTCCTTTCTCTGTTACTATTAATGCTGTAAATTCCAGAAATACTATGATTACTCCTTTAGTGATACTGTTTTACAGGTTTTGGTTTCACATAATTTGAAACTTTTTGTTATATTTCACTAGTTTCAATTAGAACACTATCATTATATTTTTGTTCTTCTTATCTTAAAAAAGATGAAAAATATATCTTTTTATATCAGTTATATCCACTGATTCTGCGTCCATAGATTCAAGCAATAGTGTAACAAAAACATTTTTATATTGCTAATTGTTCTTGTCACTGTTTCTTAAACAAAAAATTGTGACAACACTTTACAGAGCAATTACATTGGATTGGATATTAGGTATCTAAAGATGGTTTAATTTGTGCAGGAAGATAGTAAAATTACAGCAATATAAAGGAATTCAATGTGGGGTAAATGGGGGAGTAGAAAGAAATTCTTGGAACTGATCTCTCAAAGAAACTGAGTGCTCAGTATACTTTGAAAACGTAATTAAAACCACAAATAATTATAAAACTTTGTTGGCAAGTATATATGGTCAGTTACTAAACTTAAACTGATCTGTAGAACCTATGATCAAAGTTATTCCCAATATAACAAGTTCAATATTAAATGTCTCATATGAAGAATAAAATATCCTAACAGTGTATGTGTAAAAAGAAGTTGTAAGTTTTTCACTGAGAACATAAATGATCCGTAATAGGACACTCGTGTAAATACCATATAGTTCCTCCAGTGTAATAAATTAAAAGTGTAAATAAGGGTCAAATGTACAATTGATACTATGAAACAGGAAATAAAGATCTAAAGGTGTTGGGGAAGTGGGATGGTTAGGGGAAAGGTAATAAAGGAAAATAAAAAATAAGAGAAAAGGGAAAAAATGGAAAAAAATTCTCTGTAAATAGGGAAAGGTGGAGAGGGGAAGGAAGAGCAGGAGTATGGGGAAAAATAAGAACCAAGATACATCGTGTAAAGGTACAAGATCCCAATGATGAATGTAACTGTACTGAATAAATAAAATGTACCAATAAACTGTATATTTAAAAAAATGATCTGGAGCAAATTCTAAATTGGGGACCTAAGAAGGCAACAGAAAAAGAGATAACAAAGGGTTCTAAGTACTTGCTTAAACATGAAATGAGTCCTCCTGCAGAAAGCACGGATGGAGAGAGTGGGACTCAGGAAGAAGCCATCATCATGTACTTCAAACCTGTACTTCTAGAACTCTGAGACCAAATAAATCTCTTTTCTCTGTTAATTCAGCCATTCCAGGTACTGTTGTATACAAGAGAAAACAGGCTGATCCAGATATACTATTTACTCTTGCAATTCTGTTTAATAAGATCTGATAAGCATTGTTCTCATTTTGAAAAGATAAAGATATATTAAGGCTTGGAATTAAGAATATATCTTTTTAATCGCTTCTCGGCCTTTTTGCTAAGATCAAGTGAAGCTGGGCCTGATAGCACATGCCTGTAATCCCAGCACTCAGGAGGCTAAAGCAGGAGGATTGCTGCAAGTTCGAGACCAGCCTGGGCTATATAATGTGTTCCAGGTCAGTCTCAACTACATAGCGAGACCCTGTCTCTTAAAACAAACAAACAAACAAACAACTAAATATATATATTCTCTATATATAATCTTTTTGATAAATCCTTGATTCTGATAGCTCAGCCTAAATCATATGAAGTTGTGGTATTATTTTATAATTAATATAAAATTGATATCTTTATTAGATTTAAGATACCAAGATTTCTGTAAATGTATTTCTCTATTGGTTACTTTTTAATAAAGTTTTCAATTAATTTATATTTAATAATTTAACAAATTCATTGCTATTTTATATAATTATGTATTTGCTATGCTTAATTCTTATTTAAAGTATTTTAATGTGTTAGCTTGATAAAATGCAGTCTTGATTGTTTTATTTACACTTTCCAATAATTAGGCTGACACTTATTATTGTAAACATTAGATTCATAGCTGTATCACATTAGATTGTCCTGAAATCATTTATTATACTATTTTTAAAATAAAACAATTCATGATATCATATGATAAATATTTGTAGGTTTTCTATTTTTTTATGCTGCTTCACTACTTTCAGAGAAAAAAATTCAGATTAAGTGTTCAAAACTTTTCAAAAGGGTTCTTTTTAAATATGCTTCAGCAAAATAAATAAATAAATAAATAAATAAATAAATAAAAGAATAGGGCCGGGGATTTAGTTCAGTGGTTCAGTACCAAAAAAATAAAAATAAATAAATAAAAATAAATATGCTTCAGCAAAATGATAGAAGTATAATGATAGTTTTTTGCTTAATATAACCTCTACCATTTTTAAAGACTTCATTCGTCATTGGGATCTTGTACCTCTACATGACAGGTCTTGGTTTTTTCATTTTTTCCCCTTTTCCCTGCCCTTCCTCCACTGCCCCCCTATTTACAATGTACCAATAAACTCAGTGAAAGAGAAAAAATAAAAAAGACTTCAGTAAAATAAATCTGTGAAAAAATTTTTAAAAACATTTAGGAAATATGTGACGGAACTTTTTGTTTGTTCTGCTTTGTTTGTATTTTATTTTTTGACACAGGGTCTTACTATGTAGTTCAGGATGGCTTTGAACTTACTGTGTATCCCAGGCTACCCCTAAATTTATGGTGATCGCCCTCCCTCAGCCTCTTGAGAGCTGGGATTACTGGTGTGTGTCACCACAGCTGGCTGAAAAGGGACGCTTGAAAGGCGGTGATCTGGAAGTGAGAAGATATCACTGAAATAAATTTCCTCACTTTCACATTAATTTTATATTTACTTTGCAGTTTAAATTTACTAATTTAATTAATGGAAGATTCTATTTATAAATATAAACATTTCATGTTCCTGAATTCTTCAATTTCTTATTGTTTCCAATGTACTTCTTGCTTCACTATCACTGTTTTGCACATCTGGGTGGAAGCTCTCTTGACCCCTCAGCTCTTGCATTCCACACACATGTAAAAACCATACCAGGTGAATAACACCAAGTTCAGTAGCCAACTTGAGCAGTAAGTAGGCTCTCTTGAATCCAGGCTGCAGTGGCCTCTTAGTATCCATATGGCTGAATACTATGAACCAAATTGTGAAGAACAAATTCCCTAGAGCTGCATCCTGGAGAAATGTGCCCTGCGGCTCTCTTCTTAAAGTAAAATCTTCTTCTCATGAAATTTTGAGATTTCAAAGGATGGGACCTTATGGGTTCCTTATATATCTTAATAGGCTATTTTCCTCATTGTTCTGATGCAAAATACTGCTCTTCCTTTTAATTTTTTGAGCAACACAGCTCTCCTCTGCTCAGATTTACACATCTCAACTTTCTAGGAGCTTCCTTTTTGGTAAAACTCAAAATTTTAAATCACTCAACTGTTCTGTTTGCTCATGACTCTCAATGCAGATCTGATGAAAAAACAACATTACTGAAGAGTGGATTGCCTTGAAATTTCCTCGGCTTGATTAATTACTGCACCACCCTTAATCTAAGTCTCCTGAAAATCTCAGGACATAAATAAAATTTACACTTTAAAAAAATTTTTTTTTTTGCCAGAACATAACACACACGCCTTAAGTCCAACTTCCAATAGAGTTCTGTTTCTCAACTGAAACCTCCTGGGCCTTGCTTTTGGCATCTGCCTTTTTATCAACATCCTGGTCTTCTGAGCTCTGACTACTCTCCCATCAAGTTGTGCTTGGGCTTACAAAAGTCTAAGGCTTCAGTATATGGAACCTCCAATCTTTTCCAAATTACTAAAAAACAAACAACAAACAAACAAAGAGCAATCTCAGAGGCTTCTGAACCAAATTGCCAAGTGGTGTCAGAGCAACAATCCCTCTTCTCTTGTAATAAAATGTGTCTTAATCAGTTTCCTCATTGCTGAAGCTTCTTA
Organism: Fukomys damarensis; assembly: GCF_012274545.1. Classification (NCBI taxonomy): domain Eukaryota; kingdom Metazoa; phylum Chordata; class Mammalia; order Rodentia; family Bathyergidae; genus Fukomys; species Fukomys damarensis. Next base: position 36,204,709 of record NW_022900936.1, read on the forward strand.
TCCACCAACACTCATGGCAAAGAAGGAAGTGTTTATTGCAGTTCACACTGTAGTGTGCAATCAGCTAAATGGAAGGCAGGATGGCATGGCAGAGGTGTATGACAGAGGAGGGTTGCCCACGGCAAAAAGAGTAGAGGGAGGATCCAGGAAGGGAGACATACTTTTCAAGGTCACATCCCCACTGTCCTGCCTAAGTGATCCAGGCCTCATCCTCCAACTGCCTATCAGCCATAGTACCCTCAGAATTCAGTTTCCTTGCTAATGCTCCATCTGTGAGTCCACCGGGGTTTGGGGTGACTCATACCTATAAACTGCAACAATAATTTTAAAGTAAATTTAAATTTTAAAAGAGTATTAAAATTATCTAATTGAAATAAAGATGTTTTATGTTGAAATGCTATTTGATTAATACTGTATTTTCATAGGTCATCCTTGTTCTAACAAGCATTATAATTAACTTATCTCTGCATTTATTTGATAAATTAAAATGAATAATTCAAGCTATTTTAAAAGTGAATTATTATAAATCCTTTTTCTCTATAATTTGTGATTAATTCTTGTTTTTGAACATCTTTGTTGAAATCTTAATGTTAAGTGCATGCTGAAAAAGTAAGGTGTGTATAATGAGAAATACAGACGTAAGACAGTTGAGAATTTATCAATATTCTTTCTCTAGTATATTTAACTAGGAGAACATTTAGACTTGAGTACATTCATTGAAATAACTCCATGCTGCTTAATATTTAGGATTGCTTGTATGATTTAGTTTCTTGGGAAGCCTAAAGTGAGATTTTGAATTTGTTGAGACTCGAAGCCAGTTTTAATCAAATGGACAATCTTACTCATTGTATATTTATTAGATACACATGTGTATATGCCAAAACTTTAAATGCTAACAGGCTAATACTTAAGCCTACACTGCTGATAGTGTTTTATTCAGTCATGTATTTTCTTTTGCTGAGTAAAACATAAAATTTGAGAATGAGTAAGGAGAAGGAGAAAATACATTTAGTGTATACATAACCAGGAGTTTGAACATCATTCGCCTTACAAAGAAAATTTTCTGTAGTTTCATCACAGTTGCAAATCAGGTAATAAAGATGTAATGATCACTCTGGATTTTCTGCCTCCTTTTGAATTTCTTTCCAAGATAAGTCATTTAATTCTATTTCACAACTTTTTCTCATTTGAGACTCTACAAGCTGTTCAGGAAAAGTCTTCTTATTTCAACCGTATCAACCATTTCTTTGATCTTGTACTCTTGTTTCCTGGGCCTGAATCTAATATTCTCTCTGCTAGAGTATTCTCCTTTCATTAATCCTCTTTCCATTATGAACCAATAGCTAAGCTTGTACATACTCATTTTTCCAAATATTGAAATACTTTTCCCAAATTCTTGTTCCAGTTGTCAGATCTCTCTGATTCTATGTTCTAATGAGTATGGTCCTTAGTCTCATTCGTTAATTAACTCAGTTCTAATGATCAGACTTTCCAAAAATCCTGTTATTTCCTCCTACAGAGCACTGGTCAAATTTCTTGAAGCTGTATGATACTCAATAGTTCAAATTAGCAAAATAAGATGTAATTATAAGTTTGGACTAGCAAAAGATCTTGTTGAGGAACTTTAAATAGCCTGTTAAATCTGCATATGCCATTTCATTGAACATATTTAGAAGAGCTTATCATCATGAAATCTTTAACTTTTTTGAAAGCATTATGAATCCTTAAATGTGTGAAGCCATATTGCAATGTTTCCTTTCAGTGACTATAAATTTAATGAAACTTCTAGTTACATATGATATCTTCTAGACTTTCTGAACACTAAAGATATTTATTTTTTTCTTTTTTTTCTGACAGGGTTTCTCTATGTAATTCAGACTGAGCTTGAACTTACTATGCACCCTAGGCTGTGATAGAATTTGCAGCAATCCTCCTGCCTCACTTTCCCAAGTGCTGGGATTATTGGCGTATACCACCATGCCCAATTTCCAACACATACTGTAATGCCTACTAAGTGCTAATAATCATACTAAACACTTTAGCAGAATATATATTAGATATCAAAATATTTTCCAACAGGAAAGCTCCTGGAATTTTAAAATTTACTACCAAAAAAAAAAAAA
>NW_022900936.1:36206856-36240772 GCF_012274545.1 Fukomys damarensis
AGAGAGAGAGAGAGAGACTTCAAAGTATGTGAGAGTTAACACAATTCTGTTAAAGTGCAGATTCTTAGTCCAAAAAAAAACAAACAAAAATTGAAAACTCATGGTGAAACCAAAGAATACAAAGTATAGAGAAGTGGTTTAAATGAGGTGTTGGGCAGCTGTTATTGAATGACCATGCTGTTAGGCATTAGGGATGGTATGATTTATTGAATGTCAGCACGGGTTAAGAAGATTTTCTTAAAAAATAACAATATTCTTGCAAAAGTTCTTTCCTTGGAAAGTTCACGGAACAATTTATGTTAAGAGTTATCTTGCCAGAGTCTGAGTGATATCAAAAATACATGAGGAGCTTTATGCTGAATGACATGACACATCAGAACCTATTACTGGCTTCGAGAGTGATTTAGGATTAGGAAGGATATTGTAAAACAAGAAGTTATACAACTAATCATTAGTCAAACATAGCTTTAGTGTGATCAAAACCAGATAGCAGGATGTATTGGATATTTCAACTACATTTATAAAAGAAGAGCAAAATAGTGATAAAGAATAAATCATTGGGCGAAGTTTCATAATGGTATAAGTGGTTTCCTCTGAAACAGTGTCTCAGGAAATTGTACTTGCCACACATTTCAATTTTGTTTTATCTATGAATCATTTTCATAGACATGGTCAATATTTCTGGGGAAGGAGTACAAATTCAATTGCAGAAATTTAATAGTCTTATAAAGACATTGTGCTTTTAAGAGAACTTATATGTGAAAGAAATAAAAAATTCAATCAAACCACTGAGTTATTTAATGATATGAAATTTTAGCAATTCAAAGATTTTCATTTTTTCAGGCTCTTCTGAAGTGGTTATAGTTTGATGTGAAAAACCTTCTTCTTCATAATTGTAGACATAGTTTTTATTCATAAGAACAATTTATGGTAGTAAAAGTCAAATGGGATATAATTAAATGACAGAGAAGTATATAACTACTCTTATTATATATACTGTTAGCTAATTAATACATTGTAAAATAATTAATTGATGCCCTGATTTGTAATGTTTGCCAATTTCTGTAGTACAGATATTATCAGCATAATTGATATCATGTTATTAACAATCTAATAATTGGTTCACAAAATTCTTGAAAGTTCAATAATTTATACTCATGAACTTATAGTGAAAACTCCAAAACAACATTAATGGATAATGCTTTTGTTCAACAGATATTGGAAAGATATTTTTATTGTACAGTAATTTAAAACTGTGAAAAGAGCCATAAGTCCAAATAAGCTGTCATCACTTTCTACTTAAGTTTGGTAAGTAAATGTGGAAAAGTGTTACTGTGTTTCTCTCCATATCCTATCCACGTGCCAAGTGTCCGAGCTCTGCCTCAATATCATCTGGTCAGCCCTCTGGTTTTGTAAAACGGACTTTTATCTGCCTATGTCCTTGACAATAGAATAAAAACAAAACATATTCACTTTGACTTTCTATAATTTTCCTAATGAAATAAAAAACAATAAAACAACTTCAATGTCACAGATAAGGAAACTAAACAGATATTTTTCCTAATATCATTCATACAACAGATTTGAAGCTTGTAAGCCTTTCTTGCTTTATTGCATTTCTTTTGGCCCAAATTATATAGTGAGGTATGTTTCCGGCCAATTGATAGGATGGGCGATAAAGGACTGTTGTCCACTAAAATATATAGTTGAACTCAAAGAAAAACTATGTATTTGAGAAAATGGTACTTAAGGTTAGAGTGTGATGTTCCAAATTGATGGTATATAAACACAGATAAAGGAAAAGATATAAACACTACGGATAAAATGAGTAATAGTCAATGCACACAGAAGAAGAAATATACATTGACTTGTCAAAAAAAATAAAGGTAAATTGGTATTCTACTCAAGTGGTGATGGAGCTTCTACTCTCTAGATTCTTGAATAAAAGAAAAGATAGATTCATGAAAACAGAATCCAACATTTTTGTGCATTTTAACATCAAATTCAAATTATACGGTACATGATGCTGGCTTCCAAATTAATAATTTCATCATTGAATTTCAAAGATGAATATCCTAAGATGCCCCCAAAAAACTACACAAAAATTACTCTATAAATATTTTCTATTCCAGTCATTAGGAAGATCTTAATCTATTATCTATTGATTAGGCTCACCATTTTAGCTTCCTATTTTAAGGTAATCTGATTTCAGGTCTTAATTATATCTACAACAACCCCTTCATAGACACATGTAGGTTAGTGTTTGAATAAGGAGAGACTGTGGGCACATCAGGGCAAGAATCATGAGAACTGTTTTAAAATTCTACAGTTTTAAAAATGTAAGCTCAAAGAAAGTCAATTCACCAAAGATCACCAAAGTAGTGAAACATAAAATTATTAAATTTTATATAATTGTGTATATGATCTCACCATAATATACTCCTTTCCATTATCCTTTTATGTACCTCAGTTGCTTAAGGAATTTAGTACATAATTTTTCTATTTGCCTGTCATGCTTTTCTCTTTTACTGCCTTCTATATCGCATGGACTTTTCATTTCTTTAGTGATTGCATATTAAGAATGTATTTTGAATAAGTGTGATTAATTACTTTAAATTTTAAAAATACTTATTCCTTCAGCCCACAGGAGAAAAACAGAATGGAGTAAAAATGGAAGAAAGACAAATATCAGGAAATGTAAAATGATGACAAGATATAAAAGAATGAGTTGTATTGAAGAAGTGGAGTTAGATTCTACCTTGGTAGGCATTATGTAAGAGAGAGAGAGATGGAAACTAAGCAAATTTTTGCCTTCAGATTGTATTGGACTATATAGAAGCCATGTGATAAATAAATGAAAACTCAGGGATGAGGAAATTTTGGCCACCAGAGATGTGGGCTCATGAAGAACTCTGAACTAAATATATTATTTTTAATAAAGGGTCTTGCTATGTTGCCCTGCTGTCCTTAATCTTCTTGTTTAAGCAATGCTCCTGCCACAGCCCCTCAAGTATCTGGGACCACAAGTACATGCTTTTACAACTGGCGAAATCAGAGGATTAAAAATAAAACTATGGCATGTACACACAGTGGAGTACTACTCTGCCATAAAGAAGGATAAACTTGAGTCCCTTGTAGGGAAATGGATGTAACTTGAGACTCTAATGTTAAGTGAAATAAATCAGACATACAACCTTAAATATTACATAGTTTTTCTTATGTGAGACACCCCAAATATAAATAAAGAAAAAAGAAAAGATAGATCATAGGACGTAGGGAGATCACTTTAAAATGGAAAGGGGATCGTGAGGTGAAAGAGCTCTGAGCTGTAGCCCCACTATGACTTTCCCTTTGGAACCTTTAGAAGAATAAGCAATACAGCAAAATCACTCAGAATCAATCTCTCTCTTCCTTGCTTTCTGTTTCTCTGCTCTCCAGGCAATTACAATGTGGAATCTAAGTAAGAGTTCTAAGAGTAACTTCTATCCTAAAAGAAGAAGCAGAACCTTGTAAAATATTGTCAAACATTTCAGAAAATTATTTTAACACTTACTGAATTCCTTGAAAATGTATTCAAATTCAAATTCCTAAATTTCTGTAAAACTTTTTGTGTACTTTCCATTTGTATTGTTTCTAGCACCAAAACTCACAATTAGAAAATATTTATTAAACCACTACTAAAATCTTAAAGATTTCATATTAGAATGTACTTTCTAGTGTTATAATAGCAGCTTGAACTATTTATTATTGCAAATGTGAAGTATATACCTAATTTATGGTTTAAACAGACTTTAGATCTAAATAATATTTGCATTTTCAACAAATTAGTTAGAACTACTAAATTTTTAACCTTATTATTCAATATAAACTGTACTCCTGCCTGTCTGTATGTGTATATTAAATTCTATATGTCATATGATCCCATGATATAAAAGCCACAGCAGGGAAATTTTCAGGGCCTTATCTATGGGACAATGAGTTCACATACAGTCAAAAATCCATCTTGTTTAGAAAACCTTTTGAATTTTGGGAGACCAGATCATAATGAATGTGCAGCTTCTGTTGACATTTGTTACCTATATGTAAGTAATAAATGGACCTCATATATCTTGTGTATGAATGTGCTCTCTCTACTTCATGTAACTTACATTTGGGTATGTTTTGTCTCCCCTGACTCAAGTCCCCTGCCTAACAAACCTGCTTAATATTTGTATATCTGTATCATTGTATCATTTGCATATTCATGTTTAATTTGGTAGCAAATGCCTAACAAACCTGCTTAATATTTGTATATCTGTATCATTGTATCATTTGCATATTCATGTTTTTATACATATTAATTTGTATTTGTATAAGTGTAAAAGGTTTTCAAAAGAGAATTTAGAGTTGCAACTTGGATTATTAAATATTGTAAATAAATAATAAAGATTGAGGTTTTCTAAGCTTTACAGTAATACAATACTGAGTTTATATATTACATATTACATTTTGTATAGGGGAAGTGAAATGATACAGCTACCTTATATATGTAAATTCTACGATATTAAGTATACTTAACCATAAAAAGTCAGATTTATACAGACACATTAAGTTGCAGTCCTAAAAATGCAATAGCAAAATTTTCTATTGACTTAATGTCATATCCAAATGTATAAAAATATACTCATTCATGATTTTTTAAGAATTTTACAACTACAGAAGAAATTTAGTTACTAGCCATTATCCTGATATACAAAGGAGAAAATATTTTTGGTACAAGATTTTAATTACTAGTGAATCTGTACCTAGTAATATAGCTATGATACCTCCCCAGAATAATCTGAGGACATAAAAATTATCCTACCAGAGTGAACCTGGTGTCATAGAGGAAATTCTGTGTGTGTGGAACCTCATGGGTCAAAGAGCATAGCATTGATATGAAGCAAATTCTCTTTTGCCAGAGAATTATTGGCCTTGGACTTTTTCATTGTTGGAGTAAATGTCCATTATTCACAATTTGAGAAGAATTTTGTTTTGCCTCATAGTTACAATCCATGACTGGCTGCTTCGAAGGCAAAAACAACATGCAAAAGGGGAATAGTGAAGGAAAAGCTGCTCACAGAATGGCAGAAAAGAAGTGAGAAGTGATGGGTCAAGCGCAGGAGGGAGATACACCTTCCGAGGTCTCGGCTTGAACTAGGCACAACATCCTACGAGTACATTTAGCTCTGAATTCATCCATGGATTAATCCGCGGATGAGTATAGTGTCTTTGTGATTCAATCAATTTGCAAAAACCCTACCTCTCAGCACATGAGGGCTTTGAAGGATGTTCTAGAACTAAGCCACAACAATTACAGAGTGAGAAAATTTTCCCATTTTTTTTTTAATGATATCATGAGAAGTCTTTCAGTTTTATGCACTAATGGCCAATCTCTATTTCAAAGTACAGTAGTCCCTGCAATCAAGAAGTTCTTACATGATTGTTTAGTCTATATATGTGGATTATATTCTTTATAAAGCTAATACTGAATTTAATTCACATATTCCTCTTACTTCTTTTTTTAAATAGCAGTGAGATTGTACTGAGGGAAGATCTTCTTTTAAACCTACAATTTAAAATTACAAGGACGGCCCGGGCATTTAGCTCAGCGGTTCTGCTGCCTGCCTTACAAGTGCTCGGTACCAAGTTTGATCCTTAGTACCTAAATAAATAAATAAATCACATTGAGTGCCACACTACATTCCATAATTTTTCATTAGAATATGTGAAATGTGGTAACAAAATATAAAAACTGATTTTACTATACCAGATATACAAGTGATCTCCATTCAAAATCGGACTATCACATTAAACTTTCTAAATCAAACTGGTTTGAAATTAACTTCAAGAATTTTTGAAAAGGTCAACAGTGATTCTTTCCTCATCTCCACATGTAAGCAGAGTGACAAAAAAGGAAACACAAAGTATCACCATTTTACTAAAAGTAGATTACAAGGCATCCCCAACAATTGTAAAAGATAAGCAGGTAGAATTGAAATGGCAGTACCGACTAAGCCCGCTTAGAATGCAAGAATGAAGGAAGAAGCAATAGGTTAATTGAGAAAATGTTAGAATTATTTTTCTTGGACAAATACCCAACATTCAAAGTTAAAAGAGGAAATACTTACTGTAGCTCATAGTTTGTAGAGGTTCGAGTCCATTGTCCACTGGCTCCAATGCAGGGCATCGTGACAGAGGAGTAACATAGAGAAACAGGGTGGGGCAAGCAGAAAGCAGCAGCAATGAGCCTTCCTCTCCATTTTATTCCATTCAGTGTACAAGCCTATTGGTTAATCCTACCCACACCCAGGGTGGGCCTTCTTATTATTCACACACAGAACTATGCTAAGCCAATCGGTGGACTGATTTAGTTATCATGTATCCTTAATCCATGTTCATAAACCCTACATCTAACCACCTCTGAAAGCCCCACTCATGAGCACTTGAGGCTTTGGCTTGAGGCTTGTATAGATAAAAGCCACAACAGGAGGTAAGTACATACAGCCCCAAACAGGCAACAGGTGCAGAAGATATGGAAGAATGGCTGAGAAATGGCAGCTAAGTGAGCAGATAAGGAGATTTCTGGTCTCTATAACAAAGAGTGAATACATGTAGTCCATAGGAAATTCTGCAGTGAACTGGGCATTCTCTATCTTCAAACTGACTAGGAGGACATAATTGGTCCACCCTACCGACCTAGCCAAGACTGGCCTTCAGTTTTCAAGGTCAAGCCTCAGAATTGATTTGAATCAGTTCTGGAAATCTGTTCTTTCCAGTCTTGGAAATCTGTTACCCACCTTCAGATATCTTGGTGTAGATTAGAGCTGTCCCATGTGTGGTCTTTCCAAATTTCTTACCTACAAAATCTGTCAGCTTAATGAAATAGTTATTTTACAGTATTATATTTTGTACTGGTTTGTTATGCAGCAATTTGTATCTAGCTTATGACATAACATAGCACACTTTTCTTTAAATAAAGTGAAAAATATCTTTTGAACATTTAGTGGGAAAAGGAACATGTGACTTATGTTGAAAAGAAAATTTGATTTTCAGTAGTTTCGAAAAAATGTTGGTTTATTCAGAAGCAAATCTAAAAGGATGACTGAGGGCCAGGGATTTAGCTCAGTGGCACCGCACCTGCTTCACAAAGTCAAAATCACAAGTTCGATCCCCGGTACCAAAAATGAAGCGATGATTGTTAAAGAAAGAAAATGTGAGACAAGCTGTTATATTCAGCAATATTGACTTTCAATTTCAAAAGTTACACAAATACATAAAACTCTAGAAATACTTTTATCTTATTTTTAGCCTAAAACTCCCTAGAAAATGAGCTTCATCCAGCAAAAGTGACTAAAAAACATTAATACAATATATATAATTAGTATATATATTTTAATATAAAAGGTTACTTATGAGGAGGCAATGTCTTATAAAAATAAAAAGAATCATAAACAATTTAAATGACAGTTAAAGGGGACATAATATAGTAGGTTATGACTAAAATAGCTGGTAATATAACAAAGTAATAAAATGACCAAGGCGAATAGGGAATGAATATTTTATAATTAATCTATTTTATTAAATATATTTAAATACACTCTGATTTTAGTATATAAATACACAGTTAATTGATTGATAGAGTCAAACAAAATAATATAGCCATTATCTCATACACTTAGGTTTCTGTAATATATATATGTAATAAGATCACGTAACATATACTCCCTTTGCAAACTTTCAGTATTCTGTATTGATTAGAGTCCTTATAACATACATAAGATTTATCCATTTATATAACTGCATGTTTGTACTCTTTGACCTATGTCTAATCAGTTTATATAGCTTTGCAAATCGACTATCATTATATTTTTTGGCTTTATGTATTTGACTACATTTAGTTTTGTCATATAAATGAGGAGGTAAGTGACAGTATCTCCTTTGTTAAAGCTAAATAATATTTTGTCCTGTGTATGTGTGTATCACAATTTCTTTATATTTCCATCACATGATGAACATTTACTTTATTTCCCTATCTTGGGTATTGTGAACCACACATCAGTGAAGGTAGGAGGTGCAGTGGGAACAACAAAATCAAATTTGTTATTAGGTATCAAGAGCAAAACACCATACCAAAACAGGTCACCTTAGTAAAAAGAGATAAGAATGCAGAGGTAGCTCTTCACGGAGGTGCGTGGGTTCCCTGCTGCTCTGCTACTTCCTTTAAATGTACTATTCAGGTATTTACACACAGGACATTGCTCCCTTCTCCTATCTTCTACCTCACTCTTTTTTCTGACTCATGTAACCTAAAAATAGAGGACTGTCTTCTCAACACTGAATCTTTTCTTCTCAGGACTTGTAAATAATAAATTTATGAACCTATTTTCCTTTTTAGTGATTGAATTTGTGTCTTGCATGAGAAGATCCAAAGACTTTCTTGTCCAGCTAGTCATAGGATGCCAGAAGATGTATAGGCTATCAGAACTCAGATGATGGTCAAGCAGCAGCATGAGCAAGATAGAACCATTAAGAAGTATAAGAAAATCTCCCATGTAAAGTGAGATCTACTTACTTACTTATAGTAAGTTCTACTTACTGACACAAGTCAACTAGGCATTAGGCCATTCACTAGTTTAAAGAAGTATTCTCAACAATTCATAATAAAAAAACTCTACAGAAAATTGGAATAGATGGTCTTTACCTTAATCTGATAAAATCCATCTATGAGAAACCAAAAATCATAATGTAAATGTCCATATAGCTCCTATATATATATATATATATGTATATATATACTCAGTTTTAGTCGTAAGTTCCAAAACAGAGTGCAGATACTTCTACCAGTTGATAATTTTACTACCTTCTGGTAGAGCAGAAAGATTGCTGGATCATACCCTAGTTTCATTTTTAACATTTTGAAGAAACTTCACAATGTTATTCACAGTAGCACTGCCAATTTTCACTCCATCCACAGTGCAGTGTTTTGCTTTCTCCTTCACGAGCACTTGCTATGTTTTTGTCTTTTGAGTAGCAGCCACTCAAACAAGTATGAGCTAATGTCTTTACAATTCTAATTAGCATTTCCCTCATCATGAGTGATGTTGAGCCCTAATATATACCTGCTGACCATTTTTACATTTTCTTTAGAAAATTCCTTTAGACATTGTTTGAGAATTTGTTTAGACATTATTTAGAGCAATGTCTATTCAGGTCCTTTTGAAGTACACAATAAATATTGAATCTGCAATATCTAAAGTATGAAATATTCTAAAGCTAAGTGGAGTAATGATCAATGAACAAATAACCCTAAATAAAACAAAGGTATAGAAAATGACCCAATAGCTTAAGAGAGACTTAAAGTACATATCAGTGTTTCAGTTGGCAAAACTAAATTGCAATGTCTAAGGATACACATCTAAATGAAAAAATTTAAGAAAAACAAGGACGTTTCTGACAAAAAGTAAGACAATTGCTATTTGCAGGGAGGGATAGAGATAAAAAACATGAGATGTTTCAGAGGCAAAAACCATTAAATTTCTACTTTTGTTGTTCAAGAATGTTTGATGAAGTCATACTATACCTTTATAATTTATAAGAAAAAAATTTTAAATTTAAGTGAAAATATTAGACATTCAGGGCAGTTCTCTAAATGTTAAATATTTCAAAATAGTAAAGCTTCTGAATAAATGTACATCCTTTAAAAGTAACTATTTTGAAAATGCCAACAATATTTAACTGGTATAAGGTTTATTTAGAAATTCATATTACTGTATAGCTATCAATATGTTTATTTTTACAACAACTTTTATAGCACATAAAATATAATTGTGTTGATATGAATGGTCAGATATTTTCTACAGAAAGGCTTAATAAAATATGATATTTACTAAAAAGTATGTCCCTATACATTTCTGATATATATTTATTTCCTATTTAAAATGAAACCTATATTTTTAAAGAGTGGTTCCAAGAATAACATTGGAAAATATTTGAGGTATAGACATTTTGAGCAATGGTGGTTATGAAAGTGGAACAGCCTAATAGACAGGACATTTGATTGACAGGCTTGAGGATGACTCAACTTGGGAAAAGAAGAATAACAATACTGCTTTAAGCGAACTTTCTATTTCTGCTTGGATTATTTGAGAAATTCAGACAAAATTCAAGCAGTTGCTTCAACTGCTCACATCACTCCAGCAGGAGCATAAGTCTGTGCTGGGAAAATGAAGTACACTGATTTAATAACTGACAAGGATGCAAGATATGTTGAAAGTACTGGTGACTGGCATTGGTGTGTGAATGCTCTGACTTTGATTTTCTGAAACTTAAGAGTAAAGCATAAATGTGAGGTGGTAAATTTTCAGATTCTAGAAAAACATGTTCCTCAGTCAATTTAATATTTCAGTTAAATGTGATGAAATGAAAATATTGTGGATGGTAATATTTCACTGTAAATAGCACTATATATTTTGGAAATTGTGCAATATGTTAATGTATAATATAACCAGATAAATGTATGTTTCAAAGCAGCAGAGTATAAAGTAGACAGAGTGATGTCTTTTTAAGAATGTTGAGATAAATCAGAAGAAAAAAATCATGAATTAAAAAAAATGAAAGAGATACAAGAGGCATAACAGCAAGACTTTCTTTAATAGAATTGGAATTGGTTTTCCTGGGACTAAAACACTAAAGAAGGTAATGAACTGGAAAGTCTCTAGGCCAGAATCAGCTGAGAGGTTATTGCCACCAATCTGAGTTGTCCATTTCATCCAGGGAAAATTTAGGGATCTAAGAGTAGATTAAACTCTTTCGATTCTTGTCTTAATGTGTTTGAACTTAAATGGAAATCAGATTGTTGCTTTTGCGTAGTAGTCCTTCTTTATTGCTTCTCCATCTAGGTTTAAAATCTGTATGGCTTCTAATTCTCCTCTGTTTTCCTACTGCTAACCCTGATTACAAAAACTACTTTTCGTTTATATTGTCATTATCTTCATATATCTATGTATTTCCTCTTCCACAGGAGTAAATGCTGACCTACACAAAAATTAGTTCTTTATTGCAGAAGGAAAATAACATCTAAGGACTATTTCTGGAGAGGTTTACTATCCATTATATTTATAATACAAATGCACTTCTATAAGATGTCTTTTTATTATCTGACAATTTAAGAGATCTTCTTTCTTATAGGTATTAAGGTTTGTTTATGGTTACAAATTATATTGTATTCTTCCAAACTATATGTAATATGATTATATAAAACAGTAGCAAATTATCTTCTACTTTAAGGTTTGCACTCATATAAATTATATGGTATAATAAAATAGTCTATAAGTATACTTTGTAATTTAGAATGTGCGTGATGTATTTATATGTTTACAGTACTGATTTAAATACTTAAAACTAAACATTTATAAAAATACATGTCTAATATAAATGGTAGTCCCTATTTTTATTTAAATAATGATGAACAAATTAACTGTTGGTTACTCTTTATTTTTAGCAAGTGAATATAAACTTTTTTTACTTTTATTAATATATGTTTGCAATACATAATTAATACATTCATTCTAAGTAGTTGGTACATGTACATAATATATTTCAATTATTTTCTCCCTCCAACCTATTTTTATTTAGCTAGTCTGATTTATTATTTATCTTATAAGACCTTCTGAAGTTAATTATAATATATGCACATTAAAAAAATAGACTAATAGGCAAAAAATCACACAAAACATTTAAGGCAAATGTATTAAATCAAGGTATTAGGTACTTTGTGCACAATGGGTTATAACTATTTTTCTGTATATAATTTTCTGTTATATGTCTTGCCTATTTCATTACAAATTCTTTACCTTCCCCAAAATCATAGAATAACTTGAACAGTAATATTTCAGTTACGTGTCTTCAGCTAAATATGTATCACAGACAGTTCTCTCAAATTTATAAAGTCCAATGTTATCTTGTTAAAAAATAAGAATGATTTTGTATTTGTGGAGGCATAAATTTCATGTAGAGAAATATGTAGATATGCATTTATATTTGTAATCTATTTAAAAGTCATTATAGCATATAATATATATATATTTTTTTTTTTACTTTCTTTAGTGATTAACATAGTTTCAAATACATGGAACAGCACTTTAGCATAAACTACTTCAAATGGATACAAAAAAATTAATTAAATGTAACAAACCAAAACTCACACCTTAGTCTCATGTTATTCTTGACTTTATGGAACATTTTAGAAGAGATACATTGGTATTCTTTAGATCTAAAATAGTCCCCCAAAATCTCATGTGTTGGATGATTGGATCTTGAGAGTGCTATGCTCCTCAGTGAAAAGAATTCATTGATGAATTCAGTACCTGAATGTGCTGTTTGGATACAGGGCCTGATTAGAAATGGATCAATGTGGGTGTGACATAGAAGACTATTCTTTTCCCAGACTCTCAATTTCTCTCTCCGCTTTCTGTCTGTTATAAAGTGAGCAGCTTTCTAAGTCATGCCCTTCTGTTCTGCCTTAAAGAAAACTAACCATGGACTGAATCCTCTGAAAACTGAGCAAAAAAAAGCATTTCTTCTTTTAATATACAGATATCTGGTATTTGGTCTTGACAACAGAAAAGTGACTGAAACAGAAAATTGTTACCAAGAATAAGTTTTTTTCTGGTACTGAACCTGGCCATGTGATTTAGTAGGCTTGGGAACTAGTGTTTCAGAGAAGTTTGGAAAGGTTTGAATATGCCATCAAGAGGAGCCCGAAAATCATATAAGGTGAGTCTAATTCTGGTTGGTAGACATAAGACCATAATGCTTATAGGAATCAAAGCTCAAGAGGTCCATTGTTGGGTAGTCTACAAACTTTTTTTTTTCTCATTGATTTTATTGGTACATTTTAGGTATTACAGTACAGTTAGTCTGCAGATCTAATATGTTATTCACTAGCAGAAATTTTGTCTTTATTTTGTTCATATCTAGAGACTTTGCAGTACACTTAAATTAAGAGAAGTGAAATTACTATCAGGCAGAGGAAATGACATGGCACCCCAACATTCAGGCTGTGTCATGTGTATTATTGCCTGATTTTAGCAAGTTCTACAGTGAAAATCAGGAGCAAAAAAAAAATGTTAAAATATTTATCAGAAAGGATGAACCCTCAGTTAATGCCAGGCACAGCATGGTTGCTCAAAATATTAGCAGTAAAAATAGTCAAATATTTTGCATCATGACTATAGGAGAAATGGTTTGAAGACATCGCAGTAATCAAAAAGGCCCTGTTTTTCCAGGTTTAAGAAGGCAAAGTTGTATGGATTTCATTTTAAAATGTTACTAGGTATCTTGCTCAAGAAATGCCATGTATGTTATTGGCTCCCTTGAAATTTTTTCGTGTGCCCTGACATTCAGACCTCTGCAGCCAAGGTTCAGCCTGGTACTGTTCAGGCTGGAGCAGGCCTTGGCATTATCCATGTGGTGATGGTTTCATAGGTGTGAAGAATGTAAGGGTTAAGAATCATGGAAACTTCTAGAGGAAGTTTCCAGAAGGAGACCCAGCAGGTTAGGCAGTATTTACCTAAGAGGGAAATGCATGAAACTGTGACTAAAGCTAAAACTGCTGTGAAGACCCCAGCAATTCATAGGTACCCAGAATATAGCAAGTGTGCTGAGAGTCCCTCGGTTAGTGTGTGGAGCTATTCCCAAGTTGAAGGCCATGAGGGCTGTATCTGACAGTGCTGTAGAAGCAGAATTGCCCAAACTTTAGATCTCACATCTGACCACAGGATGCAGCGTTCTAGATGCAGTTATAAGATTTAATGCTTTCATTGCTTGGATTCATCCATTCTTTGGCCCCATTATTTTCTCTCTTCTTCCTTTTCCATTTATGAATAGGAGTGATTTTTGTGAACCATTCTATGTTGGGTGTGTTTACATTTATTTTTTATTTTTTATTTTTATAGGCATCATAGCGAAGACTTTGACTTCAGTCTTGGAGGACACTTTGAATTTGGACTTTAAACAGTCCTGGAAATGTTAAGAGATTAGCAATTGATAAGGATGGACTAAACACATTTTATGTAGTACAACTAACAGGAGCTTTTTGAATCCAGATTCATAATATTATGGTTTACATCTAAAATGTTCCACCAAAGTCTGATGTATTTGCAAGTCAACTGCGCCATAGGGATGATGTACTTACCAGTGGATTCATCTTTTAATGGCTTGAGTAGCTTTGTGTGCTGTTAGGAGGTAGCATCTGGTTGAAAGTGAGTCACTGCAGATATTTCCGGGAAGCAACTTGTTTCCAACTCTCCTTTGCCCTCTGCTTCCTGGTTACCATGAGGTGAACAGCTGTCCTCACCTGAAAACTATAAGCCAAAGTAAACTTCCTTTAGGTTGCAAATGTTGACTATTTTTTTTTTCCAGTGACAGGAAAGTGACCACATTCATGATTGTTTGGGTTGGCTCTTCATTAATGAATTTACTTTCAAATAGGCATATACTAAACATTCAAAACTATGCAAGGCTAACTACTTTTTCCTTCAGCTTCTCAGTTTCAAAGTTATTTCGGAGATCAGACTGCCTCTGCAACATACAATTATCTTTGTAAGATCACAGCGTACACAGGAACACACACTTTTAAAAGTCAACCTTATCTTTCAAGATATTCAACAAGGCTGGAATAAAATATAAAATATAAATAAATAAATATGTACATACATACATAAAATGAGTTTATTCTATTTAAATAATATTTAAACCAACATATTAAAACAATTTAAAAACCAACATATTTAAATAATTTTTAAAAACAACATATTTAAATAATAGTCTTATTTAGAGGTTCCAAGCTTTGTTTTTTTAGTTGATTTTTATGCTCATAATAATATGAGCATAGGAGGAGGCAGCAAACTTACACAAATCATTGCAATAACTAAACACATTACAAAGAATAATACAAAAACATGTTACAACTATGACCAATTAAAAATACAGTATTCTCTGTTGAAACTATCTTACTTAGAAATATTTATTTTAATGGTTGTTGTTATGAGTAATGCTGTTTTAAAAACAGTACATAAAATAACATGCAAGGAATTGACCCCTTGAATTATGTTATGATTGGGTCTAGATTTCTCCTGCCCCACAAAGCCTCATGCGGTCATAGATGGTGGTGGCTGAATCTAGAGTGTGTGGTGCTAGGATTAAAGGCCTGTGATTACTAAATTGGTACACTGATTAGTTTGACATCATCATAATCCCAGTAGTCTGGATAAGATAAAAGGGACAGAAAGACACTTTTAAGATTCTTTGTTGCTTTACTACCATATGGGTGCCATAAACTGTTTCTCTCTCTGGTGCCTCTCTTCTTTGTGCCACTCTGCCTTGAAGCCAGCCGATGACGGACTGCAACCTCTATAAACTGTAAACTAAAGAAACTCTTTTCCCTTTTACATTAGGTATTGGGTATTTTGCCTTAGCAATAAGAGAAAAGATACTAACACAATTTCTAAAGAATCTTACTGAACAGACACTGTAGAAGAAAAATACATTTCATGTTACAGGATCTTAATGTAGTTTCAAGGTCACTACAGACATCTGAAAAGAATTTAACAAGGGCACTACTTGGAAGTCAGAAATCTATTTTGTAAACTAGAAGGAAAATATGTTGATTGAGTTATATGCTGGGTCTGGGACAGTCAAATGTGATAGAGAAATGAATGAAGGCAGGGGTACAGAATATCTTTGTTAGGTGACCCCACTGAAATGGGGTCCCAAGCTGACTTAAACTTCTAGTTTTATTAAAAAACAAAGATATCTGTACTCTGCTGGACACAGGTGCTTATTCTAGATAAGAAAGGCCTAATGACAATTATGCTGAATTAACTTTATTAAATTGTTCCCTGGATATTCCTTCTTGTTTTACCAGCAAGTTTGCCTCTTCCTGAGCTGGGAGAACAGTCAGTCTTCAAGATGTTGTGACCCTTCAGTGTCAACAGTCTTCTGAGCCCTCAGTCAACCATAGCAGATGTTAACCTGTTGGGTGCTGCAAGAAACTGCCTAGTTATATGTAAAAATATTTTTACACCTTTTCATTTGTTGATCACTGAACCAGGATAGAAGAACAACTGAATTTTTAAATAAATAAAGTATATTTTCCTTGGATTATTTTTGTCGTCATTAAAGAAAAAAAAAGTGTACTCTTGACTTACAAACTCAATTCTTTCCTGAGGGTTTGTTGTAACACAAGTTGATCAACTGAGGGCTCCACCTCCTCCATAAGGCCATCAAAGTCTGTCTCCTGTATAGAGGCAGATCTCAGTGTCCGTAGAAAGATACTGGCCCAGGATTTTTCAATTAGCCCCATATAAGAAAGGATGTTGTAATGGTCCTTCCAGAACACTTTAAGGATTAACTCTGTATCTGAGTGCTTGCATCAGCAATAGATAAACTTAAATATGTATCTGAGACCATCTGAAAGCACAAGCAGCTGACATTCAGATCATAACTCAAAGCTTCGTTCCTAAGTTAAAATTAAAATTCCAGTCATAACTCAAATTGTTCGTATGTCAGGTCAGTCATAACTTGAGGATCCATTCATTATGCATAATATTTTTCTTCATGGAACAATTCAAAGGTTTAATCAAAATTATTTTTAAAAGATAATTTAAAAGAGGTCAAGCAGTAAGTTTATAAATACATTTTCCATAATGAGAAATTAATGATCCCTAGCTCTGAATGTGGAGGATAAGAAAACAGATAAAGAATTTTTTGTAGATTGTTAGTTCATGTGTTTTTAGGAGAATCTAACTGCTATTTATATGCTGCATTTCTTATGAGTACTAAACTATGGTTTTGAATAAATGAATAAACCTCATAGATCTTAAATTTGATGGAGCTTCCCATTTTCTGCCTATCATGAAGTTGATTAAATGTTGCACTAATTATATCTAGTTTTTTTTAAAAGAGGCAAAAATATGACGTGAATCCATAATTAGAATAGGAAACCTAGTGTAGATTACTTTTCTTCCATTTATACCCAAACTTCTGTCCTAAATTTTTTAAAGGATTGTTTTTATTAATGATGTACTATAGGCTTTATTCCCTTATTGCTGAAACAGGGAACGTGAGCACATTGACCGCATCTAAGGTTGATCATGAATGATTCTACCATTTCTGCTTTATACTAGTGGGAACATTACCAGATCAAAACCAGGGACTTTTGGAAATTAAGGTGTCCACTAAAATCCTACAGGTAATGATTATACATCTTGTTTCTCTAAACTTGGAGTCTCAGTCTTCAGAAAACTTTAGATTGACCATTTTCTAGTTCCTTTGATCAAATATGTAACTAAATGCATTTTCAAGTTGTAAAATGTTTCTCATAATAAATTATAACTAAAAATTTATTTTGGTTGGCAATAAATACATTCTTATGGAACCTGTCTGTGACCAGATGAGGTTGAATTTGTTTATCACAAGGTCAGTAAAAGCAATGGGAGAGACACTTCTTTTTTTTTTTTTTTTTTTTTTTTTTAAAAGTTACAAACAAAATTGTTCCTACCTAACCATGGGAAAATGTTAGGTAGCTTATGAATGTGTAGTTTATTGATCTTCTTAGAGAGCTGATAATTCAAAAGAATGTTAAGAACTAAATTCAAAAATTTGATGCATATGATTCGAATCCTAATGTTCATAATACTGAGGCATGAGAATTGTGAATTCAAGGCCAGCTTGGCCTACACATTTAAAGTTCAAGTAGAGCCTGGACCTCACTGTGAAACCCTGACTCACAAACAAAACAAAACAAAACAAAACCCACAAAATAGTAATTGCATATGCCCTTTTAAGAGAAAAAATCCATAGTTGCTTTTACTCTTCACAAAGCAGGGTAGAAAGAATTTGCACTACACATAAGACATCGAACATGAAAATGAGAACCAAGACCTGTCATATAAAGGTACAATATCCCAACGATGAATGTAACTATACTGTGTACCTAAAAAGTTTAAATAAACTCAATGAAAAAAAAAAGACATGGAACATGGAACATACAGCTAGTTTTAAATACCTTCTGTGAATTTTTTAAATAACTTAAGAGCTCTAGATCTCATACCCAATGAGAATATGCACTCCTGCCAGGTCTTTTCTACAGGTTTGCACTTAGAGATCATGAGCAAGATTTCACTCAGCCAAATTAGGAGACAGCACTGCTGGGACAGATCTGAGGAAGTCTGAGAGCTGGGTGGGAAAAGTGAAGGAACACCTGAAGGATACTTTAATTCAGTTTTATAGTGAGAAGTAAAGGCACAAACCAGACCAAAAGATTTGGTGCCAAAGAAGTTTGGGCCCAGAAGGAATCATATTTAAATTTGTTACTAAAGAGGATATGACTAAAAGATTATTGCAATTATAAAGAGATCATGTACTCTGTACCGGTTTAAGGAGAAAAATGCATTACGAGCATTGAAAAATCAGCAAGATGGCATCAAAGGCTGGGGATGCAAAAGTTTAAACTTTTCATTTGAGAAGAATCCTGGGGACCCCTGCTTAAGAAAAGCCTGCAAGGGAATTGGTTCCCTAGAGTTCAAATCATTCTGCTTAGCCATTGAGACACTCAGACACCACTGCAGTCATGGTCAAAGGGGGCCTGGCTACTGTTCCTACTGAAAGCACGACATGTTTGCCATGTAAAACGGTGGGCAGGCACTGCTGGGTGTCACTGTCCAACCTTGAAAAGGGGCTGACTCAAACTGAGATGTGCTGTAACTGTAAAATATTGGATTTTGAAGACTTGACATAGGAAGAAAAGGACAGCAAATAGCTCATTTTTAAATGTTGCTTCATGTTGAAATGAGTCACACATGTGTAAATACCAAATAGTTTCTCTGGTGTGAATAAACTATAATATTACATAAGATCCTAATGAGATAATTGAAATAGTAAGTGAAATAAGTGAAATGATATAAAAAGTGAAATAAGATAAGAGAAATAGGAAGAAACCGGCTAAGGGTGTAGGGAAAGTGGAAAGGGTAGGGGAAAGGTAAGAAGGGAAAGGACACAAATTGGAGAAAATGAAAAAAATGGAAATAAAATGTTTGTAAATGTGGAGGAGAAGAGGGGTGAAGGGAGGGCAGGGACAAGGGGAAAAAATGAGAATCAAGATCTGTCATGTAAATGTACAAGATCCCAATAATAAATGTAACTGCAAGTATACCTAAAATGTACCAATAAATTCAAACAGGAAAAAAAATGAGTATTTTGAGTGTATGGCTGAATAAAATCTATTCAAATAAAACAACAAAAAACAGTTCTATGTGATAATTTTGAGAAAATATCAAAGGAAAAAATACTTCTCAATCTACTTTTTTGAGCCAATATAATCCTGACATAGAAACCATTTGAAAATATTGTATTATAATAAAACTGAAGACTAATATCCCTGAGTAATATAACAAAGTATTAGAAAATCCAATCTTTTGATAGGTTTTATGCCTGACTACTGTTTCAATACATGTAAATTAATGTAATCTGTTATCCATTATAAATATATGACATTAATAGATACAGTAAACATCATTTGGCAAAATTAAACACTGATTCATGCTAAAAGTTAAAGTGGGCAGCTCCAGAAACTTATAGCTTATATCACAATCCATGATGAAATATGAAACAGTTCTCTTACCTCAATACTAGGAGCAAGAATGTCTTCTAATGATTGCTTTCAATTTTGCTCTGTAAAAGCCAAAGCAGGCTTACAGATGTCCAAATACCTCTGAAAGGCATGATGCTGACTAGACAGTTATCTATACCTGTAATTTTAAAAATAACAAAATGATTTTGTGAAGGAATATTTACTCAGTTTATGTCATGCAAATCATAATTCTCACAGATTAAAATATAGATGTTCTGCTTTTTTTGAGTGTATACTGATGTTAAATGAACCAAAATGTAAGCACTCTCTATTATTGCATGACAGGATCAACAAGACCTTGCAAGTTACTCTGAAATTCAATACTCACAAAAGCAGCACATACATGAGGTCAGTTAAAACTTCATAATCTTGATTAATTTTTTGTTTCTTTTGGTACTGGGGATAGAATTCAGGACCTTGCATTTGCGAGGCAGGTGGCAGAACCACTGAGGTAAATTCCAGCTCAATCTTAATTAACTTAATCTTAAATTTCTGAAATATTTGGTGCAAGGTAATAATTTTAAAATGTGTTTCAAGTAAAGTCTGATGAGATATAACAACCATATTTTATGGTAGAAACAGTTAAATTAATAAGTTTATGTAAAGTATTATACAAAATATTATACAAAACAAGAGCCAAATGTTACTTTTATTTATTTTGCAATTTCAGAAAAAAATGTACTTTAATAGGAATCTAAATGAAAGAAGGAATTGTAATAGTATTTTTCTCATTCAATAGAAGGAAAAGCATCATATTTAAGAGGTAGTCATCAAAAATTAGTAGTAGTACCTTTAAATACAATTTCAAGTATAATTTGAACAACAAAAGTTGGTGTTAATAAACTGAAAAAGAGTAAACTGATGAAGTCATAAATAAATATGCTTTCCTAATCTGATTAGGATCATTCATCTATTTTCCTCTGAGCAATTAGTTGTTAAGATATGGCCTTATGCCTAGTACTGTGTTTGATGACAGAAACTGGAAATAGAAAAGTACATAAGGCATGGTTGTATCTTTTCTCATCAAAGAAATAAAGAGACAGTTGATAATTATTACAGCACACTTTGTAATGACTGTTTCAGATGTACAAACAAAGGTTGCAGGCTATACAACATAGAGTGAAGTACTGACTTTAAAATTCACCTCAAGACGTTACCTATCTTACTTGTATCATTTCAAGTCAAATTTGCACAGAAATCTAGGTGTTTTCTACTGTAGAAGGAAGAGGAAGAGTATTCTTGAAAAAATAGCATCCGTGATTTATGAAATGATACGTGTCTTAATTTGGTAAAAGTTCAATGTATTGAAAGCACATCATACATTACTGAAGGCACATGGTAGGCCAGGAGGTGCAGTGGCCAGGGACAGATGAAGCTGGAATGAATAGCAAGGTTGCAGCGACCTTATATCCTAGGATAAACTAGGTTTAATCCTGTAGGTAAAACTACAGAAATTTTTAAAAACTGGATTACTACATATAAGAGTATGTTGTTAAGAAGAATCTCTTTCTAGTAACATATCAGATGGATTTAACTAGGGAGAGTATTATTGGAGAGTAGTCAGTCAGAGAGCTGAAAAACTATTTCACGTGGGAAATGAAGACCTGTACTTGTATAGATTCAGATAATGACTGAATCAAAAGTGAAATTCTATTTGACTACTATGTATGAGTGATGTTAATTTTTAAAATTCATGTTATTTATGCAGTCCATAAAATATGTAACATATATAATCTTCCAACAGTCTTTCTGTCTTCATCTTTCTCTTTATTATGTCACTTATTCTTTATGCTATAATACTGTTAAGACTGTTATGTTCTCCGTGTTTACATCTGAATGACTTAAAATGGTAGGATTTTAGTAGAGGACTGAAATTCTTCAGAATGTGTTAAAATATTTTTATATATAAAATTCCCAACAATGTCAATCTCCTTTCCTTCCCTTATCTATTTGATTTAAATGAAAGAAGGAAATGATATAATAAGATTATGATTTTTCTGGGTAAGAGTTAAAATTTTGTGCTCTTGCAAAAATTGCAGAATTCATGTTTTGAGGGGGCTGGGATACTAACACCTTGCTACTGATCACTTTCTCACCATACAGATGAAATAAGATTGAATGTCCAAACATTAGACTCATCATTTTGTAATGAGATTTTTTTTTACATAGTAATTTGTTAAATTCCTGAGGTTACTTTTTTGCTTTCATTTTTGCAAAGCTCAAGCTTGGCAAAAAATATATATACAGTGAGTGATTGTGATATTTAGGAAAAATAGACTGGTTTATGTTGGAATTTTGACAACAGAAGACTACACTCAGAATTTTAGTAGTTCCTCAGGCCATTTCTTTCAAACTCAAGCAAATTCTCAGGTTGACATGGAAGCATTGTCTTCTACTTTTTAAGGAACACATTCAAGTGAGGTAACCCTGCTCATATGCTCAGAAATTGTGTAATTCCGAGGGGTGTGTAGAGTCCTCCAGATGCGGGTGTGGAGGATAAGAGAGAAAGAGGTACACTGTCCCCCTGGGGTTTGATGAAAGGCTACTGTAACCTCCTACCAGAGAGAATTTATCAGTTTGAACAGACTGGGGACAACCCTTAGTTCTAGCACACAGACCAGCTCAGTGAGAAGTAGGGAGGAGATTTCTTATTTATATTCCTTCTACTAAATGAAATACTGAGCATGTAGATGCTTAAAACTATTTATTCAATAGAATAAGTCTCAATGTTCACGGTGTCTAACCTATGGAGCATGCTCCAGATCTTTTCAATTTGAGTGGGATTAAGAGAGCTGGTTGAAAAGAAAAAGCTATATCCACACGTATAAAAAAAATCAATTTTTGAGGTACATGTCAAAGAAAGATAAGGTTTGATGAAACTTCAGTTTGAATATCTGTACTATTGCAAACTAACTTAAACTGCAGGCAAGTTTCTTATCCTCACCTTGCTGAACTACAATTTCCACATCTGTAATTACTGCAGCAGGTTTTTCCAACTCTTCAGCATGACAGAGACAACCCAGGATTGTGATTATGGCCCAAAGACAGAAAAGGGACTCAGTTATGGGGACACACACACACACACACACACACACACACACACACACAAAATGCAGCCCAGGTGTACCACCTCAGAAGTTTAGGACATGGTATCACTATCTTTCTCATATTTTCCCTCCGTTTAATTTTCTCCATCAGAAGGATGATTTGCAAGGGATGTGGGTTAGCTGGGGCTTTTGCTCACATTGCAATTGACGCAAATCCAGTTCCATTTAGAAAGATGTTTCTAGTTTCTAGTCCAACTTTGCACCGTGAATTTTGCTTCTATGTCTGCACATTTTATTTGAAACATTGAGACATAATTTGACCAACTATAAACAGTATACTAAAAATCACTGAATACAAGGATAATTACCCTGTCAGCAGAGATACGAGTGGAGGTTTGGGGATTACAAGCAATCGCATCATTCTACAGATAAAATCTTTTCTTATGTTCTTATGTAGAAGCTAGTGATACTTAACTCATACTTGGCTTTGTTTTATCAAAGTTTATGTTCTAGATTATTATTCAATGTAAAGACAATTTTCCCGTAACAGTGGCATTGGTGGTAGCATCAGTAGGTGGGGCACAGCAAAGCAGGAAAATCTAGAGGTTTCTGGTATCATAGTGATATAAGAGCAGGTTATAGCAAAGCTGGCTGGGGAAATAAATACGACATGTCAAGACCCCAGGACAGTGTTAAATAATTCCCAGGAGCCTGTATGCGGAATTTCTTGTGGGCTCTTAGAAGATGTGGACAGCATGTAAGAGGTGAGATATTATCTGATTCCTCATGGTAGCCCACCCTGCATCTTCTGGATGCATAGCGCACTTTTACTTTTGCTTTTATCCTTTCCTCTCTTTTTCCACCTAGGTTCACTCTGTAGAGCTAATTTTTCTCTTGCCCCTGCACATCACACTTTTCAAATAAACAACTTTTGGCATGGTTTTTGGCTTGTCTTTTCCAATTCTTTGCTCAAGGCAAGAAGAACCTGGAATCCTTTTAATTTTCCAGGCATTTCTACAGTAACTACCTGACAACTGTGGCATTCTTAGCTGTTGGGTTGGTGGGAGCTAGAAGTCTAGTGGTATATTAAGTCATTAAGTTTGCCTACTATATGAATGTTAGGTCAGATAAAAAAGTTAAGGTAAATGCCCATTAAATAGACCAGGGGAACCCAAGATAAGTCTTGACCTGCAACATTGTACGTGTCCACAATGATTCTGCTACTGTCAGCACAAGTCAGGTAATCTATAGGATCTTTTAATACAGGTGCAATTTCTTCAGAGAATTTTAGTTCAAAACAGCCTTAAATGTTTTTTCTGATTTTTTCTATTGAAAAGATAGGATGAATAATAAACAACTCCTTAGTGATCTTAAAATTAAACCTAACGATTGCATGGGCACCCTCACAACATAAAGGAGTCACTACATGTCAGAGAATTCCTTAGGACTGTCAAGACATTTAAGAATTACAATGTTTTCTTTCAGTTTTCTCAATCTACTTGATATCAAAGTCACAAATATTTCTGACTGCTAGAGTCACTAGAAATCTACCTGAAATCCCTGCAACAAAATGAACAAGTAGCTCTGGGTACTGCGACTCAGAAAGACAAGCTGGTGGGGCACATGCTGAATGGCAAGGAGAAGAGTTCCTCCCTTACCGAGGCCACTAGCTGAACCTCCTTCTTACCGAATATACTGCATTACAGAGGAAGCTGTGAAGCCTTGTGTGGGCTAGGGTTATATCCAGTTTCTGTAGCATTTCGGGGCTTGGAATGTGTCAGACTTCATTCCTCTCCACTGAAGTTCTAACCTAGAATGTGAAATTTAATACAAAGGAGAGTCATATGTGTATGGCTATCACAACTCTAACAGGAAGAACTGTGACAGAGAACAAGGATAGTAAGATCCATTATTTTAAAAAAGGAGGAATCACTTAGAATCTTGAATAAAATATTTCAAAATAAATAGTCACAGGATTATTTTCTTTGATTTTTCAGGTATTAATTCAAATATAACTATAGAAAAAACTGGACTTTTATAGATGAAGAAATTTTTAGTTATAAACTTATTTTAAACCATATCAAAAATAACATATAGCATGGGAAGCCATGATAATCAGAGTCAAAAATATGTGAATAGTATTTTGTCCTTGCACGTGGTTATTTTAAATATCATTTAATTCAAATTTAAAAATTAAATATCACAATGATATTGTGTCATAATCTATGAGAGCACAGATTTCCAAATGCATTTCAAAAAGAAAATATTTTCTTTTTTAAAAAACTCATTTATTAAATAAATGTTATTATCAAAATAGATTTCTCAGCATTCTGTAAGTTACCAGTAAGAAGTTTAGGGATTTTTCAGAAAGTAAGGTGTGTTTTTTCTTTTAACTAGATAATATCAGTATAGAGGATATGGAATTAAATCTGTCACCTGATGCTATATAATTTTGTACTTTGGGGGAAAAGAAACTAAATATACAGGGATAATGCAAAGAAAAGCAAATATTAGTATTATAGTGGTATATATATATATATATATATACACATATATATATATGTATATATATATATATTACAAACATTTGAAAACTTCTATACATTATACCATTAAACATTTAAACATTATAAAAATTATAAATATTTTGTATTATAAACATTTGAAAACTTTGTTTCAAGGTTATAAACCATACAAATATAAAAGGTGCTCAGTTTGTTGCTGCCTTAAAAGGAATTACAGTGAACTATTGTTTTAAAAAACCCAAAATTTAACCTATTTAAATCTCTTATTTATTTACTTTTACTTAAATAGGGTTCTATAGTTTGATTTTACAGTTCTGTGATAATTTCTCTCATAACAATAAAATTATATTTTCAAATTGACTATTGTATGTGGATAATGGCTCCCTCTACCGGTTAGACTGTATTAGTGATAGTTATGTAAGGAATTTAGATAACAAATTTCAAAGCACTGAAAATAGTTTGTTTCTATTTTTTCCCTTCTGTTCTAGATCTCTCTTTTGTAAAAAGGAGGGGAGGAAGGGTTGAAGGGAAGAAGAAAATGGGGCAAACCAAGAATCAAGATATATTATGAACAGATACAAATTCTCTAAAATGAATGTGATTACTATGTATATCAAAAGAGTACCAATAAAATTTATTAAAATAAAGGAAAAAAAAACTGAAAATGAAAAATACCCTTTAGTAGTTTCTGAAAAAGTAAAATTGAGTCTGTAACTCGTTATTTGATATATGTAAAATGACTATTTTCCTATTTTAAGCACTTAACTAGAAGAATAAAGTTATTTCCAAAAGCAGTAAGATAGTGGTAATAGAAATATTAAGTTAATCATCATAAAACACTTTACCTTGCAGTGATTATGACTCTGTTCTAAGTTAAATGACACCATGAAATATAGGCTTTCTTCTTCTGAAATTCCAGATGTTATCTACATTAATTCTGGTTGAATAACATTTATTTTGTATCTCTACACTTTATTTTCTAGCAAGATTTTACATTTGCTGAATGAAAATGATGTCTGCTATATTTCTAATTATATACTCAGAATTTTAAAAAATTAAACTGCTTTTTATAATTTTATAAATCTTAGTATTGACAAATGCTTATTTCTTCCATTTCCAAATCATCCAGAAATTAATTTTCAAGCCAGAAAAAAGCAGCTGTTTTTTATTCCAATCTTAACTTGCAACCACATTTTAGACCATGCATAGAGTAAAACAAGGTAATTAAAAATACTTGTACTGCATTATTTCTTTTAGATTTAATATATTTAATTTAAACTTTTACTCCTCTAAAAATCTTTTTGTCACAGGATCAGGATTTATTCATGATTCGAAAAATTAAGGAGGTGGTAAGTCCCAACTGTTTTGTTCTATTTGCAAGAACAGTGATCAAATTTTTCTATGTTGGAGAGAGAGAGGAAAAAAGTGCAAGCATGTGAAGTTATTATCCCAGCAAAATTCTTATAGTTATTACTTGGTAGATTGCCTCTTGAATGTCAAATCAGAGCTCATTCAAGTAGAACCATTTCAGTGATGCTTTTTATGGTTTATTGGACCAAGTTTCTGCTACACCTGGTATCCTTCAACTTCCTTCCATAAAAGATATTTCTGTACTCAAATGGAGATTCCAAATTCTGCCTGCCTTTGTGGAAGTAATAATTTTTTTATTATATTAAGTTTTTATTCTTTTTATGCTATTTCTTGACTTATCGACAATTGAATTCCCAGATTAATATATGTAATTTATAATCAAGTTACATCTTAATACAATTCTCTTTGAAATTAACAGATTCAGTTATTCCTTTTACTTCTAATCTCTTAAAGTATCATTAAAGACAGTATCATAGTCTTATCTTCAAAATAAAAAATTCCTAGAGGTCCTGATGATGTATTATTTTAACCACAACGTATACATCATTGCTATGATCACATTTTGGAAAGTCAAGTTTGTAATAAAAACTATAAAGAATGAAAATTTCTCTCTTTGTAATAAAGATTTGCTCTTTTGAATAAAATTTTAATAACAAGATTTGAAAATTATATTTCTATGTATAGACTATGAATCCATTAAAAAATTTAATGGTCTCTGAGCTTATCTAAATGTAAAATATTACCTTAAGTTATTCTGAAGCCAAAAAAGTATTGTGTAAATGAAATGGTTTTCTAGAATTAAAACTTTGAGAGCAGAGGGGCTGGGGATTTAGCTCAGTGGTGCTATCACCTGCCTCACAAGAGCAGGGTCCTGAATTCTATCCCCGGTACAAAACAAAAAACCAACCAAATAAACAAACTAAAAACTAAAAACTAAAAACTTGGAGAGCAGATGAATATAAAAAAAATCAAAAGCACAAGTGTAAATGGGTAAATATTATAGTTTTTCTTATACGAGAAACTGAAAATATTAATAAATAACAAAATAAAAGACAGATAATAGGGAGAGAGAGAGAGACTTTTTCCAAAAAAGTAACCAAGAAATGGAGGGAGTGGGAAGGAAAAGGAGGAGCAGAAGACGAAAAAATAACAAAGATGTGTTATGCACACGCACGCTCTTTGTGAGGAATGTAAACAATACTTACTGCAAAACGCATATTAATAAATGATTCCAAAAGTCTATTAATTAAAAGTGACCAAATTCTTTTTTTTTTTTTTAACCAGTGATCGAACTCAGGACCTCGCACTTGCCAGGCAGAACCACTGAACTAAATCCCAGAAATCTTTTAGGAATTTACATGTTTTTTTTAAAAATGCCATCTTTTGAATTCTACTTGAGTCTCGTTCTGCTCCGCAGGAAAAGATGGTAGGTTTACGTCACTGTCATTCAATGTTTTCCATCCTACATAATCAAAACTATTTTTATTATTCTGGTTTCCTTTTTCAGAATGTTTCTTAAAATGCTAACGCTCCCTGAATATCTATAGTCAAGAATGAGGAAAATTTTTACTTGAGATGAATAAAGTGAGTATAGGGAATATCATTACTCATAAATCTCTTAAATGTGTGTATTTCATATAATATCCATATGCTTAATATACTTACAGCATTTTATTGCAAATGAATAAAATTTAAATAAAACTAGTAGTTCTTAGAAAACAGTTTATTGATAGTCATGCTTATAATATTTCACAAAAATAATGTGAAATGTGGACTACAGGGAAAGGTGAAACAATGTGATAATAAATTATAGATAGATAGATAGATAGATAGATAGATAGATAGATAGATAGATAGATATTTAAAGAGGTATACAGGTTCTTCCAATATAAAAATGAGGCTCCAGATGCCCAATCTTTCTCCCAGAAGCAGTTGTTTTTACCAGACTATGTGACTTCTCCCATAAATGTTAGCATTTTTGAAGTATTTTCTCTCAAAAGAATGTTTTAGATAATGTGACATGTAAATAAAGTAAGGGGCAGCTAAAATGACTATAAAAGAAGAAATAGATTTATCTTTGATATTTGAATAACTTTCATTTGACATTTAACAATTTTATGTTTATAAGAAATAGATTGTTTACCCTCTTGCTTTTTTAGTTTCAAAGATGGCAAAGCTAAATCTGTCTCCTGCTGGGAAATTTTTCAAAGAAGTTACAGAGTTTTCAAAATAGTGTAATGAAGACTGGGAATTTAGCTCAGTGGTCCCATTGCCTGCCTCCCAAGCACAAGGACTGAAGTTCAATCCCAGGTACAAATATATAAAAAAAAAATATATATATATGTAATTGTTTGACAGATGTAATTTATTTTTCTGTATCAAATGGGTCTTTAGCTCTAAACTGTCAATGTTTCGGTGTGTTTTTACTTATATATATGACTGGTGGCAATATTTACAAAAGTTCATGGAAGCCAATGCTCAGGGCTATACAGTGCACATTTATATTATTTAATTGAGTTCATCCTTTAAATACTGTCATTGAACACAAAGTTTTGTGCAAATATGTGGTGAGATCTACTTCAATTTGTTCTATATTGCGGATTTTAATATTGTATAGAAAAGTTACTGGTAATTGCTGCAATAGGAAATGTTAAATTGCAATTTTGCCTATGTCACTGAATGTGTATAAAGAGAAAAAGTTTTCTGGATTTCTGTACCTTAAAAGCACAGATTTGTTTTCTAATTTTTAGGACATACTGTGTGATGATACATTTCTGTCTCTGTGACGTAAGTGAAGCATGTTGGAGTCCCCCTTTTGAAAATGCACAAATACATATTTATCCAGTACAGGTGATTATCATTATCCTTGTTATTAAAAAGTAATTTTACAATTACATTAAAGATTTGTAAATAATTACATAGAGCTTTTTTACATGTTTATGAGAGGTAAATAAACTTTCTCTCATTTTATTCTGCCATGAGAAATAAAGAAGATGATGTGGCTTAAATAACATGCACATGTTTCTTAGTTGTGGAGGCTGAGAAATCCAAGATGCAAGCAGACATTGTGTCTGATCAAAATACTGTTAGTAGTTTTTAGATAGCCACCATATATATATACATATATACACATATATGTTTAGGGGAAAGAGGGAAGACGGATGGAGAGAGAGAGAACATAAGAATGAGAATGGTTTTACGACCACTAATCCCATCGTAAGTGACTCACCCTCGAGATCTAGTCCCCTGCCAACGCTCCCTCACCAAATTCCGTGGTATTAGACGCAAGGTTTTAAACGATGATTTCGAGAAGCAAAAGACATTTATTCTATAGAATTTCTGAAAATGAATTATAAACCTAAATCTATAAATCAAATGAAAGATAAGAAAAAACCCACGTGACATTGGGTATGGCGATAACTCTTTAGGTAAAATACCAATGATCCAATATATGAAAAAAAAATGGAAAAGCTGCACTACATTAAAATTAAAAACTTATGTTTTGCAAAGGAGACTACCAAGTCAATTAATAAAATCAAGGAATATAAAGTATTTGAGACTGACAATGCTGAAAAAGGACTATTATCCAACATACAAAGAATTCTTTAAAATTTTGTTATAACAAAAGGTGAAACCATTAAAATTAGCCAGAAGATCTGAACAGACACATCATCCAAGAATATATACAAATTTCAAATAAATTTAAGGATTCTTCATATCATGTCTTATTGGGGAAATGAAAATTTAAATAATAAAAATATATTTTTATATAGAACTATAACAGAGTGACCAAAATCCAGAAGGCTGAAAACACCAAATGTAGAGAAGGACGTAGAGAAACTGAGACTCTTACTTATTGTTGAAGAGTATGCAAATTAGCACTACTTTAGAAAAAATGCCAGTTCCTTGGGAACCTAAACATACTCTTAGCGTATAACCTAGCAATGATATTCTCTGTTACTTCTCCAAAAGAGTTGCAAAATTAAGTCCACACAGAAACCTGTACATATATGTTTAGTGCAACTATGCTCATAATTGTGAAAATGTGGGAGCAATCAAGATGTTCTTTAGAAGGAGAATGGATAATGGTTCAAAATTTACTCAATAGATTATTACTTAGCACTGAAAGAACTGAACTATGAAGGCATAAAAAGTCACAGAGGAAATTTAAAAACACATTACTTAGTGAAAGCAACAATGTGAAGGACTAAACATACTGTATGATTTCCACTATGTCAACTGTGTAAAAGATAAAAATAGAGTCAGCAAATAGATCGGTGATTGCCAAAGTCAGGATAAATAAGAGCACAGAGAACTTCTGAGGTATGGAAACTATCCTGTATGTTGTAATGGTGACTACATGTAATGACACATTTGTCAAAACTCATAAAAGAACTCTAATTTAAGCTCTGGATTTTGAATGATGATGTGTATATCAATTGGGACAAATGTAAAACCAAAGTTGGATGCTGATAGTAAAAGTTGTTGAGTGCATGTTCAGTGAGAGAGAGTGGAAACGTGCTGCAATTTCTCTTATGAAAATCGCAATAAACATAAAAGGAAAAATAATTAATTGTGCATTTACAACATATAAGTAAATGAATGATATTAGGAATAAGAGTAATAAACCTTTACTTTAAAAATATTTTATTTTTATATCTCTATAAATATGATAGCCAATTAAAATTTTAGAAATTATAGTTACTATATTAAGTAACAGCATTACAAATAGGAGATTATATCACTGCTAAAAATGTTAATATTTCTGCAATAAATTTTATATTCAACTGTGAATTTTTAGCATATATTGTTTTAGGGTTTCAGTATAATTCGAAAGTATTGACTATCTGTGTATGTAACAAAATATTAAACATCTTTGTTATGAAAACAAAGTTGCTCATTCTGAATGATGTGGACAGTTAAAATTATATAATGCTCTTCATATAAAAATCTGCACACATGTATAAACACTCAAATTTTCAAGTATTCTAGACATACTCTATGACATACCTTGTGTATATTTTTTATCTGCTAAAAAGAAATGTTTCTTAAGGCAGAAAATTTTGAAAATGTGAAATAAAAATAAGAGCAGCAAAAACAAAACAAAACAAAAAGAACACTCACCATAATTGTTTGGTGTGTTTATTTAACTATTTTTCTGCAATAAAAATTTAATATAGCTGTCACCTATTTTTAATCAAATCTTAATAATGGTTAATTTTTCAGCTTTCAAATCACAGTAAGTGAACTTTACGCTAGATTGGGTCTGGTATTAATGTGATTGCAGTGTTTGGTTTGGTTTGGTTTTTTGGAAAGAAAGGGAAAGAAGAAAGTGCAGAACAAGTTATGGTTTGAGATTTTAAAGGGTGCTGACGTTTCTGCCAATATTTTGGTATGGATTTGAAGCAGTTATTATTAATTTACAACTAAGTTTTTGTGCTCAAATGAACATATCATTAGTTGTCAAATTGAGTGATCACCAGGAAGAAATCAATAAAAGTTTTTTTAATCACTGTTCAATCACTGTCAATGTATCATGTGCATGAATCACAGGGAAAAGATATGTTAATGCCCGTGATTAGAATTCCGTGGGCATACTGATAAGCCTCCCATAGCTCTCTATGATGGGGACTTGTAATTGGAACTATCATGTTATTTTTTAAATTCTGCTGTAGAATTGTTTCCTTGTTGACTCTACTGGTAATGGGAGAAGCTATTTTTTTTTAAGGAATTATTTCATGTTAAACACATTATGCCCTTTGAAAACACATTTACTTTTGGAGGAACAAAAGAAAATGGTATATTGATGACTTTAAATTACTTAAATAATAACATTCAAGAAACACTAGACTTACTTTCCATATAGCATAGTTATTTTTGCAATATCAGAAGACAGAATTAATAAAACATTGGAAAATGGCATCTACTTGTTAACCGCACAAAGTGGTGGATTTTCATACAGGATGATAACTAAAACTCTCAAAGCTCAGTGGATACTGAAAGAGCAGGCCCAGCAGAAGTCTGAAAAAATGTCCAGAATCTGAAGCACATCTAAGGAGTAGCCGCAGGAGTTCAAGGAGCAATCTGAGGTTGGTTACACAGTTACCCACATCTGAACTCTAACTAGGAACAGATATGGCACAGGTGCACAAGGCACAGTCACAAACGTACAATTATTCAAAAATAGAGAACTCAGAGGAAATAATTGCAGCTAGCTTTGTATTGACCCAGATGCCAAATCCACTTCTGTAGGCCTTTTGTGCAAACTACAATCACTGAAATCTTGTCAGCTGATTAAATACCTTTTGCTTTTCTATAGGATAAGTTACTTCAGTATTTTGTGGCAGACTATACAAATATCTAGATGAGTGAACTGGGCATTAGGGAGAGTTCAGAAAATGTAATTCCCAGGCACAAAAGTTAAAAAAGGTTTACAAATATTTTATCATTAAGCTAGACGATTCAGAATGTGATGTTAGTTTCTTACACTCAAAGTTTTCACAAGATGCATTTTACATTAGGGTTTTTGACTCTTGTTATTTAATTACAAAGCTTTAGCAGATCTAAATTTCTCCCCAAAGAAAATTATGTTAGAGTGATACTAAACCTTAAATATCTACCTTTTTAAAAAAATCAATCATTTTTATGATTTCAAAATTTCCCTTAGACTCAACAACTCACTTTATTACTTCTATAAATACTTAG
Source organism: Fukomys damarensis (assembly GCF_012274545.1). Classification (NCBI taxonomy): domain Eukaryota; kingdom Metazoa; phylum Chordata; class Mammalia; order Rodentia; family Bathyergidae; genus Fukomys; species Fukomys damarensis. Next base: position 36,240,216 of record NW_022900936.1, read on the forward strand.
CAAAAGCTGTCTATTAATAAATCAAGATAGCAAAAGAAAACTGCTAACTTTGGCTAATATCTTCCCATAAAGAGTTACTTATACAATTCAGAAACTATGTTATGTTACAAAGTTTCATCAGTGAAATGTATTACAACTGTAATTTATGAATATCAACTTCTATATTCCCCTTGGTAATTGCATGAGGCTCATTATTCCTTACCTAAAAAGTGCTGATTGAGGGCACGGGAGGTAGCACAGTGGCACCATGCCTGCCTTAAAAGGTCCTGAGTTTGATCCCTGGTACTGGAAAAAGCAAATAAATAAATATTGTTAATCTCTGGAACATACACACTAGAATATAATAAAAATCTTTTTAAAGAAGAAATTTTCAATTTTTCACAAATATAATTATTATTAATTAAATGCTGATTACTATCACAGAGAGTCCCAAGCTTAGAACAAAAACAGGCAATAACCTTATATAATGCTTATCTTTAAATGATATATGCCATCCACAGTACTAGTAACTTGGTCTCTAGATAGTCTTTTTTTTTTTTTTTTTTTTTTTTTTGGTG
>NW_022900936.1:36240823-36279408 GCF_012274545.1 Fukomys damarensis
TTTTTTTTTTTTTTTTTTTTTTTTCTCTGCAGAGCCCTTCTTGATCATCAAAAGCCATTGCCGTGTTAAACTGAAGAAAATGCTTCATACCCTGTTCTCATTTTAAGCTGATTTCACTTCCTACCTTCATTCCTTACCCTTCTTGAGAAGCCAATTTCACATGATTGCAAACTTATCAGCATATGGCATTAGCAAGACACAATAGAGAATGTTAGCTATGAAAATATGTGCTATCTACTTAAATATAAAACACTACCCCTTTCTATTAGTGAAGTGGATACTGAATTCAGAGAATTTCTTTTTGGGAAGATTAAAAGGAAGTATGGTTATGTAGGGAACTCTGAGGATTCTTTTAAACTGAAAATTCAAGTAAACAAGAAGATAGCCTCATACCTATTATTTGCACATAAGCAATGGTTGAGTGACTATTTTTTTTTCAAATGAATAAGTAATCTTATAGGACATTATGTCCACATGGATGACAAGTCCTTGAGTTAAGAAGTATTTAAAAATTCTGCTGTGCTGGTTTTTGTTTTTTCTGTGCCTTTTAAAAATTAATTCCTTTAGGAGCATTATATGGAAATCTTTAATGTCTAATTTTTTCAAAACATGGCATAATAAATTACAAATCATTTGAGTTCAGAAGTTTCTTAAATATTTGAAGATAATAGGGAAATGATATCATTTTTGACTTTTATGAGTATGGGAAAAAGATACATGCATTTTCAGAAACAAGGAAGAAAATGTTAAAAAGTTTATAATGCCACTGATTACAGCTCTAAATTTAGAGAGTGATGGTAATATACAAGTTATTTTTTAATATGAATACATTTTCCCTCAGATTTTCCTTTAAAATGCGAAATCATCAAACATTTATGCGAAAAAAATTATGAAAATGTCTCTTATTTAATAATGATGAACAACATTCATATTTGCCTTAAAATGTCACTTTAGCTAATTATGTTTTGATAGTTTTTATCAATCAATTTTTTTGTGACATACATGATTTTCTTTTCATGATGTATGATTTTTATAAAGGAAAAAGCCATAATGTAAGTGATGTTTATTATATTTCAATGATAAAACTTGAAAATCATACCAATATAGAGATTGTAGTTTAAGGTTGGCTGGATAACGTTGTAGCAAAAGTAGTTAAAGTTTGAAATAAAATTCAAAATTAGCTAGTTGATGGCTTTAAAATACTGCAAACAAGACCATTTTTTCATTTTTTCTTACACTCAATAGTGTGTTTGTATATTATTTGTGTAAAAACATTTACTAAACAGTTTAATCAATTAAAATATTTTGTTAATCTTAACAATATATAAAGACTGATGATGTGAAATAAATTAAATCTGAACGTACAGAAAAGTATTTTTGTCCTCATTTATATTTAAGTTTATTATATGCAAGTAAAGACACTATAGTGCCATTTTTTACTTTTTCTGAATTTATTGGTGCATGTTAGGTATACAGTACAGTTCCATTCATTATTGGGATCTTGTACCTTTACATGACGGGTCTTGGATCTCATTTTTTTCCCCTTGTCCCTGCCCTCCCTTCACCCATTCCTCCCATCCCCCTTTATAAACACTTTATTTCCATTTTTTCATAATAGAAAAGTAATTTAATTTCAGAATTTCTACACACATATTCATACAAAAATAGTATTTTTTCTTTACAAATTAAATATCAGTGACAATTCTACCTAAAGCAGACTTATGTGTGCAATTTGGGTACATATTATATCTGTTATGAATATCTGTAACCATCATAATAGATGGTTTTTGAGGTTACTATTGAATGGGGGTGCATCCGTGCAATGGCGACCCTAACTGATAAATACTGTGTGTTCTCAAAACTGCACTGACCAGCTGTTCCCATAACTTTCTCACTGTCTTCAAGGTTCTTTATTTCCTAAGACATAATAATATGAAAATTAGTCCACTAATAACCCTATAATGGTTTCTTAAGTTTTCAAATGAAAGGAAGAGTCACATGTCTCTCATTTTAAATCAAAAGCTATAAATGATTGAGCTTAATAAAGAAGTTATGTCTAAAGCTTTGAGAGGTCTAAAGCTAGCCCTCTTGCCCAAAATATTTTGCTAAGCTGTGAATTCAAAGGAAAATTTCTTTTCTTTTTTCCTTATGGAGTTTATTGGTACATTTTAGGTATACAGTACAATTACATTCATTATTAGGATCTTGTACCTTTACATGACAGGTCTTGGTTCTCATTTTCTCCCCTTGTCCCTGCCCTCCCTTCATCCCCTCCTCCCTTCCCCCTTTACAAACATTTTATTTTCATTTTTTCATTTTCTCATATCTTTTTCTTTTCCCTTATAACCTTTCACCTACCCTTCCCACTTTACCTAAAGCTCTGGCCCCTTTCTTCCTACTTCACAGTATCCATTATCTCATTAGGATCTTATGTACTATTATAGTTTATTCACATCAGAGAAACTATTTGGTATTTACTCATGTGTGACATATATTTCACTTAGGAGTATATCCTCCATATGTATCCATTTTCCTATGAATGAATCTAATTTCTCATTCTTTATGGCTGAGTAGTATTCAATTTTATAGAAAAACCACATCTTCTTTATCCAGTTTCCAACTGATAGGCAAATAGACTGTTTCCAAGCTTTAGCTATTACAAAATATGCCACTATAAACACAGGTGTGCATATATCTATGTGGTATGATTCTTTTAATTCTTTTGGAAAGATACCCAGCAGAGGGATGGCTGGGTGAAATGGAACCTCTAAACCCAGCTCTTTGATGTATCTCCATATTGATTTCCATAGTGGTTGCACCATTGTGCACTCCCACCAATAATGGCATTCCTTTCTCCCCACAACCCTGCCAACATTTGTTATTGGGTGATTTCTTGATAGCAGCCATTCTTTTTGGGGTGAGGTGGAATCTCAGTGTTGTTTTCATCTGCATACCTCGAATGACCAGTGATGTGAAATATTTTTTTATATATTTTCTTGCTGCTTTTACTTCTTTGTCTGAGAAATGTCTGTTCATTTCAGATGCCCATTTTTGAATAGGGTCTTTATATTTGGGGGGGTAGATTGTTTTGAATTCTTTATATATTCTAGATAATAGTCCTTTGTCTGAGATTATTCAGACAAAGCTGCAAAGGAAAATTTCTTAAAGGAAATTGAAAATACTACTCTAGTGAACGCATGAATGAGAGAGCAAAGCAGTGTTATTGCTGATATAGAGAAAGTTTAGTAGTCTGGATAAAAATGAAACCAGCCATAACACTCCCTTAAACCAAAGCCTAATCCAAAGGAAGACCCTACAGATCTTTAATTCTGTGAAGCTTGATAGGGGCCATCAAGCAGTAGGAGAAGCTAGAAACTCACAAAAGTTTGTCCATGGTGTTTTAGGAATAAAGCTATCTCCATACCATAAAATCCAAGATGAAACAGGGTCTTCATTTAGCTGTGATCTGAAATTGAAGCTGCAGTATCTCTGAAGCTATCCTTGTAGCTTGCTACACCTATGTGCAAAATTTAGATGGAATAAACATACTCTGATCAGACTTGCATGACAAGCTCTTAATGCAAAAGAATCCCCTTCCCTTGGAGGAGTTGAAGAGACTGAATATCCACAGTAGAGCTCACACACATTAAAACACCTTTTATCTCTTACATATTTAGGTTATGGTAAAAATTTATTGCAAAAAATATTTTTCTAGAATATTTGCTAATTCAAAGGTCAAGTATCCAATCATTTCAAAATGTTTTTCATGTATGATTACAGTCTCTTAAATAGGATGATACTCATGTTAGGCTCATTACAGTCTAATGTACTTCAATTGTATTTAAAAAATGAAAGATGCTGAGCATAATTAGGATTTTTCCACTTTTTAAAGAAGAGTTTAGTTTTTGATAAGGTAATCCATACAATCCACTATTTATAGAGAATGTAATTTAAATCATCTTCTCTTTCCATGCCTTGTTATTCACCAAATACATAGATTCCAGAGCCTTATAAACAATGTGAAGACCAGAATGTCTCACAACTTTCAGAGTGTCAGCTTAGAGAGGTAGAGACTCACTCAGAGCTTCACTTCCTTCTGCTTGTACCTGCATGATGAAACAGAGGTTTACTAATGATAGTTTAATGTACAAAGAAACAGTATTGTAGAAAGGGGTAATAGCATCTTTGAAGGACATTACAAATAATTCCAGTATATTCTAGGTATCATTTTAAAAGGGCACAGAGAGAGAGAGAGAGAAGCTTATATTATTTCTAATATCATAATCTCAGTCATTTCTCAGGTTTTGTGATTTTGGTCATCATTAGCCTTGCTAAATCTGTTTTCTTATTGGTATCTGTGAAAAATAATGGTAATCTAATATAAACTTATCATAAGGACTATGATAATTAATATGAGAACTTAAATTGGTGTCTAAAATATTTTATATATTTTAATATTTTATGACTATTTCCTCAAATTCTGTTCTTTTTCTGTTTTTTATCCCTCAAGCCTAAGAAAGTTACCCAAAACATACCAATAGACTGCAATCAAAATAAGTTATTATAATAAGTGATTTTACCTTAGTACTAAATTGACTTATTTTCCTTTATTGGAAAAATATAATCTCAATTTCTTAAATCTTATGGTTATGTATATATTTCTGAGTGGCAGAGGCCTAATTTCATACCATTTTATCAGCTTGCTCTTGATAAATATTATATAAATGTTCATTACTGATTTTACTACTAAATGATCTTACAACTCATATGCTCTTCCTAAATAGTATGATAATTTTCAGATTGTGACATCGGTAATAAATCATATACTTTAGAACCTTACCAACATAAGGGAGGAAAATCCATGCAATTAGAAATTAAAAGGGTGGAATCATAATGAATTCTTCCAAAATCCGGAAGATTATTGTGAACTACTATGACAACCTGTACTCTGATAAAATAGAAAATTCAAAAGAAATGGATAAATTCCTAGACACATATAAACTACCAAACCTGAATGAAGAAGATATAAAAGTCCAGGATAAGCCAATATGTCATGGAAATTGAAGAAGTAATAATAATAAAAAAAAACTACTAAGAAAGACCAGGTCTGAATGGCCAGCTCCTGTGGGAAATTTGGCCCCTTTGAGATTAAAGAGCACGTGGTCCTGGCCCCTCAGTATTAGGCCACCTTGGATCACAACCTGTGTGATTGGTTAGATTAGATGAGCTCCTCCAAAATCACAGGAGACTTCTTCCTGGGGGATCTCAAAGGCCACTGGACACTCAGTTCTGGGCCTACTGGGATCTGCAGCCTGGACACAGATACAGTGAACAGGGACATGGTGATCGTGGAAACGAGCAAGGATGACACTGTGTCCAACGGAAGGAAGTTTGACCACATGAAGCTCCCTCATTTATCTGGTCATCACTGGCCAGCATACTAGGGCATATGAAATAAGAGGATGGCAGTCATCCACCAGTGGGACCTCTGCACCCAGTGCAAGAAACTCACCTATGAGGTGGGCAGAGACAAAGAGTGGGAAGAAGAAGAGCAGGAGGTGTCCCTGTCTCACAGAGAAGGGGATGATGATGAAGTGGGGGAGGATGAAGGTGAGGAAGATGGCTTCACTGCCAAATTTGGCAAGAACTTCAAATTCTTTAATAAAAATCAATAGGGAAACTGTACTCTCAAAGTCATTCCTAGAAGCAACATTAGTCAGATTCCAAAAAAGGACCCAACCTAAAAATAGAACTACAGGTCAATCTTACTAACAAACATGAATGCAAAAATACTCAATAAAATAATGACAAACAGAATGCAGCAAATCATTAAAAGGATCACACATCATGATGAAGTGGGATTCATTCTAGGGATGCAGGGATGGTTCAACATATACAAGTTAAATAATAAATGTACTACACCACATAAACTGAAGCAAGAAAAAAAACTCATGATCATCTCAATAAACAGAAAAGAATATTTGATAAAAATCCAAAGTTTTATCTCAATTTTAATAAAATCCATCTATGAAATATCAAAATCCAATAATATACTAAATGAAGAGAGGAAAGCTATAATATCAGGAATAAGACAAAGATGGCTGTTTGATCACTGTTCTCAGAAGATTATATAGAGCAATTAGAGAAGGAAATAAAAAAGTTACATAGTTAGGAAAGGAAGAAGTTAAGTTGTCATTATTTGCTGATGACATGATTCCCCTCTGCTTGGAAGACCCCCAAAATTCTACCAAGAGACTCCTTGAATTAAGAACCAAATTCAGTAGCTTAGCAGAATACAAAATCAATACTGAAAATTCAATAGCATTTTTGTACACTATTAACAAACTCACTGAGATAAAAATTAGGAAAACAATACCTTTCCTAATTGCATCAAGAAAATGAAATCATAAGAATTAACCTAACCAACAAAGTGGAAGACCTCTACAACACAAACATTAGTGCTCTGAGATAGGAGATAAAAAATGGTATCCTCAAATACTATGATACCCCCTGGCTCTGGACAGGAAGAACCAACATCGTCAAAATAGTGAGACAGTACTTCCAAAACTGTTATAAAGGTTTGATTCAATCCCAATTAAAATACAAATAATATTTCTAACAGAATTGAAGAAAGGAATCCTAAAATTCCTATGGAATGTGAAGAGATCTAGAATAGCAAAAGAAGCAATTCTGGACAACAAAGGCAACGCAGGGGTTATCATAATCCTAGACTTCAAGTTATAGTAAAAATCTACAGTGATTAAAAATAGCATCATTGAAAAAAAACTTACATATCAGTGGAACAGAATAGAAGATACAAAAATAACTCCAGTTATACTCAGCTACATTATTTGAGAAAGCCACCAAATCCTTTCGCTGGAGGAAAAATAGTATCTTTAACAATTGATGCTGGGAAAACTGGATATTCACAGGCTGAATGTTAAAGTTGGACCCATTTCTCTCATCATGCACTAAATTAAAATCAAGATGTATCAAAGATCTAAACATTAGAACACAAACACTTTATTTGCTGAAAGACAAAATAGAGAGATGTCTTGAAGACGTAGGTATAGGAAAAGACTTTTTGAACAAAGCCCCGGTTGCACAAGAAATAATACTGAGAATCAAGAAATTGGATCATAGAAAATTAAAAAGCTTCTTCACAGAAAAGGAAACCACGAATGGAATAAAAAGACAATGTATACAATGGAAAAAAAATTGCCAGCTACTCCTAGACAAGGGAATAAAATATGGAACATATAAAGAAATAAAAAAAACTTAGGGCTGGGGATTTAGCTCAGTGGTTACACTGCCTTCCTTTCAAGCACAAGGTCCTGAGGTCAATACCCACTACTTAAAAAAAAAAAATAGATTCATCAAAGTTTAAGACCCAATTAAAAATTGGACATCTAAAATGAATAGACACTTCTCAGAGGAAGAAATATAAATGGTCAGCAAATACATAAAAATGGTTGAACCTCCCTGGCCATTTGAGAAATGTAAATGAAAACAACATTGAGATTCCATATCACTCGAGAAAGAATGAGGACCATCAAGAAATCAACCAATAACAAATGAGGCTATGGGGAGAAAGGAACTCTTCTTCATTGTTGGTGGGAGTGTAAATTGATAAAACCACTATGGGAATCAGTATGGAGATTCTTCAAAAGACTAAAAATTGAAATTGCATTTGACCCAGCTAGTTCCCTTCTAGGTATCTTTGCAAAAGTGTGAAAGACATCATATAGTGATATATGCATACCCATTTTTTCCAGCACAATTTATAATAGCTACATCTTGGAAACAGCCTATATGTCCATTGACAGACAAATGCGTGCTTAAACAGTAGTATTTATAAACAATAGAGTAATTATCTGCCAAAAGTATGGTAAACTTCTGTCATTCTAAGGAAAATGGGTGCACCTGGAGACCAATATATTAAGTGAAGTCAATTAGACACAAAAGCTTTAATATCTCATGGTTTTCTTATATGAAAAACAATATGTAAATGAAGTATGAAATAATAGACATAATAAAGAAAGAGGGGACAAGTTATTGTAATTTAGCATGGTCAATGTATCTGAAAGTATCTTAATACAATTTTTGATATGTTTTGTATGTTTTGGTCTGTTAGTCTATTTTTAAATCTCTATATATGATAATTATTTAGTCTCTTAAAGTACATAAATTAATTTGATGCTGGCAAAATGAAAGGGTGGTAGACAGAAGTGAAAATAATTGAAATGTTTTATGTACATATACAAATTTCTTATGATGAATGTAATAATTACATACTGCAAACATATACCAATAAGAGTCAAAAATTTTTTTTTGCTAGGAAAAGAATTTTTTCTGCTTTTGTAGCCATTAATATTTTTTTAATATTCAAGTAGAATAGGAAATGTCTGCACTTTTTAAGTGAATGAAAACAATGAAGTCTTGATATCACTTAATAAAAATATGAATAGTTAATGAAATTACATTGACTTTTACTAGTTTAATCACTAGTATATTTCCTCTAAGTGATTTTAGTTTGTGTTCGTACTGCTATACATAAAATACCATCCTTTGCTTATTGCTATTTTGTCACAAATTATTTTTAAAATATTATATCTATTTACCAATTAGCAAATGTCTTCACTTTTATCACATGTTGAAACTAAGATTTTTCATAAGAAAAAAAGGTTATTATGCCAAATTTATAAAAATATACTTTAGAGTTACATATCAACTTGATCTCTATTTTTTCAAAAAAAGAAGGCTTATACTGACTTTATTTATGATCTGAATACATTAGGTATACTTCCTTTTTACAATATGGTACTATGGAATTTTTGCTTGTAATTAATAAAAGAGGTTTGGAACATAGTTATTCAAAAGTAGAATTGAGATTTCAGTCATATTATTGAGTTAGATGCTCACACTTGAAATATTAGCATCATCCTTTGTTTCAGTAAAAACTAAATTATTTGCCAATAATTGATTTTACAAAGATGAAATATTTAAAAATTTTTCATGCCTCTTTTTCCTCCTGTTCCTATAACTCTTTCTTTTGAAAGAAAATTTCATATTCAGAATCTCTCTATTAAAATTTTTCAGAACTGTTTGTAGAGAAAGAGAGATTTTTGCTGTCTCTTTACCCTTTGTCCAAGTCAATAAATTAAGGCTATGATGGTCAGCACCATGTGCAAAGCAGATGTTATGAACTGTGCTTAATCCTCAAATTTAAATGTACAGGATTTTGGCACCATGAAAATATCATTAAACTTCATTACATATTCATGACCTGTACCTCTTGTCTATGGCTCTACTGAGATAGAACTGTGAAGAACTTTACATTTTTAAGAGATGGAACCAGGTAAGAACTGTTTGATTTTTTTTTTCTGAAAAAGTCATTTCTACATGTTCTTAGAGCTGTTTGTAAATCTTTTAGATCTAAGTGTCTAATATCACTTAGAAAAGCACAACAAATATATCTATATGATATGTGTATGAAATATCTGTTTGTTTCTATACTTGTGACTTGTGAAGATGAGTTTATCCAAAACAAAATAACTAAACTTTTTATCTACACTGGGTCCAATGAAGCTAATCTAGCTCTCCCTCATTAAAAATATTTGAACACACATTTAGGTAGATCTATAGATAAATATTTTGTGCACAGATAAAAGTGTGCTGCAGTGGCGAGTAAAAGTTATACACATTAATAAATCATGTAAAAGTATAGGGACAGGTGGAGGGGTTGAAGGGAGGGAAGGGAACTGCGGAAAAAATAAGAACAAAGATGGATTATGTAAAGGTTCAAGTTTCCAACAATGAATGTCATTGTATTTTATACCTAAAATGTACCAGTAAAGTTAATTTTAAAAAATTAAACTACACAATATAAAATTAATAATATAAACATTTACTACTTTATTCTCATTTTGGAAAAATATCTCATTCTAAATATAAGGCTACAAAAATTGAGATTGGACTTTTGGCTTCTGCTTGATGTAGGTTTTAGCTGCTTAATTACTAGCACAAATCAAGGTGGACACTTAATTTAATCTATAATTAGGTAATTATCTCCCCTTTTAATGTATATTATTTACTCACAGAGATCTTCACATGCAAGTATCATTTTTGTGAGCATTTCATAAAATAACACACACATAAGCAAAGAAATATGAATTCCACCTGTCTTTCCTAATGGAATGCCCATGGATGTACAGTTTTTTTATATACTTGTAGATGCATTTTTCACTTTTTTTTTGTACCGGGGATGGAACTTAGGCCCTTGCACTTGCAAGGCAGGCGGTGGAACCACTGAGCCAAATCCCTGGCCCATTAGATGAATTTTTAATGTTCCAGAAGTTTTATTATATTGTTAATGATATAATAATTGGTGCAATATTAAACATTATAACTTGAGGATGCTCTGGAGGAAGGAACTATACAATACATATTTTAAATCTCATGTTGCACAAGTGTAACCACAAACCTGCAGGTTGTAAATTTCCAGGAACGGCATCTCTTTTTGGCTGAAAATATTGTTACTGACTTTTACTCGGTGTCTTTTGGCTCAAGTTTGTCCTAGACATTGAATGTTTCCTCATTTTATCATATCCTTTTCTCAGTCTCAACTATACACTGATTTACATAGCAAATCACACAGTCTTCCATGAGTAGGGAATACATTGGCTGTTTGTGTATGCTACCTCAATTAATTGCTAATACAACACCATGGGGATTGTAGTATATATGAAAATAATAACAAAAAATTTTGGATTATGTGAACAAAGTGTGATACACAAGTTATAAATGTGAAAGTTAGGATTTGATATCCAAACCTTTGTTTATGGCACATATCATTTACAAGTGTGTCAACTTTAAAGTTTTCAGTTTTCACATAGTTACCTAGCAACTCAATAAGAAATCACTTAATAAAACATCATGTGATATGTACTAACCTAACAACATATTTCTTGGTAGAGTATATCATTCAATAGCAGGTTTTTCATGTCAAAATGATTACATTCTGATCATGATCCATTTAATAAGCAGAGTTCTATAGTCTAGTAGGTGGCAGAATGTAAATGATACATTTTCTTTCAATAAATGAAAAGCTTAGAGGAAAAAAGTCAACATAAATCCTGCAAATATGATAAATACAATGTCAAAAATGCAAAGGACATATATAGGAGCATATAAAGAACTTTAGGGAGGCTTGGGTCATTGGAATTACATCTCTAACAGGTAAGTCCTAAGGAGCAATAAAATTTAGCCTGATATGAGCTCAAGAGTGGAGCCATTAAAAGAAGAGATAACATTGGGGGAAGAAAGACTTTCCTCTAAGGAACAACAGTAGCTTAGGCTGACTCAATAGTTTCAAGAATGTGAAGACATATAGCTACAACATATAGCTATTAAATGTATTATGTCATGTATGATTATATGAAGATACAGTAGTACTTTAGGAAAGAAATGAGGTAAGAGTACTACTTAGAGTGTTTCTTATCTTGGTTCTAATATTCTTGCTAGAAATTAAAAATAATTGTCCTGAAAAACATTTTAAAAAATCAAGTTGTGTAAATGGATTAGCTTTCAGGCAGGAGGCACTGTATGGTGTAATGATTCTCAATCTAAGGCAATCCCCCCTCCCCAGGGATGTATGGCAATGTTATACAGTTATCATTAGTTAGAGTTAAAAAGCAGTAAAATAAAAAAAAATCCTTCTTAAATTTATATAACCATTCAATAAAAATGTCTTAAGAACCCGACATATGACAATTAATAAATAAGAAGCAAAAGAGGCAAAACAAAACTTCATGGAATTTATATTCTACTGGAGGATTAAGGCAAATAAATAGAGCTGGTGTATACTATGGACAATTATCCTCTTAACATTCTGATGTTATAATAATATTCCTGAAATAGTCAGTTTGCAAAGAAAAGTGTTTCATTTTGGTGCATAGTTTTGGGCGTTCCAGTGCATGATCAGCTGGCTCCACTGATTTGAGTCTACAGTAAGACGACACATCAAATCATGAGCAAGTGTCAGAGCAAAAATACTCCCCCCGTAACAGGAAGCAAAACAGAGAGATTAAGGTGCCAGGATCCATGATCCCTAAAAGGTAATGTCTGCAGCAGCATAAAGATCTCCCAGTAGGCCACATACCTTAAGGCTTCCATCACCTCCCAATAATGACAACCCAAAGACCATGTACTTAATACATGGGCTTTGGGGAGATATTCACAGTCCAAACTATAGCATTTACAAAATATCTATTCATCTCTTCTAAATGAATCTCTGGTTTCCATTGCTTCTTCCTTCTCCAATAGAATAGAGATTTAGAGGCATTTTGGTTGGTTTCACCCCATGTTGCAGATTTGTATCCAGTGAATATGTGTCATTATCTGAAGTTCACTGTCACAGCATTGGAGATATTACTGACATCTACTGGGTAAAAATAATAATGTGTAATACCCTGCAGTGGACAGGAAATTCTTGCACAATAAACAATTATTTGACCCAAAATATTAATATTGTGAGGTTAAGAATCTGTTCTGTAGAGCATGCATTCATTGTCTGGGGTTACACATTCTGAAGGAATAATCTAGAAAAATTTCTTAAGAACATAATCATTTAGTAACTCAGTTTCAACTTTTCAAAATGATTATTATTAATATGAATATCATCAATTTAAGTATGTATTTTATTTGCTTATTTAATATTACATACCATTGATTTTATTTACAGCTTTTGAGAATAATTCTGAGGGTTAAATATGAGAACATGTAAGTTACCAAGACTGGTGACTGGCATAAAAAGAAGCACTCAGTAAACATTAGCTTTTATTAAAATTGTATTAGTTTTTTCAAGCATTAAGGAGTATGCCACTACCTTAAAAAACTAAATGACTGCTGGGCAAAGAATCTAATATCTGATTAACAATTCAGCTCTACCTATTTTCTCTTTTCAGGTAATCACCAGTGTACTTGCAGTTGAAAAATTTACATTTTCTATTGTTAGTCCAAACATCTTTTTAAATTCTAGAATAGATTCTGTATAGTGGAAGATAAGTTTTTCCTCTTATAGTAGCTGAAATTTGCACACAGTTGTACCTAGCTAATTTGGACATTAAATTTTAAAATTGATAGATAATGACTATTTAGTATTTTTCAGACTGAAAACAAGGTGTTTGCTATTTCTTCAAGAAATCACCTGATTTCTTTGGAATTAAAACATTTTTTAAGCTCTTTAAAAACTCATTTATTTAAAATATGCTAATTACAAATACTACATCTACTTCGTTCCATTAAAGCAAAATATCGGAAGATTTCTAAAAAAATCTAACTATGTTTGCATTCTTAAATAATTCATCATTTGAAAATGTGTTTTCCTGAATTAAATATGAAATAGTGAATCTTCACTTTATTCAACCAAAACTATAAGTAGCAATGGAAATGTACTCATTATTATTATATTCTAAACAAAATGATTTTATAAGTTTCTACATACAACCAAATGCTAAATACTGGTAACACTTGAAACACTCTTTTGTGGATGATAAAAATAATGTATATAAATTTTAAATTACAGTTCAGATCCTATCATAATTAGAAAATATTAAAAGAATTTACTTATTAAAATTTAGCTGGATATATTATTGTTTGTGAAGCATCGTAATATTATTCAGAAAATTTATTTTGAGATATAATTCCAAATGACAGACAAATTTGGATTTTTCCCTAGCCAGTGTAGGATGGATAAAAGTAATTAAACAAACATTTTTGTGTATGTGTGTGGCAAAGCTGAGATTTAAGGTGTAAGCTAGAATCATTTTTTTTGTTCTATTTTAAAGTTTTTACTAGACATATACATACAAAATGCTGCTAAATATATAAAAAGCTTAAAAAGTCAACGACTTTTAAAAAGAAGTATAGACCTCTTTGCTCTTTCCCTTTTTTTGGCTTTGGCTTTTTCTTTTTCCTTCTCTTTAAACCAGAATAACTTCTCCTCTCAAGAAGCAGAATCTAGTATGGAGCTATCTCTATTTTTTTCATGAATATTCAATGTATATACAATAAGATATAGATATCTTATAAATATATGCATGCATATTCATATGTAGTACAAAGATTTTATGGCCATTATTGACTGTATCAAAATGTAACCATATTCTATTCCCTTGCATTTTGCTTTTTCATCTGCAACAATTTGCGGTTGCCTTTTCAAAATTACTTCATGGTTCCGGTTCATTCTTTTTAACATTTGTGCACTAAATATACTCTGATTTATTTAACCTTTTATTATGGATGATCCTTTCATCATTTGTTGAATGGTCGGTTTCTTTGACAATATCTATATACACACATGCATGTATTTGCTTTTAGCTTGTTGTTTTGTTTGCTATGATCCCAGGATAATGTGAAAACTGATCCATATTTTTATAGCAGTGAAGCTTATGATAATTTTGTAGCATTGTTCTACAGAAAGGAACGGTATAAGACTGAAGAAATCACAAATAAAATAATAACATTCAGAAGAGTGAATACAAACATTAAAAATCAGAAATTAATTTTGTGTTTCCTCACTTAGGAACCAGAGAATGTTGTCCATTTTGCTTTGTGGCTCTACAAAATTTTCTCAGCCCTTTGTTACCCAAGTTCCTTTGAAAGGCTTTTGTTGGATCCCCTTGCCATTTTTCTTCCAGGGTAATTTGCATTGATGTTTTCCATTTTTGTCTGCAGAAAATTCTTAGCCTGTGTTTACACAATTTTTCAACATTCATATAAAGCACAGACTATTATTAATTCTATACAGAGGTTTTTGCCTTACTTTTACATGCTTAGCAAATTATATACAACTATTTACCATGCTGATGAAAAGTTTGTCTTTCCATTTTTTTCCCTTTCTACTGCTCTATTTTGTGTCTCTTACTCATTGCCTCAACGATCTGCTTTCCCACTATAAAGGGAGAGATTTTCTCCTGCCAGCTTTTAACACAAAGAGTATTTTCAGACTGAGTCTGAAATGAACACTTCTTTCTTGAACAGGAGTATGTACTCAAGATTCCTGTGTGTCCCCATTACACAAGCCCTTTAGCTGTTTTATGAGTTTATGCACATAGATTACATCAGCTTCATTGTCACATTATTTTTATGTTATCCTTGCCTTGTTTCTTTCATTTTTTAAATAACTGTCTGTTGAGTCAACTGGAAAAGTGCAACAAACATTTACTGAATGAACACAAGTTAAACATTTACTTATTTGCTCTTTCTCATACTCTGTCTAGATTTTTTGTACCGAATATAATTAAAATGTGCTGTAGTAACGTCACAACATTTTAACATTGTTAAATTGCAACATTTGAAGCAAATATCCTTAGAACAATGCAAAAAATAGGCACAATTAGACACGGGATTTGATTGTTCCATACATACCAAAGTATTAAAAACATATTTTAAACTTGCATTTTTTGCCAATACTATTAGAGAAATAGAGAAATATATTACTTAGTATTGCTTATGTATTGATTTCAAACCTTGAACCAGGGTCTTTCTAAAATTAGAAAACCCAATGGTTAAATAATTTTCCCCATTACAACAATTGATTCAGAAGTGTAATTTTTCTGGGCATCTCATTTTAAGCATGGTTGATTTAACCCAGAATTTTATCCTCAGTAGATAGAGCAGTATCAGGCGTGTGGTCCCAATAGCAGGTGCTTCACGAATGCTAATTAGAGAGTGAATGAGGAAATATATTGGTTTTGAAGACTTGTGTCATATTTTGAAAAGGAATTAGAAGACATTTTCAAGGTCTGTGTTATAGATGTACCTTAAAAAGCTCATGCTTTCATAGGCAGGACATATAGAAGGTGATAGGATGTGGGAGTTCTTGGTAGACTTCCTGTTAAGAGGCAGGGTGTGGTTGGAAGTGGCCAGTCACTGGAGTGCGGCCTGGAAAGCTTTACCTCTTTCCTAGACTCCTCCCTAAACCCCCTCCCTCTCCCTCTCCCACTATCTGTCTCTTTCTTGGTCCCATGATATGATCAGACATGAACAGCTTCTTTGGCCAAACTTCTCTGCCTTTCTATCCTGCCTCAGAGCTACACAACTATGGACAGAAACATGAGCCAAAAGAAACTGTCCCATCTTTCAGTAGCAGGTGTAAGCTATTGTTTCTCAGCATAGGAAAGAGATTAAGAGACCACAGATGCTGTCATATTCTTTATTATCTTTCTAAAGGTTATGCTAAATAAACTAAAACATGCATATCGAATCTTTCCATTTGTCTTAGTTGGTTTTCTCACTGCTGCGAGGAACTACCCAACACTCAGAAGTTAAAGGAGGAAAGGTTTATTTCAGGTTACAGTGTAAAGGACTCAGTCCATAGCTAGTTCCAGAGCAGCGTGGCACGACAGAGGGACATGGCAGAGGAGAAGCAGTCTACGTCAAAGCAGGCAGGAATCAGCGAAGCAGCTAGCCTGCCTTGTTTCTGTCCCTTTAAATCCCATCCACACTAGAAGCCACACCAAAGATGGGGCCTCCCTTATCCACACTCCTCATCCCAGCATCACACCCTTCATCCATTTCCGCACACCTTAAATCTAGTCACCTTCCACTACGAGTAAAAAATCCCAATTTAGACCACAAGAGGCTTCTGGGGAATACAAACCATGACACTACTGCTGAAGACAATTTATTTCATTAAAAATCCAAGAAGTATGCCATCCAAATAAACTATTGGCAGACACAGAAATTGTCACATATAAATCAGAAATTGCTTCAAAATAAGAGGTGCAATCATGCTTTCTCTAAATTTTTATAGACCATAAGTGATAGGCAGTTGTGAAATGTACTATCATGACATTACCTAGTTTGAGGGAGATTCAGCATGTAGGTTTTTCTCTGCCAAACACATGAACATTCAAACTGGAAATATTAGGACAAAAACGTTTGACAAGAATTTTACATGACCAAAGATATTTTCTTTTTATTTTTTAATCAGTAATATCTTCTACATAGTTGCATTTATAAATGTCAGCTTTCCTTAAAAACAGAAAACAAAGTTGATAATTTTTCTGTCAGAATCAGAAGTTAGTTGTTTCAAAGAAATTTTCAGCTAAAAACATTGAAGACACACAGGTTTTCTATTTATGAATTGCACCTGTGAACTTATTTTAAAATAAGTACACAGAATTCTGGGTTTTATTTTTTATAAGTATTTGTATATATTTGATATATAACAATTACAGTCGTGTCTTGGGGACTTAGTACATAGAGATATGGAATTCTGATCATTGTTCTACTCATTCTTCCTCAACCTTCCCTCATTTCTCTTTCCCCAGATCCCTATCTTCTACAAACCCTCTTTCATTTTGAATTAAATTATTAATTATTTAGGTTTCTTGTTATAGAGGAATCATGTGATATTTAACCCCATGTGTCTGATCTCTGTGCTTACCATAATAATGCAGGCTGTCATCTTTTAGAATATTTACTTTGTGTGTCAAAGTTGATTAACTCCATGATATTATTGACCCCTTTGTCCTAACTCAATAATAGAAGCCTTTGGCAATATTTGAAGTACTAAGATTTTTTTTCAACTGTAAAATACTGGCAACTATGTTTACACTTGCAGAAATATCATCTTCTATGATATACAAATTTAAGACATGGACCTAGAATCAATTTAGGTATTTGTTAGATTATTGGAAATGACCTGGGGCAAAATAAATTGTAGAGGATGAAAGTAAAAAACCCCAGTTACAAAAGTAGATCTAATAACTACTTAAGGTAATTATTGAAAGAAATAATTAAATGAAATTTCAGAGAACTGGAAATATAATATTTTGGCTGAAGCAAACAAGACATGCTCTTTTTAAAAGAATACATAGAAAAATATAAGTAAATAAATGAAATCATACTTAGGATTAAGTTTGAGAATCCACCAAGGGAATTAAGGATATAATTTGGGAGAAAAGGTCTTTATAAAATTAATGTATTCCTCTCCCTGGTATCTTTGAGGAAAGGTGCTTTTACCTATAATTGATATCTGTGTTTCAACTAAAATTTCTCTGTACCAGAGACAAATTGTTATCAGTTGAGGTACAGAAATCCTTTCAAAGCAGTCCCTTCCTTTTATATAAGTCAGTATTCAGTCAACAATCCTTGATGTTTATTATTTATTTATTTAATTCAATGGGCCTTCTTACTTGGAAGGGACCATAGTGAGCAGAGACCAAATTCTCTTGGCCAAATGTAAAGCAATAGTATTCTGGCTTCTAACCCTATCTCTTTCAAGTACATTCATTGAGAATCATTGAGTGGTCACAGTTGGATGTTCTGACAAATGTGAGCCTCTGAACCAACAAAAGCAGATCATGAATCTGTGATGAGGTAATTTCTCAGTAAGCCTTGACCTATAGCAGTCAGACAGGCTTACCCATCACATTCTCATCCAAAGGTTTTTCAAGGATACAAACTTCAGTGTCACACTCTTGGAATGAAAGTGGTACTAAGTGCTATCACAGATTCAGGATTTATGGAATCAGAAGCACATAGAATAAAAAGCCAAGAGTTTAGAGGTTAAACTGTAGATTGGAGTAATGGAATAAATTAATACAAATATACATCAAATAGTTATTTCAAAGGACATACCATTAAACACTTTTGAGTGTGGGTTCATGAAAAGGTGGAGAAGTAGTGTTTTTAGAACTTGGTAACATGGAAACCTGGTTTGCTTGTCATGGAATACTGTGAAATATTTGGATTACCTAAAGCTGATGTGTTTTCCCATCACTGGTGATGATGAAAGCAACTCACAATCCTTTTTAAACACCCTTAGTATATTTCAGTTAGATTTAACAATCACAGTGATTGGTTGTATTTTAAGAGATTCTACCCTGGTATTTTCTATTTAAATCATTAGAATCAAACAACTGATTCTTTTTAACATAGATTACAAAGCTACTGATATATTGTTCTTGTCAGTTATTGACAGTATTTACATAAGTGATGCTTTATTTTGACTTAAAAAATCCAATTATGAGTATGATAATGGATTCCACTAGAAAATTGTAGGTATGGTTCCTAAGTCATTTTAAGATTAATATTCATAGTTGGCAATACTCAGATACAAATTGAAATTAATATTGTGGAGTTACTATAATTCTATATATTAAAATGCACACTAGTAGTTCAGAGGTTATTTATTTATTTATTGGTACTGGTGACTGAACATAAGACCTTTGCCGCTTTGATCTGAGATATGAGATATGTATTCAGCTTTTTTTTTTTTTTTTTACAATTTTGAGACAAGATCTCCCTTACTCACTAAATTATGTAGGCTGCACCCAAACTTAAGATTCTTCTGACTCAGCCTCAGTCTGCTAGTTTTATAGGCATGGGCCACCATACCTGGATTACAGGTGTTTGAAAAAAATCACTTACTGTGATTGGATCATACATTTTGAGCTTTAAACCATTTTATTACTTAATTCAAAACTTTGTGAGAATAATTTGAAAGATACAGTATTAAAAATTACTTTAAAATTACTGTCTCTCTATTCTGTTTAGAACATGTACTTCAAAGACATGAAAATATAAAAAGGATGACAGAGGCAAGGGGAAAAAATGAGAACCAAGACCTGTCATGTAAAGGTACAAGATCCCAATGATGAATGTAACTGTACTGTATACCTAAAATGTACCAATAAACTCAATGAGAAAAAAAAATATTTATTGGGCTTGACACAGGATCTGTTTAGCACATAAGTATTTATAAATGTTTATTGAATCAATTGAGGACCTGTATTTGAATCTTGATTCAACTAATTTCTGTCTATTTGTGACTCTGGGCTGTGTTTTTACTAGAGCTGTAGACTTTCTATTACTTGCTTCTAAGATGTCCTCCCAAAGCCTTATGTGATCACAGGATGTTTCAGAAAAGGTTGGATCTAGAGTTTGTGGTGCTGCTACTATGTGTGTGATACTTGGATTAAGGGTGTGTGATTACTAAATTAATCCACTGATTAGTTTGGGATAGTTATGAGTGTAGATAATGGTAAGACCCACCTCAGTGCAAGTGCTCCACACCCTAAGGGCATGTAGACTGCGTAGGACATAGGGACAGAATGAGGGTGCTGCACTTCGCCTACTGCTGCTTCTTTGCTATTGTGCCACCTTTGGCCCACCATGAACTATTTCTCCTCTGCAATGCCGTTCTGCCATGTCACTCTGCCTTGGAGCTAGCCAACTATGAACTGAATCCTATACAAACTATGAACTACAATAAACCTTTCCTCCTTTCGCTTTAGGTGTCAGGTATTTTGTCTTCAGCAATCAGAGAAGTAACTAAGACAGATAGTTTGTAGATTAGATAGAAGAAAAAGAGACATTGTTAATGTGCTTTGAAATATATAACTTACATATTTATACATATTCAAATATTTTCATAAGAGTGTCTCACAGCTACCATTTTAAATATACCTAAATATAATTGTTTACTCCCTCTGAAAATGGATTCCATAGGGCTCTGGAAGCTTTATTTGTCATCCTGTTCACATCATGGTTGATACGCACAATTCAAATAAATTAGTTTTTACTCTCTGTTTCATATACATTGATTTAAATCACTACTGTTTGAAATGTATAATGCATTTTTGTACATGATGTTGCTTATACATCATTTTATGTAGATTAGTTATTAGAATTATCTTATGTCATAGTAACTATTTAGCTGGGTCCTCTTTACAAGTGCAGGTGATGTATTTGTAGCCTGTGGCTTTGTAACAGGATAAAGACAGCAGTTAGTTTCACCAGATGCCCTTCCTTTACTATCATAATGTTCTAAATTGACATTTAATCAATGAACATATGAACTAAAAAAAATGGTTATGTGAAGCTCTGAGAGAAAAAAGACACGCAAAAAAATTTTTAAAATCCAAATTCTACCTTAGAAAATTTGGAATTTATTAAATTTTCTTTTGAAAAGTAAGAAGTGGGATTAAGGAAGAGCAATTCAGTAGGACTGGAGCACACCAGGAATTGCTTTTATACAGAGGATATATTTTGGGGTATTTTCCCCTATGGCCTTGCATTTAGCATAAAAATAGGCATGTGATCAGGGTAACCCCAATGTGATAAGACAACACAAAAACTAAAGGACAGGGCTGGAGCTGTCATTTATTTATTATTTTTTATATTTTAGATTAGTTTCAAAGATTCTTTATTGAGTAATTCTAAGATTTTTTTTTCTATGATTGGCAAGTAGCTGAGCTTCAAGCTATCCTTAGAGGGAAAAATAGAAAGCAATCAAGATCTATGGTGGCCTCTCTCCTCCTAGTTCCCTCTCTCAGTCTTTGTCTTTCAGGCCAATATCACTTTATTCTTTTTTTCTCTCTCATTGAGTTTTTGGTGCATTCTAGGTATACAGTACAGTTACATTCATCATTGGGGTCTTGTATCTTTACATTCTTCCCCTTGTCCCTGCCCTCCCTTCACCCCCTCTTACCCTTCCCATTTACAAACACTTTATTTCCATTTTTTGCATTTTCTCATATTTTTCCTTTTCCCTTATTACCTTTCCCCCACCTTCCCATTTTCCCTACACCTTTAGCCCTTTTTTTCCTATTTCACATTGTCAATTATATCATTATGTACTATTATAGTTTTTCACACATGGGTAAATACCAAATAGTTTCTCTGGTGTGAAAAACTATAATGGAGCTGTCATTTACACTTGATCTTAGCCAAAAGGCCGAGAAGCGATGGAGCTGTCATTTATTAATAAACTGCTTTGGATTTGCTTGAATACTCAGACATGACAGATTAGGAAGTAAATTTTGTGGGGCTAAGGATGTGCAATCTAAACTATGTCAGGACATGAAATTGGCCCCTGATTCTGAAACAGTAGAACCTTACAGAGCAGCTCATTTCAGATTTGGGGATGAAACTGAGGCTACATGTGTAGTCAAATGGTCCATCCAGCGGTAAGAGTAAAAGTACCAGAGCAGTGATTAAGTGATTAACATATTAAATTACATTTTATTTGCATAGAGAGCCTGTAATCTTGTGTAAAAAGTTAGTAATAAGTTTAAAGCTACAAACACACACACACACACACACACACACACACACACACATACACACACATACACATGAATGTATATAAGAGAGAGAGAGAAAGAGACCTTATCAGTAATCAGCAATTCCTTTTTCTTTTTTCTACATCTCTATTTTCTTTCAGGAGGATCTTTAAATTGGAGTCTTTATGATCAAATTCTTCTCCTATCTCTGTGCATGTAACAACGCTTGCTGACAAAAGGAAAAAGGACAGCCTCATAGCTGAGCTTTCATGTATCCAGTCTACTCATAAAAGATTCAAGTCTCCATAGCAGAAATGCTGCCAAAGGCATCAAGTTTTATCAAGTATAATAAATGTTGAGATGGATACAATGGGACGGAGTCCCATCTCTGAAATTGTGCTACTGCTCCAGTCACATGAGATTGATTTTTAAATTCTAGTCATTGTTTATTTCTATCTACCTTACTCTTTTCTCAAAGTTCTTATGTTAGTCCTTGCAGGAGAATGATTATGGCTAATGTCTCATACGACTTTTCTAGCACTAAATAACCAAGTATGAAAAACTGAATGTAACAGAACAATAGAAATTTTTGTCTCACCCTTGTCAAGGCTGGAAGTGTGACACCAAGATGTCAGAAGGGTCATGCTAATGGCTTTAAGAGAAAATTCTTTCCTTTTTTTTTTAAGCTTCCCATATTTTCATGCAATTTTTGGCATCCCTTAGCTTGCAAATGGATCATTCCAGAAGTGCTTTTATCACTGTGTGTCTTTATATTGCATTTTCTCTCTCTCTGTGTGTTAATATCTAGTCCAAATTTCCCCTTTCTACTAGATATACAACCATGTTGGATTACTGTTCACTCTTTCGACTTCATTTGAACTTGCTTATCACTGTAAAAACCCAATTTCCAAAAATAGTCATATTTTAAGGCACTGAGAATGAAGACTTCAACATATCTTTATTTTGTTTGGATGCAAATAAACTCATAAAATCCCTCAACCTATTTGGAAGGACTTGAATTTTGTAGGCTGATTTTCCTAATTGGTGAATCCCTTTAGAGGAGATTTTCTGCAAGAATCCACTGTGAGGAAGTAGTTTCATTGGCCTCAGTAAAGTGCTGCTACAGGAATTACATTATGGAGGATGGTAACTGCTGAGAATGTTTGTTTTTTAATTTGTCCTTTTAATCTTCAGAAATTAGTCCTTGCTCAGTTATTCAATGTGTAGTATCACCATGTAGGTCACTGGAAATAATCTTCACATTAGGACATGGAGCAAAATGTGGGTGGAGAGAGATTGGAAAAGATTTATGCAGGAAATGTCTCTGCCATTCTAGTCTTTTTTTTTCCCCAATGTTGCTGCTTCTTCCTGTGTTTCTCTTCCTTTCTGCCAACTTGCCATCTTTGCTCAAAAAGAAAGTCTGACTTGAATTTTAAAGTCACTATGAAGAGGATTTTATGTTACACAAAAATGGCTCTAATATTAAAAGACTAATCCCTTTTGCCTCTAAACATATGATTAACCATAAATTATCACACTAGACTGGATCAAGTCTTTCAAAAGCCTATTAAAAAACAAATTAACCTTTTCTCTCTAGGCTGAACTCCCTTGTTAATATGAAAATCAGGAGTAATTCAAGACTCTTAGCTTTTGTTATCCCAGCCATATTCCTTTGTGTTTTTCAAGTTGAGTTGTGACTGGAGAGTGAGTCATACCAGCTTAATTAAATTAGTTAAGAACCAATTAAAAGCAGAATTTTGTGCACGAGAAATTTTGTCTGAAGTGTTTTGAGTTTCAGCAAGTTTCCTCAGTAACCATGCTTCTACATAGATGGCAGATGCCATAAGATGGACCATGGAGTCAATTCCTTATTGAGGAAGACATCTCTTAATTCTTTGTTGTAAGCTAATTTGTGTGACGTTTTGTACTAAGGTATTATTTATATTTGCTCTGGTAAAGGTATACTAAACAAAAATCATAAACCCCATTTCTTGTCATAATAATTTTGCCAGGTTTAACTAATCTACCTTTTTAGTCTTCTGTAGACTAATCTAAGAATGCACTGTAAGAATGACCTTAAAGGAGACTCACTCTTTTTGGTTCTTTCTCACTCCATCAGTTTGGAGTAGGATGATGTAACAGTTTATTTTGAAAGCTATATGTTAAAAAATAATGAATTGTGCCTTAAGGGAACAGCTGCTGTTAAGATAAGACAATAATTCTTGAATCTCCTTATCAGTTCTCTAGATCCTGTATATGAAAGGAATGCAGGGAATGAATGATGTACTCAAGAGGAGCACAAAGAGCTGAACAGTAAATTGGTGGATCCAAGACAGGTGTCAGCAAAGGTTCTCTGTAAAGGAATAAAGTGGAACTACTTCAGGCCCTGAGGACCAGTCATTTCTGTCCTTGGTCTCTATCACTACTACTCAAATCTGCAGCTGTAGTAAGAAAATAACATCGATAATGCATAAACTGATGGATTTGTCTATATGGTAGTAAAACTTTATTTACAAGAAAAAGGAGAAATAATTTCAGCCTAGGGAGCATGGATTTTTAACTCCCGATATAGAATATCTTGACAGTACTTACTCTTGATGAGTGAGCGAAACATTCATCTATATGATGCTTACTAAGAAAGGTGGAGGGCTCTAGAGCTTTGTATTTCTGTTTTTAGAAAATTGATCTCCAAAACAGCACCAAGGACATATCTACAGTTAGCTATTTGATTTTCCATTCTGTTTCTTCTTAAGAAAGTTTATTTTTTATTTATTTATTTTTAAGATGATCTCACTATGTAGCCCAGCCTGGTCTGAAACTTCTTCTGTTTCAGGCTCTCAAATGCTCAGAATAAAGGTACAGATCACCATATCCTTAAGAAAAAAAAATCTTAATTAGTTCAAATATAGATGCTCTTCTATTTGTTCGTTCATTTGTTTGTTTGTTTGTGTGAGACGGGGTCTCACTATATAGTTGAGACTGACCTGGAACTCACTATGTAGTCAAGGCTGGTCTCGAACTCTCAGTGATTCTCCTGCCTCAGCCTCCCTAGTGCTGGGATTCCAGGCATGCACCACCACGCCTGCCAATGCTCTTCTATTTGAAAAATAAGAAGTAAAAGCCATTATGACATTAATAATTTCAATAATTTATAGATCAATAGTAAAATGCGTTTAGCATGTGCAAGACCTTGACTTTGATCCCTCAGCATCACAAAAATAAATTTAAAGCAAACAAAATGTTTCTGTTTATCTAGTCACTAGATTTCACATACTCTGTATAAAGTATAAAAGTACAATTTCAATTAGAACAATTTCAGGAAAAGAGTTTTTGTCAGTTAGAAATATTCTTTTCAAACTTTCAGATGAGAATCTGAGTATAAAAATTATAAATGCTGTTTGAAGACCACAGAGCTGTAAAACAACAAATGTTGGTAGAAATTGGGATGCATAACAACATTTTTTAAAGGGGTACAACTTCACTGGAAACTTTTCTCTGCTAAACACCTCATTACCCAACAATTCAGAGCAAGCAGAGGGTTGCTCTGCATTGCTTTAGCTCCCATGGCCTTTGTAACTAAATGCGGCTTAAGGCATTTTTGAAAATAGGAGGATCTCTGAATATTTAATTGTTGTTTCTAGTTTTAGTACTCTGGATTCACAATATCTGTTTATACCTCATATTACTTTAAATATGCCCATAGTTAATCTTTCGAACATATTTGAATCAATCACTTATTATAACTATATAACTGTAAAGCGCTGAGATTGACTCTACTGCAGTGTGACTTAAAATTACACACATACAAATAATCACTCCTCACTTTGCAGCTCCTCCAGATTATTTTTCTGTTATGCTTCACTCATATTTTCACCTGTTTTTAACTTCACCCTTAATCCAATTCTCATTCATTTCTCTGAGAAACTAACGTTCTACATATTTTATCTATAAGTATTCACATGAATTGTAAATGTTCTGTGAGATTATTCAGCCACTGAGTTTATTGATGGTCATTCACACAAATTTTCACCCCTAGGTATTTTACCTCTAAAACACGGTATCCATTACTAACATTCCTTCGAGGGGCATGAAATTTTCTTAAATAATTTAACTTCCTACGTCTCTTTGTCAAAAGTAGCCTATGAAATACAGTTCAAAGTTTGGTTATTGTGCACTTGTTTAGGCCAGTAAATACTGAAATCTTATGATGTCTTTATGTTTTACCATTAGGAGATACAGAGAATAATACGATTACATAAAATGTCTGTGGCATGTATTGTGGATCAGGTGCATAGGACTAGGTTGTCTGAGCCATGGTGTTTGGTGAGCTCTCCATGTCTTTCTCATAAACTTTTTATATTATTGCCACTTTATCAAATAAGTGTGTTCGACCAAACAAATTGAGAGGGTTTGAAGATATCTAGTGAGATTTCTTTTTTTTTTTGGTATTGAGGATCGAACTCGGGTCCTTGCGCTTTTGAGTGAAATATTTATTTAACTTCTATTATATCTATTAGCGAGGGTACCACTCATTTACAACCTAATTATTTATCAAATTCCAAAAACTATCAGAAAATATTGCTGAAGTTGTAAATATTGGTTGAAGACCGTGTTACTGTAAAGAATATTAAATCGTTTCAATAGTCATTCATCCTATGTTCAGGGTAGCCTAAAATTATTCAAGTTGTTCAGTTATCCTTATTTTTATAACAATTTATGGTTTATAAATGTACACATTTTTAATTAATTAATATATATAAAGTTAGAAATTGTTTACAAAATATTTAAAGACTTAAATTCTCACACATTCTATCTAATAGAGGCAAATATTATTTATATAGTCAGCCATTCAAATTCATGGGTTCTACATTTATTGATTCAACCAACTATCAAATGAAAATACTTTCAAAAAGAAATATATCTATGCTGAACATGTACAGAATTTTATCTTGCCATAATTTCCCAAACAATATAATATTATAATTACTAATATTACATTTTTGTTGTATTGGTACCATAACTAGATTGGATGATGTTCATAAGCTATAGGAAAATAGTATGCCACTCTATATAAAGCACCTGGGCACCCACAGATTTCGGTATCTGTAGGGCATCCTGGAATCCTGTTCCCAGGGATATTGAAGATGCCTGTACAGCAAAGTTGAATCTCACTGGCAAAGGGAACATGGAATGATGAAGGCAGAGGTAGAGAATCCTCATTGATATTTAGTAAGAAAAATATATGGTGATGTCTGTTAATAAAAACTTACTTTAATTTATAAAAATGTTATATTCTGTTCATTCTTCCTCAGTTGCATGAAGGGTATTTACCTTAATCTGAAAATGTCAGAGAGTAGATTACTTAATAATTAGTATTTTATATTTTGATATACCTATAAACCATCTTCACGTCCTCAGAAGCGTTAATCTCGTATTTGAAAGAGGCATGAGAAAAAAACAAAAAATAGTGATTCAAAATCCTTATCTACTAAATGTCTCTAACTGTAGTGTCATTGTGTGTCTTTGAATGCACACGTATTAATGCTTTTTTGAAGTTTTTGGCAGGGAATTTGTCTGTAACTGCCTTAATTGACCAAGAACTCTACGTAATCATAAATGAAGAGGCCAAAGGCAAAGTGAGATTTGCATACTTAATCTTGAAGAAAAAAAAGGAGACTGAGAAAAATATTGTCAGTTAGAAAAAAAGTTATTTCCATTGGAGAGTATCCTTTTATCAGCACCTCATTCTCACCAACTGAGCTAACTGGCTTGGATAGTATTCTTGTAAAAGGTATTTTATATGCTCTATTCAAATTGTTCATCACCAATCCACTTTGGGAATGTATCACCCAGAAAAAGCAAGGCTTAAGGCAAAAGGTTGAAGATTTTCTTAAGAAATAAGCACTATGAGATTTTTATAGGAAATACAGAATGTTCCTCTACTAAGTGCATTAATAACTTGCAAATGTATTGTCACATTTAAAGCAACAATTTATACTACATTTTCCCCTAAGTATAAGAATTTCTGCATTTCATTTAAGGAAAACATGAAGAGAAATAAAAACCAAGCAAGATTATTTGTTAAAATGATTTTAAGTTTAGCTGGCTCCATTTTTATGCTGACTATGGTTTGACAGGTTTTCATAAACTATTGTCTTATTAGTTCAACATATGCTCATATCTAAATTCAATTTATTGAATTAGTTTATGTTTCTTCATTTCTTTTTTGTTGCTATTCAAGAGTATTCAGTATTGTTTATAATTTATGTGATAAAAACTTGCTCTTAAATAATTCTGAGTATTTCACATGTTGCCATATATTACACACCAGAGAGTAAATGACTCAATTTTAATAATAATAAAAATCAGCATGGCTAAGATGATTGCTATTTATACTTTTCCCATCCTTTTTCTTTCTTTTTATTTTTTCTTTTGTTATTTCTTCAATTTTAAGTTACTTTAAATATCATTTGAAGTTACTTTAAATAACTACACCTTAGAAGAAGCTTGGTTGTGTCACAAACATCACACAACAAAGATTTAATTATAAGTAATATGCATATAATGGATACTAACTGAGTAGGATATATATATATGATTTTTTCATATATATCAGAACTGAATTAAGTCTCCACCCTATTACTTAGTTTCTGTATAACCTCAGACAAATACCATAACCATCACACACTCCATTTTTTCCCTGTAGGATTAAAATAATCACATCCCCTATTTCATAAGGTTATTGTAGTTTATAACCAACTTGTTTTTTAACATATTTGGAAAAATGCTACACGTTTAGTCCATGTCACTGCTTATATGATTTAGAATCATTGTTTCTCTTATCTTTATAAGGCATTTTTAAATCAAAGTGAAAATATACAGTCAGATCTTAAAGAGGAAAGGAGGTTCAAGGATGAAATGGGAAGCACAGAAATCCTTCCTGTCCACTTCCTCCCCACAGCGTCTTCTTAAACATCTATGTTAATATACTGGTATTATTGTGCCAAGTTTAAAGTGGATAAATATGAAGTTTAGAGAGGTAGTACTGTTTGGATTGAATATGAAATGTCTTCCAAAGGTTCACATGTGAAATGGTTGGTCCTCAAACTAGAGCGTTATAGGGATGTGGTAAAATCTAGAAGAAGCTTGTTGAGTATACGTCCTTGAAGGGGATATTAAGACCCTTGACCACTTCTTTCCTGCTCATCACAAGGTAAAGCCTCCCACGGCATGCACCGACTGATGTCGGCCTTGCAGCAGGCTCAGTAACAGTGGGCCAATTGATCTGGCCTGAAATCTGGGACATCATACTCTGAAGTAAACATTTCTTCCTTTTAATTTTTTATCTCAAGTATTTTGTCCCGGTGATGAAAAGCTGACTAACACAATAGCTAAATACTTTTCCAAAGTCATCCAGTAAATGCCATACATAAGATTTGAAGTCTATTTTATATAATTCTTAATTAATTGCACTAAACACTGACCTAGAAACTATTAAGATTACTTCAACAATGAGTGTTCCAAGTACTGTCAAGTGATGACTTATGTAAGTTTTCATTGTTTAATTTTTAATGAATTTATAAGTCCTTACAAATGATATGATCAGTTTCATTAGTAAAACATGCAATTTAGTTAGTTTTGTAGGATGAGAGATACATTTGCATCAATGTATTCATAGTAGTCTCCTGCTTCGTTTCCTTGGGTTCAGTGATTTCTTTTCAGATAACATAGCCATCCCATTACCTAAAATAATAAAGTACATGAGGCTTCAAATACTGAACGGATATTGTGCATTGTATTACTATCACGTGATCTACCCAATTAATCTAAAGAAGCTAGGATATACCAAACTGATAAACTAGTTAATGAAGCCATCACAATCAGTAAAATACTTAAACACAAGGAAATGAGCCTCAGCACATCTGACAGTGGCCAAAGGAATTGAAACACACACAAAAAGTTAAGCAATCTGCTACCATTATAAGCAAAAGAATGTTAACTTTGGAATATCTTTTGGGTAGCTTTAGATATGAATATTTTGAATTTTTTGTTTGGCAAATATTGGCAAAAGAATGTTAGGCACTCTATAGGAGTATATATTTGGATTTACTAGTCATTATGCTTCACAAAAAAACACAATCTATATACACAGAGATACATTATGAGATATTTTTCTATGCCATATAGAAGCTGAAGAGTCCCATGATCTGCAAGCTAAAAACCCAGGAGAGCTAATGATCTAATTTAAGTCCCAATGGCATAGACTTAGTGTGAAGGCCTACTAACCAGAGGTGCCAGGAATAGTGATCAATTCATTATTCAGTCAGACAGACACAGGCGTCCACCTTTTGAAAACTTTATGTTTTATTTAGATTCTCAATGTATTGAATTCTTTGTATAAACATTGAGAAGTCATCTGCTTTACTCAGTGTTAATTCAAAGGCTAATCATTTCCAGAAACTCTCTCACATATAACCCTCAAACTAATATTTAACTATATAATTTAGTTAGCATCCCTTATCCCAGTCAAGTTGATACATACAATTGACTATTCATAATTGGCTAATAGATCTAGTGGATTTCCTAAACCATTGGAAGAAGCTTGAATAGGCTCAATAATTAGAAAGTGAGGGCTGTTAAATTAGCTCCATAGTTCTGCCGCCTGCCTAGCAAGTGCAAGGTCCTGAGTTCAACCTCCCATACCAAAAAAGAAGAAGAAAATGACTTCTTGGCAGTCCACAAAGAGATGAATAAAAGCAATCATTCTTGATTATATAGTTTGGAGATGGGAGGGTGAAAATGTTTATATTCTATTTTTTCCTCTCATCATGGAACAAAGCAGTATTAGTTAATTGTTCACTAATTTTAAATTGGATTACACACCATGGTTCTGTTATAATACAAAGTATTGCACCAATCAAATCAATTAAAATTGATAGGCTTACCTTCTTTGCTTAATGAATTTGGAGAAAGTATAAATAAATGACAAGGAATGATAAAAAATACATCTCACATAAGGATGGTAAGTGTCTTAGTTCATTTAGACTACAGTATCAAACTATCTGAGACTTGGTGGCTTATACACAAACGGAATTTATTTGTCACAATTCTGGAGGCTGCAAGTTACAACATTAAATCTGTAGCAGAGTCTGTGCCTTGTAGAGGCCCAAATCTGTTCATCAAAACAGCTTTCCATCCCTGGTACCAAAATAAAGCAAACAAATAAACAAAACAAAACAAAAAACCCCACAGCTTTCTCACTGTGTCTTTACACCTCCAGGAATAAGGCAGCTCATGGAGGGTTTCTTTACAAGGGCATTAATCTAATACAGGAGAGTTCAGGCATGATGATCTAAACTACCATTACACTGATGAATAGGATGTGACACATGAATTTTAAGTGGATAAGTCATTCAGATCATAGCCTTAGAAAGTAAAAAGTTTAGCAAATGGAAACTGTACTATATTGATTTATTTTGCTTCTTTAAAAAATAATTTAATAAATAATTCATTTTGCTGGGTGAGGTAACAAATGTCTATGTTTCCAACAACTTGGGAGACTGAAGCATTGTAAGTTTGAGGCCAGCCTAGGCAATTTAGAAACTGTCAAAGAATAACAATGATAAATCCCTCAAAATAGAATAAAATAATAACAGTACATAAATAAAATTATCAAATTCAATATAGTTATCCTTTTAGCACTATAAAGTTTTTGGTATAATAATAGAGGATATTTTTGATAGTATTAATCAATATATTGGAAAAATGTATCAAATATACATAGCTATGAAATTTATCTTTTAAAATGTTTTATTAGATTTTAGTAAAGCAATAAATCCACTTTCTTGATATCTGCAAAATACAGACAAACAATATTTTATCTTTGAATGCTAAATTCTAGGAAACCAGCTGCCTGGCGTGGTGGTGCATGCCTGTAATACTAGCACTTGGGAGGCTGAGCCAGGAAGATTGCTGTGAGTTCAAGACCAGCCTGGGCTACATGAGTTCCGGGTCAGTCTCAGCTACATAGTGAGACCCTGTCTCAAAAAAATAGAAATAAAATAAATAAATAAATACTAGGAAAGCAAATTGTATAACTGACAATGTGAAATAGGAAGAAAAGGGCTAAAGGCTCAGGGGAAGTGGGAAGGATAGGGGAAAGGAAATAAAGGAAATGAAAAAACATGAGAAAAGGAAAAAATGGAAACAAGGTCTTTGTAAACAGGGGAGCACAGGTAAAAGGAGGGGAAGGGGAAGGGAAAAAATGAGAGCCAAGATATGTCATGTAAAGGTACAAGAGCCTAATGATAAATGTAACTGTACTGTATACTTTAAAAGTACCAATAAACTCAATGAAAAAAATAAATACTAGGAAAGAAAAGGTGATACCTACTAGGTCACTAATACCTATTTTGAAGACTTAATGAAGAAATGAATACTTAAATTTATGACACTATCTTGTCAGCTAAGTGTTCTTAAAATATAAATATTTATATTAATATTATGTTTATTAAACACTAGAATTCCCATTTAGAAAATATTTGTTTTTTATGTATCAAAATTTAAACTATTATGTTCTAATACCATGCTTTATTGTTAAGACACACTTTTGATCATACTGCAAGAATTACAGATTTAATATTTTACCACAATTAAAAACTTTTGACATTTCTATTTCAACTGCTTCTCTAAAGCATAAGCCAACTAATATTTTTTAATCCCAAGAGACAATGAGCTTTTACATTTGGTTCATCTTTAGTCAACTTCATTTTATTACTCACTTCTACTATGTTGAACTACCTGAAATTTTTATGCACTCTAATATTAATCTCCAAAATGTTTTGTAAAACATTTAAAGAAAACACAGGAATGATTTAATATAATGTATGTTGTCTAGTGTTATGGGATAGATTCCCCACTCCCAAGCATATGACCATGCCCTAGCATCCCTTACCACTGAAAGTGATTATATTCAGATGTAGGATCTATACGTTGGCAGTTAATTTGAAAAAGGTCATTAGAGTACCTTAATCAAATATGATTTGTGCCATTTTTTCATCAACTCAAGCTGAGATATTATAACTTGAGGTCATAAGACATGAAATTTGGGAAACAGGTTCAAATAGCACTGAATTAGTGTTCTGAGGAAGATAAGGAAAGAGGTAGCTTATATAAACAAAGAATAAGAATAATGAGGACCTGTTCCCTTGCCTTTTCTTTCTGGGTAAAGATGACTCACTGAAAGAGGGAGCAGAAGACACCCAAGCCTTTTATGCAGCTACATTCTAAAGTGTGGATGCTGCTCAGAGAGCAGAACACCATTATTCTTGCCCCCAGGCTCAGTGCTGTGTCTCAGAGATGTGCTGAGGAAGAGAAGTTGACTGAGTCAGAGAGTATTAACCCTTCTCCTCAGGAAATAACTTAATTTGCAATAGTCCATGAAGAAAATCAACCCAACAGAACTCTCAAACAGTGAAAGTTGTCATGAAAGACAATTAGGAAGAGATTGATGTGTTTACTGGAGATGTAGGATTAACTGTAGCTTTGTTAGTTTATAGAATGAAACAGGCAGAGATTGGAAGAGCTGCCCTTGAAGTGACAAGAAATCTTAAACCCTGACTTCAGAAACTATCTCTTCAAAGGAATTGAGATTAGCTTGTAAAGTCTCTACAGAAAGGCATTTTTGAAAACAACAAATCAATATACAGTACTGAGCGAGGTTCTTGCAAACATCTAGTCACAAGTTTTTCAAGCAACCAATAAATAACTTTTTACTTATGTTTCTATTTGAAGACACATCACATAATATAACCTGTTAATCTATTAGCAATGAGCTCAGAAAGACAGCAGCTACTTATGCCCAGTCAAAGCTTACCTAACACTCAATTCTCCAGAGGGTCCATTACACCTTCTATGCAGTCAAGAACACCAAACACTACTTTACCACTATGCTTAGTTGCCATTTTAAACTGCAGAGTCAGAAACAGGAAAAACAGAAAGGTAGTTCTGGATAGATCTTACAGGGGACAATTATTTATGATATGAGAGTGAAACAATGAAGCTTTCTATATTTAATCTCTGCAGGGAGCATGTGCATTTGATGGCTAAAAGTTTTTGCTGCTCTACTTACGCTTGTGAATGTCCATGAAAGCATGGAGAACACTGATTTAGGGGTGACAAATTTTAGCAAGTAGATGATGTGACAACTATAAAATCCCTGAATAATCATGATGATTACCTAAACAGCCCAGTATGCAACAAAAAAACACAGCATGAACAACAAAGTAGGAAAGTATGGCCCATGCACTGAAAAAAGAGCAGACCACAAATCTGTGAAAGAAAACATAAAGAAGATATGGAGCTGTGTCAGTTGAGGGTTAAGAAGAAAGAGGAGGCAGGAAGATAGCAGGTCAATGCTATATGTTGTCCTCAGCAATAATCTTAGGCTTTTAACTTCTTTTCACAGGCACTGAAAGTCTGTCCTAGTTCCCGTTCTTTACACAGAGCATGGTTCACCTTCTTGTAATTTACAAAAAACAATGTTACTCCTTTTCCTTAGTACAGTATGAAATTCAGCAGGCCTGGGCATTTATAACTACTCATTGCTCTGTATTTTGAGTGAACAGATATATTTTATTGTGTCTTTGACCATGGTTGTATTTTTCTGATAGACTTTGACAGATAGACTTCGACAGACTTTATCAGATAGATACTGAGGGGACAAATTTGCATTAAATTTACCTTTTTTTTTTGGTACTGGAGATTGAACTCAGGACCTCACACTTGCCTGACAGGAGTTATGCTGCTGAACTTAATCCTTGGCCCCACATTTGCTTTTCTATACAATATTTTTCTCTTTTGTTTCATTTATTTTATTTCTGGTGGTGCCAGAGATCGAACCCAAGACCTTCGTATGCTAGGTAAGCACCCTTCTACTAAGCTGAGTCCTAAGCCTTATTTTCCTCACTTAACCAATATATCCACCGGAGATAATGTGTGAGGAATGCTATATGGTACTCCTTTGATTTCAAACTTCATTATAAATTTTAATGTAATCATTTGAATATCAGTTCCCTTTTAAATAGCATTTAGTTATTGAGAAAAGAAATACTAGAACATTCTAAGGCACTGTATTCTGGACTTATTGTGTCTGAGTTTTTATTTCTTGTATATTATTGTTTATTGGTGTATGTTTGTAATACATCCTATTTACATGCGCTTTGGGGAAGTGATATATTTGTATATATGTATGTATCTTGATTACTTATATCCTCTATTTCTCCCACGCTGTACTCCAATCTCTCCCCTTCTCCTGGTCCCATTTTCCTTCTCTGAAAATTCTGCCTTAACTTTTAATAATATAAGAACAAGGTTAGAAATGTAAAACTCATTTGTGATTGCTGACTCTGAGGTAACAAGGATTTATATTTATATATGCTGTCTGCCCTCAGTTACTGACACAAAGTAGCCCAAATATGGCCACTCTAAGAAACTTGTGTTCCAGTACTTGTCTTTTGACCCTTGTTTCTAAAACAGTGCTTCTAAATTCTATACATATTCCCATGCAATGTCTTTTTTTTTCTAACAGAACAACTCTTGGTGGGCTCCTGGACAAAGCCTAGTGTTACCAAAGTTAGCTTAGAACTTCCATTTTATCCCCCATGCTCTGTGTAGGGAAGATGAATTTAATATTATCTTATTAGCTGTATTTGTGTCTGAGGAAGCCTCCTTAAAAAGTGCTTCTGAATTGGTGACTGACCTCTTAACCTGTGGGGTGATTCTAAATCTAAGTAAACAGTGTCAGAATTGAGGTACATTTTGAATCACCCGATCAGTATCCAGAGCAGAATTATTTGATGAATGGGGAAAATAATCCCACACATGTGGCATCAGAAGTGTTCTGTGGGTGTGTGGCGAATATAGTAGGAGAAAATAGTTTATTTTTTGTATATTGTACATTGAGTAAGACTAGATTTTAATGAATAGTTTGATGTAAATCAAATGGAAAAATAAATGATTAGTTAATTATCTAGAAGGATAATATATTAATACATTCTGAAAAATTTTAATAGCCAAGTAGACCAGAAAATTTTAGGAACTCATTATCTAACATCCTTCTTTCTGATTTGGAAGCCAATTAAGATAAGAAAAATATCAAACCAATAAGTATTTATGAAATCAAGTTGATATTTTTATTTCATTTGTTTCATTTATATGCTCCACCACCTAGTATATAACAGATGCTAAATAAATATTTTTCGTTGTTCTTAGTTCTTCATTTAATTATCTAATGTTTAAAGTTTACAAAAGTTTCCCTAATAATTGTTTAAGGCATCAGCTGATTTTACAACTGAAAATAACAATGATTTTTGAGAGAGATTTGAAAGATGAGCTATTTATTTAGCTACCACCTGCCATTCTGAAATGATTTAATACCCAAAACCTTTTGAGACACAATATTTAGTAAACCTAAGTATTGGACTTTTATGCTGTGGAGACTGCAAAGATAATTTGCTATCTGCTCAAATAGTCTATAATTAGTAAGTCAAATAGTTAAAAATGAGAGGTCAGAGGTTCTAAGAGGGATGTGATAATGCGATGAATGATGTTTCTTCATTTGGTTCATCATTTATTCTTGTTCACGTTATATATGTACTTTCCTTCAGTGAATACTGTAAATATAAAAACAGCAACTACAGAAGCAGCACAAGATCCGTTTATTTCTGAATATGTAAGCTGAGCAGTGACAATTTTAAACAGTAGATAAACCATTATCATCATCATCTGGATTAACTGCCTTTGGTATGTGTGAATTGTGAAAAAGGCTCTTTTAAAATCGTTTCTTCAATTATTTTTTGCATGTTTGTCATCATTAGATTTTTCATGAAATTATGTGACACCTTAATTTATCAATATCATATTTGTAAGAGATTGTAAGAAAAGTTTTTATTTATTATTTAAAATTGAACCAAATTAACTTAATTTATAGGTATATATATCAAAAGAGCATTTTAAATACAATTTAATGCAGTTTGTCAATTCTATTAATAGCCCAAATGTCATAGCATTGGTATGATTTCCTGTTCTTTTATTTTCCCATTTATTGAAATTATATTATATTTTTATTTATATTATTATACTATACTTTTCATTATATCATATATTATTGTTTTATATATTTTGAAACTATAATATATACTTTTCATGGAGTTGATTACTTATGATTTTATAGTACCAAGATCTTTGAAAATCTTTCATTTGACAGTGAAACTGTATATTTTTTGCATCGTTCAGCCAGAGATATCTGTATGGATTAATTCAACCTAGCCAAATGAGAGAATATTTTACATTACTGTTTTGAATCAAGAGATAAGATTTTTCAATTTACAGGGGTATTTTGAAACACTAATAAATTTATAAGAAATAAAAGGACCATCATTTGTAATAAATAACTTATTTGATAAACAAAACCCTATATTTCTTTGTTTCCTTCTCATATCTCTGAAAAAGATTAACTCCTTTATCAAGCAATCATAAACTATCCTTACAAACAGAATACGAGCTAAGAAATCACCAATCTTCATCTTATTCCCAACTCAAGAATTTCTTCTTCAAGTTACTGAGTAAATGATAATTCAGTGCCTTTTGCAGCATTTCCAGATATCTTAGCTCACTACTATCCCTTGAGTAGTAAGAACATGCTTTTTTTTTATAGTTTTTTTTCTCTTGTAAAATATATTCATTAACTCAACAAATATTTATGGAACAAAGTGTTAGGGATAAATAATTAAATAGGGCACAGAAGTTGCTTTCAAGAACTTGTCATCAAATGGAACAATACAACTGCTGCTAATTCTTGTCACAGCACAGATGAAGGACTATAACATTTGAAAAAAACACATTCCTCTGTGTTTCTGGTTATAAGTTTGAGGTTTATGGGCATATAAATAGTTACTCAGGTAATTATTTTCAAAAATTATTATCCCTATCTCATTTGCTTTATACTCTCTAGTTCAGCAATGCTTGAATAAATATGGAAGTGATACACAATTTAGAATTCGAGATACATACACCCATGCAAAGAAAAGTGAAATTATTAATTCTTTTGGTAATTTGATACTAATATAGTAACTAATACCTTCCCAAAAATATATTCAGTATTTTTATTTGGAGTCTTTTGTCTCAGGTTAGTAATTCCATTTCATGTTACTCTTTGTGGCTTTGTGTTCTTTTTCTATCCTTTAATCTTAAACATTGAAAAATAAGGTGATTCAGGGACAAAACACTAAGCTATATATATATATATTGGTAATTTGATACTAATATAGTAACTAATACCTTCCCAAAAATATATTCAGTATTTTTATTTGGAGTCTTTTGTCTCAGGTTAGTAATTCCATTTCATGTTACTCTTTGTGGCTTTGTGTTCTTTTTCTATCCTTTAATCTTAAACATTGAAAAATAAGGTGATTCAGGGACAAAACACTAAGCTATATATATATATATATA
>NW_022900936.1:36279429-36293257 GCF_012274545.1 Fukomys damarensis
TTAATCCAGAAAATGAAGCCTGTAAATATAATTGTGAATATATTTTAAGGGGGAGTATTCCAAATTTTAATCTGGTAGTCAAATGATTTTTATGGCTTTATTGTTCTCAAATATCTACAAACAAATGATCAAAATATATTAATATCATTCACTGCGCCTGGATAAAAACTATTGATTCATTTACTGTGTGATATAATCTTCCTTTAAGAGAACATCTTGTTATTACATTCATAATCCATAGTAAGAAAATTCACTATTTAATAGTAGAATGATTTACAAAACGGAAAAATAAAATAGAGTAAAATTTAAAAAGCAAGGCAATTTCTTAGAAAATAAGAACATTTGTTTTCATGAGGTGTGATAGTATTTTAGTTGCACTGAGAAAACTTCTTGACTAATGAATTCACTGAACACATTTTTGATGAACATATGCCCCTTAATCAAAAGGATTTGCAGTTGAGAGAATATTTCCTTGAAGTTTTCTGATATACTTCTAAAGAGATTGAATTTTATTAGTGATAAGAAACTTTAGCATGATTTCATAAATAAATTTTAAGTAATCCTATGTTTTAATTTAAAAATTTTACTCTGTTAGTAATAAAACCCTTCAAATCTCTGTTGTTCGTACTTCTTTATTTGAAGTTTGTTTCCATAGTAACTCTTTTTTATAATAATACCACTTGTTCATCATTAACTTTTAACCTCTAAGTTCTATGAAGTCATGAAACATATCTGTCTTATTCTCTACTATATCTGCATGTGCCTAGAGTACCATTCGTGAACAGTTATTTTTACTGAATTTCTAAGATATAATAAAAGGAAAAGATCTGGGGAGCAAAAAATTCTGAACTTTAACTAATTATTTAAATAAGCACCTTTGCTTGACTTTAACCATTTTCATCTCTGAGAAAATTAGAAAGATAGAAGAAAGTTAAAGATTCCATTTTTTCACTTATGGTCTGAGAATTGGCATGTATTAAAATATACATATGATATCCTTTCCCAAAGATCTCATTAAATTTTAAGAGTCTTGACAAGCATTGATGTAGGAAAGCCCAGGTGCTGGTTTACATTCACATCCTTTCAACAATATATAAGCTGCTCTCCCCTGCAGGGAAACATACTACAGCCCCTCACAGTCATCTTCCCACAGTGGACGGGCGGTCATCACTTCCTGGAGAATGAACACAAACTGCCCTGGGCACAAGGAGTTGGTTCATTTCTATGGGAATTAGTGGTAGCTACAGTCTCACTGTGTTTACGGCATAATGGACTCCTTTAATTACACATCTACAGGGCTTCCTTAGCTGCTAGGAGACCCTACTCAAGTGTTCAATGAAGGAAACCCTCTTGATTCAAAGACTCAGGATATGCGGATTTGAATACCCACTGCATCCTGCCCCCCTGGTGCCACTCTACCCCTCTGTTGCCTGCAGATGGCCAAGCTTGGCAAACACTCTCCTTGTTCAAAGGGAGATTAGCAGGTGTTAAAGACCACTGGCTTGTAATCAAGGATTTCCCCTAATGTAATCAGAAAACTAAAAGAACATGGAAAAGGAAAGTAATAGATAGAAAGTAAGCAGCTGTTTGAAGCATTTTTTGGAGGAAATAGATACTCATGGATTTTTGATGAACAGAATCCCTTAGAAGCCCACTTGCAAAGACAGGAGACTTCCTGTAATCTGTCCAACAGACTTCACTTGCCAGGTCCTTTTGTGCTTCTGAATTGCACTATTGTACCTTTAATAGGCTACCATTTATGTAAATATGAACCAGCGATGTAAAATCAGTAAAATTATCTATTTCACAAATCAAAATTAATAGCTAAGAGTATTAACCAAGCAAAAGAAATGAAAAGTTACTTAGAGTAGATACATTCTTGGAGGGCATTCTGTTGAATCTAAATTATCTGTGGCTGTTTACAGTAAAAAATTTGTTTACAATGAAAATTTGAAGTCATATCCAAGTAAAATAAAAATTAAATATGACTGGCATTACTTATCTGATTTCCTTTTAAGAGATTAATGAGAGTTTTAAAAATCAAACATACATAATAGAAAGATATTTTAGTAGAATAATAACATTTGCCTTGGCTTACAATGAAAAGAACACCTACTAACTGAAAATAGCAATTTTTCATAGGACTCACAGTTAAATAATAAAATAAATGAAAAGCATAGTATTTGGGACAGATAATATTCCCTACAGCTGGATCAGTCATCCCAGATATTCCTTGCACTACAATTTTCTCCGGCTTTTGAATTTTGTAGAATTTCTCTAAAAATAGTGCCAACAAACTAACCTCACCTCTTTAGCCCTCAAAATTCTTCATTGTCTGATCTATTGTTGACTTTCTAACTTTAGTCCTAATATATTTCCAATACTCTTCTTTTTTCTCATAAAACTTTTTTTTCTTTCACAAACAATTCACACTTTGTAGTCATACCCACCAATATACTTTATGAATGCTTGCTCCATAACTCGGAAAACTGTTTTCATTTGTATTCATGAATGAAACTCAAATCAAACTAAATAGTTTTTTCTCCTGTCTAATCTGTTTGATTTTAAGGTCATATATAAAGAAAGGTATAATAATGAAAATGTAGGTATCTACTTGGTTCTGATATTTCTGTGTTAGAGCTTCTGGCAGAATGTCTTCAAAAAGCTGACTCGCTCCCACATACACAGTCCCTCAAAGAGAATTGCAAGATAATAGCTTGACTGACACTTGTTTACTTAGTATTGCTTGCATGACAAAGTTTTAAAATTATGTGTATTATGCTTTTCATAAACTAGGCTCATGATCACAAATTTCAGTTTAAAATAATGTCAAAACTATTTCAAAGCCTGAAATAATAAAATTATCTGTTAAAAATCCTAGATTTTATATTGACTGTTGCTGATTTTGTGCATTGCTTTAAGAACATATATAACATTTTAATTGACAATAGATGTTTTTTATTTAGTGTGTTCTGGGTCTTAGGCTCTACTTTGAGTTAAAGAATTTTCATGTTTAACTGAATTTATTTTAATACTCATTTTCAAATGCTGTAGAAACCACTACACTCCTTTGGGAAAGCAAAAATCAGATTCTAAGTGGTAAAGCACATTATGCATACATTCCTATTCAGTGTGTGTGTCAAGGCCATCAATAAACCAGCTCTATATAACTCCAATATCTCCATTCTTTTCTGGTAGTGTAGGACTTTTGATGTTATTATCCTTGGTTTTCAGATACAGTTAATTCCACATTTTCTCTTTTCTCTCTCTCTCTCTCTCTCTCATTGAGTTTATTGGTGCATTTTAGATATACAATACAGTTACATTCATTATTGGGATCTTGTACCTTTACATAACAGGTCTTGGTTCTCATTTTTTCCCCTTGTCCCTGCCCTCCCTTCATCCCCTCCTCCCTTTCCTATTTACAAACACTTTATTTCCGTGTTTTTCATTTTCTCATATTTTCCCCCTTATTACCAGCATTTTCAGTGGATAAGTTTGATTTAAATCCTCTGGAGTGATCTTTTTTAAAAATTTAAAATCTTAAATTAAGAATTAATTTAACCCCCCTCCCTATCCCTCTACCTCCCTCCCTCTCTCTGTCCCTCCCTCTCTCCCTCCTCTCTCTCTCCCTCCCCACCTTGTTCCAGGCAGCAGCTCCCCACAACAATAAAGTCATACCTCCAGGAGAAAAAAAAAAAAAAAAAAATTAACTTAATTCCTAAAGAAGAAATAGCATTGCTTCACAAAATACAGTATTGTTTTGTGATGCTTTAAGAAGAATTTTTTTGAGTTTTTTAAATGAGTTTATTGGTACACTTTAGGTGTACAGTACAGTTACATTCATTATTGGGATCTTGTACCTTTTACATGACAGGTCTTGGTTCTCAGGACAAGGGGTAAAAAAGAAGAAACTTTTAATAGAGGTGACAATCAGCAGCAAAATCCACCCTCTCAAATATCTGAAATCATGACAAGTGAAAAGTAATAACTTTATGAAGAGAAAAAAAAATGTAGATTTCTGGGAAAGTCACAGGGAAGTTG
The DNA here is from genome assembly GCF_012274545.1 of Fukomys damarensis. NCBI lineage: Eukaryota > Metazoa > Chordata > Mammalia > Rodentia > Bathyergidae > Fukomys > Fukomys damarensis. The sequence continues at coordinate 36,283,474 of NW_022900936.1, forward strand.
GAGAAATGAACCACAATGCACAGAACATAGTGAAGTAGTCAGGAGCTCACCTCAACTCCTGAGAAAGGGAATTGGCCTATGTAGATGGCACGTAAGTACCCCGGGATTAGGTCCAAGCTGAAATGGGGAACTGGGTTAGTGGCCCTTGCCCCAGGAGAAGCTCATACGTGTTGTAAACTTCACAAGCAGCATGAGGATTTGCTCCAAAGTTATTCTTTCCACACAGCAGGCAGCAGCTGGTCAAGTAATTCGAAACAGTGCCTATCATATTGTCAGAGAGTTTTTAAATCAAAGGCCATTTGGAGAAGGGATTATTTAAGATTGAGACGCACAACAGCAAAAGCATCACTTCAGGGCTCCTTTTGTAAACCTCCCACAGTGACCGGGTAAGAGACAGCCAGAGAAGACGTTTTCAGAGGAGATATGCAAGACATAGAACCCCTGAGTAGTTTAAACTCAAGCCAAGAAGGACATAGGCCCCGTCTTCCATCCTGAGAAGCCAGGCAGGTTTATACTGCACTCAAACGTGTCTGGGTCTGAAAATAGTGCATTAAGTACAATGGGCTGTTTAAATTATTTCCTCTCTTCCTACATCCACCACAAATCTGAAGTCTGATTGCCTTCCCCATCTATGAATGTGAGTCAGGTAACAGCTCAGCTTTGAAAGCGGTCACAGTATGCAGTAAACAGAAGAGCCTCTGCAACAGGGCACCTCACAAAACCACAGGTTAGAAAGCAATGTAGAAAAAATGTGATTTACTAAATTCTAAAACTACAGATTCTAAAAAACAAAACAAAACACTCATTCACAGATACAGATAATTTTTATTTCACTCTTTACTTTTTCTTCTTCATAGCTTATTGATGTTTGGGAAATATCACTGCTTTCTTCTTTGTCCTTTTCATAATCTTCATATGTTTTTCTGTTCCTCTTTTCTTCTTATTTCTTTAATTTCCATTCCTTTTATCTAATTTCATTAATGTCATTCCATTTCTTAATAGGATCCATTGTCTTCCCTATCTCTCCTCCTCATAGTCCATTGCTCACTTGTAAAAATTTTCTTTTATTCTCCTATCCAAAGCACCTATTTTACTAGCATGACCATTGAGTCTTACTAATCTTCAGGTGTTAATTAACTCTATGTTATTACTGTTTAATTCTTTTCTATTTTTAGTAGAGGTATAAATATCACAGTTAGTATGTATTTACTGTATGTAAATATCTGGTTTGTTTTAGTTTTTAAACTATAGATCTTTTAAATTATGGTTTAATTTAAATAAATTACATAAATCATCTTAAATTATAGATCTTTTTCCTATGGATAACAGTGAAACATTATTGATTTTTATGTCAATATTTAGTTTATCTTGGAGGATATTCTTGTTGCTGATCTCTTTGCTATTTCCCAGGGAGGCATAGTTGTTGCTATTAGTAGATTTTGTCTATATGCTAACATCTAGATTACCTTTCCATCATTAACAATACTTCCATCTATCCCCTGAGAACTGGGAGGTGATTAATTACATTGCATCTTCCCATCACAAATTAACAGAGATGCTTGAATCTTGGAACATAATAACTATACTTAGCCATATTCAGAGTACATCACTAAAAAGCAGACAAATGTTCTATTGTAAACATCAATAAACCTCAGCACAAAGCAAAACAAGCAAGCAAACAAAAACAATAGAAACATGGGAAGACAAGACAACAGAATATCTCTCAAACTTCCCAATTCCCCATAAAAGTGATGCATGGGTATCAGGGAAGAGATAAGCAAAAAGCCAAATTATTCAACAGAATAACTCAGAAGATTTAAGAAAAGATCAATAAGGTGCTAGGTACACTCAAAGAAGAAACAATTAAACAGATAATGGATGTAGTAAAGAAAACAATGAAGGAGTTTACAGAAGGCAAAAATGAAAAGCAAGCAAAACTAGACAAAATATTTCCACACATGAATAACTACTTCAGCAAATTCGTTTCTATGAAAGAGTTCCAAACAGAAATCCAGGTGATTAAAAATTCCACTGAAACTTTTGGCAGCAGAGAAACACGAGGGTAGAATGAAGTCAGAACTGGAAGACAGGGCCATTGTAAGAGAACAGTTATTCAGAGATACATTAAATTTCACAAGACAATATGAAAACTCAATCCAACAGATACTGGATGACACAAAGAAGACTAACTTAAGGTTAATTGGAATTACTAAAAAATCAGAAGACAGCACAAGTGTCATAAAACACATGCTTACAGAAATAGCAGGATTTTAAAATATAGGTGAAGAATTAAGCATACAGATAAGAGGTAAATAGAACTCTGAATTGTGTTGATACAAAATATCCTCTCCACAACACATCAGTCAGAAATACCAAAAGCCACCACAGGGAAAGAATCTTAAAAGCTGTTGGAGAAAATAAATAAATAATTTGTAAAGGTAAACCCATAAAAATTACAGCAGAATTCTCAAAACAAAACTTAAAGATCAGGAGATCTGAGAGTTAATGTGTTTCAAGTCCTAAAAGAAAATAACTTCCAGATCAAAACTACCCTTCAAAATCAATGGAAGCATTAGGTATTTCTGTGAGAAAGAGTACCTTGAGCTATTCCTGACCACTAAACCAGCATTACAAAAAAATTTCAGGAATATTCTAGAAAGATACAGTAAAGCCAAAAAGTCCAATAGAATGAAAATACCAGGCAGACTGAGTGGTTAAACATAAGGGGAAAAAAAGGAAATCACCAATAGGGAAGTAATTCAATGATAGGAATAGGTCAATAGCTTTGAAAGAAACTGCTAGTGGGAATGAATGGCTTCAATTCTTCAATCAAAACACACAGACTGGCAGAAGGAAACACAAAACAAAACCCAATGATGTGCTATGAACAAGAAACTTTTCATTTAAGAATAAATTCAAAAAAGTTCAAAAATCAAAGATGGAAAACAATATTTCATGCCTCAGGAAGGAAAACATAAGGTAGCTGTCAAAATTTCTGACAAAGTGGACTTCCAGATAAACTTATCAGAAGAATCAATGGTAACTAACATATTAGTTAAAGGAACAATTCAACAAAAGGATATAACAATTATGAACATATACACACCAGATACTGGCACATCCATTTTCTTAAAACAAACATAGTTGGACATAAAATGTCAGAGAAATACTAATACAGTTATAGTGGGACACATCAATGCTCCACTATCACAATGGACAGATCAACTAGATGAAATTTTGATGAAGAAATATCAGTTAAACCAAACCTCTGAACAAATTTACTTGATAGATATTTATAGAGCATTCCACTCAAAACATTCCCCATAAAATATGCTTTAGTAATGGCAAAAGAATCAAAATCATCTTCTGAATATCATCAAATCATAGTGTAATGAGTATCAAAAGAAACCACAAATATTGTCTAAGAACATGGAAATTAAACAATTTCCATTTGGATAAATATTGGGTCACAGGTGAAATCTGGGAAGAAATGATTCTATAGTAAAATTAAGTCATTTCAACATCCCAGCAAATACGAGACACAATGAAAGAATCCTAAGAAAGAAGTTTACATCTATGAATGTCTTCATCAGAAAAACAGATCAAATCCAAATAAATAATTTTATAATGCATCTCAAAGTACTGAATAAACACGAACAATACAATTTGAAAGCTAGTACAAGGAAAGAAATTATAAAGCTTAGAGAAGAAAGCAATGAAATTAAGATTAAAGAAGCAATAAAAAGAATCAGTGAGTCAAAGAAGTAGTTCATTGATAAAGGATACAAAATAGATAAATTCTTAGTCAAGCTTATAAAATAAAAGACCCAAATCAATGCAAGTAGAAATTAAAAAGGCAGAATCAAAAAGATTTCTGACAAAATTCAGATGATTATTAGAAACTACTTTGAAAACATTTACTCTCATAAATTGGAAAATTCAGAAGACATGGGTCAATTTGCAAATAGGTATGAATTACCAAAACTGAATCAAGAAGACATAAAAATCATGAAATAAATCAATAACAGCCAGTGGAATTGGAGAAACAGTAAAACTCCTACCAACTAAGAAATGTTAAGGCCCTGGTGGTTTTACAGCTGAATTTTATATGAATTTTAGGGAAGATTTAATGCCAATATCACACAAACTCTGGTGAAATTGAAATTAAAGGGATCTTCATTCCCAAACCAGAAAATAATCCAACCTAAAAAGAATTACACATCAATCTATTTCATGAATATTGACAGAATATTACTGAAAAAATAATACTAGCAAACAAAATATTATAAATTGCCAAAAGGTCATATATCATGATCAAGCAGACTATATCCCAGCTTAGGAATGCAGGCTGATTCCACATAGGCAAACCAGAAAATGTAGTGCATCACATCAACTGAAGCAAGAACAAAAAAATAACATGATCTTCTCAAATGATACAGAAAAATTCTTTGAAAAATATCCAATATCTATTCATGATAAAACCCTGAAGAAACAGTTATAGAAGGACCTTCTATCTATCTGATTAAAATTCATTTGTGACAAATGCATTGTGAACATCATATTAGATGAGAAAAAAAAGCTGAAAGCTTTCCCTCTAAAATCAGAAACAAGAATACACTCCTGTTCAATATAATACTTGAAATATTAAAGCAATTAGGCAAGAGAAAGAAGAAATATGTGTAGGGGAGGTTGAAACTAAGTTATTATTATTTATAGATGACATTGTTTACAGATGTCTCCTCTACATAAAAGACCCCAAAAATTCTAACATAAGGCTAGAATTAATAACCAGTGCAGTAGGATACAAAAATGAAGCACAAAATTCAATCATGAGTAGCATTACTCTACACCAATATTAAACTATCCAAGAAAGGAATAAAAAATCATTTCAAGTCATAATAACATCAAGAAAAATTAAATACTTAGGGTTTAACACAAGTAAGTAAAATAGTGGTACAATGAACACTAAGTACTATGAATAAAGGATACTGAAGAGAACATGAAAATGAAAATATATATCCCTTTTCATGGATAGGCAGAAGTAGCAATGTCAGAATGTCCTCACTTCCAAACTGATACCTAATGATATAGACCTAATGCAATCCCAATTAAAACACCAGTAGCATTTTCTTCATCCAGTCTCCTATCGATGGGCAATTAGGCTGCTTCCAAGTTTTAGCTATCATGAATTGTGTTGCTGGGAGGGCTGAAATGGTTGAAGGGAGGGCAAGGTAATGGGGAAAAAGAAGAACCAAGATGGACTATGTAAAGGTGCAAATTTCCAATGTAGAATGTCAATATATTGTATACCTTAAATGTACCAATAAAACTAATTTTAAAAATAAATAAAGTACAAACAGCATTCCTCACAAAACTAGAGAAAGCAATCCTAAAATTCATGTGGATCCAGAAGAGACTAAGAACAGAAAAACAACAGGGCAGAGAAAGAGACTTCAAACTCTTGGAACTCATATTATACTTGAAAGCTACAGTAATACAAATAACATAATGTTAGCAAAGAAACCCACTATGCAGATCAAGGCAATAGAAGGAGGATGAAGAAAGAATCTCTGGCACATTCAGCTATTTGATCATGGACAAAAGGTCCAAAAACATACATTGGAGGAAAGATACCCTCTTTCAAAACTGGTTCTAGGAAATATGGCTATCCACATGCAGAAGATTGAAGCTAGACCCATATTTCTCACTATGTACTAAACTAAAAAAGAAATGGATCAAACATCTAAATATTAAGTGTTAAAATAGAAACAATATGCTGAGAGATAAAATAGGCAAATTTCTTGAAAACATAAGTGTAAGTTAGGACTTGAAAGAGCACTATTTGCACAAGAAATAATACCAAACCTCAACAAATGGGATTACATTAAGTTAAAATCTTCTCCACAACAAAAATAAAAACCAACAGAATGAAGAGACAACTTACAGAATGGGAAAAATATCTTTTTCCACATATTATTCAGACAGATACCTAATATCTAGAATATGTAAAGAATAACAACAACGACAACAAAAGCTCCATAAAATAAAAGATCCAGTAGAAAAAAAAAATGGGCAACTTTGATGAACACACATTTCAGAAGAACAACAAATAGCCAACATCCCTGGTTATTAGAGAAATATAAATTAAAGCAACAATGACATTACAACTTGCTCCAGAAAGAAGGCTAGCATCAAGAAAGCAAAAAATAAAATAAAATAAAATAAAAATTCATCTTCCCAACCTTCCAGCTATTCCCCTCTGTAGGAATTTTTTTTTCTGAAAGAGTTAAAGACATTGTATTATAGAGATACAAGAATAGCCATGCTTATAGCAGCACAATTCAATATATATATATATTGGCCTACTTATGTATAAACAAGTAAATGGATAAAGAAAATGTAGTATTTATATAAAATGGAGAACTATTCTCTCGCAAAGAAGAATAAAGTTGAGTCATTTGTAGGAAAATGGATGCACCATAAGACCATAAGTTGAAATGAAAGAAATCAGACATGATATCACATTTTTGATATGGGAAAAACAAAATATAAATAATGCATAAAATAAAGATCAATAGTAAGAAATGAGGAGGTAGATCTCTTACAAATGGGAAGACTGCTGAGAGATGGAAAGTGTGGGAAGAGATCAAAAAGGAATGTGGCAAAAAAGCATAAATATGTGTTATGTACATATAACAATTCCTCATGAGGAAGATGATCATTATGTACTATGGACTAATAAAAACATGAAAATTGAAAAAATAAGAAAATTTTGAAATGCTAGCCCCTATGTTTGTATTAATTAAGCATTTTCCATGTGTATCCTTTCCTCTGATCTTTATATATTACTTGTTCTCGTTTATAATATTGATCACTAATACATGAAAGTCATATATATGATGGAATAGAATTTTTTTCTTTAGAAATAACATGCTTAAGATATTTTGAGGTTATCACAACAAATATTTCAAATGTTAAATATTAAACAAAACCATTATAAATGGCCTATTATTTCATGTGAAATCGTCGAAAAGTAAAGGCACTTTTTGTCTTTTACTGCATTTTGTAACTACATATTTATAGTGGAATTAGCCAATTTTATCACAAAGAATGACAAGCTTCATAGTTATTCTGCAGGTGTATGTACCACAATTCTGTTTGCATTGAGGTAAATGCATAAATTATATGGCATTCTGTAATAATATTTCATCAAATCTAAGACTCACCTCTCTGGACAGTGTTATTTTGGAGGCTTGCATAAACCAGCAAGATGGCTATGTCTATGTACACACATGCATGCATGTGTACATATGTCATATAGGCAGCTCTTTGTGATGATCACCATACTCTGATGACTGTAGAAATATGGGAAACATAGGAAACACATTTGGCCTTATATGAAGTGGACTAGAAAATTTTCCCAGAATCTACTCAGTTTAGAATTTAAACATTTTTTTCTTTATTGAAATTAATAGAAAATATAAATAATGGAATATTTTAAAAATCAATAGCAGAATGACTGATGAATAAATCCCACTGGTCATAATATTTGCAGTCAAAAATTTGTTGGTATCTAATTCCAAAAGAAAAGAAAAGAAGAATTTTTAAATATTTACTACGCAGTTGTAAAAAATATTAGGTGTCAAGTTTATGATGCTCTAATTTCTGATTTTCATCTTAATTTGTACTTTACACCTTTTAAAATAGCTACTAGCTTGATATTTTAAATATATTTCCATAAAAACTAATAAAATTCCAACTTTATCTTATCAGACTACCTGCTGCTTTCTAATCTATTTTATGATCTCTCTGTGTCTTATTTACACATAATATTTCAGTAAAGCATAATTGTATGTTGTTTATTAAGTCTGAAATAAAGTGTCTTTTTGCTTAGAAAATATTAAATAAAATGATTCCATTTAAAATAAAGCTTGAAAATATAAATCGTACTCCAGTAAGTAGTATATGACTCAATTTCAATGCTTATAATAAATACTAAGTTTTCTTGTTATTGGACATCATTTAAAAGTTTGTCTTCAAGAATTCCTACATAGGATTAGAATCTGAATTTGCAATTTTGTCTTTCAGTTTCTGACTATGTTCTTAACCTATGTATGATTCAATTTTCTCTTGTAAAATAAGTATTGATTAAATGAATCTCTAAGAATAGTGCATTTGAAAATATAGGCATTCAGTAAATTTTTACTCGTAGCAATTATTATTTCCACTGCTTTTTGATAGTTACCCAAAAGAAGAAAAACAAATAAAAATAATTGGCCTTAGTGCCTATTCTTATCTCATTAAATATGCTACTAAAAATTATATTGGGGTATCAAAAACTTGAATCCACCAGTCCTAACCAACATGCTTTTAAAGTTAAATAACATTGTTTCTTAAAAAATCACATCATATGCACATTATTGAGTTTCATTATGCATCACTCTTGGTGATAAATTCTCCATCATAATGAGATTACTTTGAATGCTCTAATTTGTAACAGTGAATAGTAAATGTGTTAGACATGTCAGTCTGAGAAAGCAAACCTTAGTATTCCAGTCTCAGCATTGAGACACTGACATATAAATACAGAAAGTGTGATCTATAGGCACAGTGACCAGTTTGAAGGAAAAAAGTTTTATTTGAATATCATTAAACAAAGTGAAATTTGGGTCAAGGATTCACAACTGTACTCCAGAATGAGGCAGAAAAAGTAGTAACTATAGGCATACATTAACTGTCAAAACTATGAAAATTTAACAAAAATAAAATGATACAATTACTACCTAGGTTTTATCTGTGACTCAGAAACTGTACTAGGCACTTGCTTTACACTCTGTATCTAAATTTAATATTTCAAACACCTATATTACTCAGATTTTTATTCTGTCTGATAATGAATATTGTGGATACTAGTTCATTTTTTACACTAATTATATTATTATTTTTAAAATTACAATTATCTCATTCTTTCTAAAACATAATTTATACTTGTATTTAACTCTCTCAAAACTATTTGCTTTTAATTCATATTTTACTATTATTTTATTCATATATCTTATTTTAAAATCTCAATATACCAAAACATATTCATGTTTTTAAATGGTGCCATCATTCCCAATTTGGAAGGAATGTTATTTCCTTTTTGTTTTTACATTAATAAATTCTCCTTTCATTTTTTACTGTCATTCTTTATTAATCATTTGTTTTCCTTAGAGATGTTATTAGCTCTTCTTCAAGGAATAGTGTTTTCTATAACAGTGTTGTTAACACTGAGTCATGAAAGGTTTGAACAACTGCTTTTGTTTGCCTCCTTAAGAGAGCTAGAAATGTAAATTGTTTTATTTTATGTTAATTTATTGGCATGAGTTCCTGTACCATGCTGTAATATTAATTTGGATCCTATAAGTATGCATAACACAAGACTATGTCATCGATTTATCATCAGTGATTTATTTCCCCTACACATAGTTTTGATAGATGTCAAATGTCCTTATTGTTAACCTGACCTACAGATAGAACTTCACAAGCTACAGCTCATTGATAGGACAGCTCCTTAGGAGCTTAGGATCTAGTGAATGCCTAAACCTTGGCAATCACTTGCAGAGAATAAATGCTCTATTTTGGGCTAGCTCCTACAAAGTCTAGACACAAGTATGAGATTCATTCAATCCTTGGTAGCATGAACACTTTTCTAGCATTTGTTTAGGCAGCTGTGCATTTCCATTTATTTCTTCCTGAAAATTGTATCTAAATGTTATTTTTAAATTTCCATATGCATTACTAT
>NW_022900936.1:36293362-36337838 GCF_012274545.1 Fukomys damarensis
ATACACACACATATATATATATGTATATATAATACACACACATATACCTATATGTTCATAGATAGACAAGTTTATAGTGAATACAATTATCCTGGCTGAAGTAGCTAAAGTTGTGCAATTTTATTAATTTATATACTTTTCTGATGTAGCTACAAGAGGTTGCTTCCAGTAAGTAAATTGATGTCTTATTTATACACTAATGTTAGCTATTTCATGGAATACTTAATATAATGCAAAAATAAACCAGTTATATTCTTAAAATTCCAATATATATAACTTATCTGTTAAATTTTTATGCTTTTGGAGGAAAATAGATAATTATATAAATCTTTTCTCTTTCAACTTAGTTTTCTAAGATACTGTGAAGTTTTCTTTGATATTCCCAAATCAATGAAGTACGAAACAAATTATTAGTTAAGAAGCTAGTGAAGTTGCTATAAGTAAGTGGCATTGCTCAGTCAACTTAGACATCAGACTATTCTGGTTTACTGTTCAACAAACAAAGAAACTGTAACCCTTACTAGCAGTCCTTTAAAAAAGAATATAAATATGTTCCTGTGCATATATCTATGCACAGGCATAAAACAAATGTGATGGAATAGATTTAAATTTGCTTTAATTTTGAGAGGCTTTGGAAATACTGAAGAAATATTGGAGATCCCATTGGTAGGTGTGCATGGGTCCCAGTGAGAATTCAGCATGGACCAGAGCTGTGAAGGGGGTTCATGGATCCCATCCAGGACCCCACCCTGAAAAGAGCTGCACAGACACACAAGTAACAGCCACAGGCCTTCCCAGATCCCATTGGTAAGTGCATACAGACCCAAGCCAGAAGCCAGCTCAGACACCACCAACGCAGGAGAACAGTCCCCAGCCAAAGACACTTCCAGACAACAGCTATGAAAGGGGTCAAGCTCCAGCCAGAGGCAGGCCCAGACACTATCTCAAGTGCGCACAAGCCCCAGCAAGAACCCTGCCAAGACAACAGTGAGGGATCAAGAAGCCCATCGTTCTGAACTCAGGAGTTGGTTTAGTGGTGAGCAGCTGAGAAAAGACCTCTCAGTGGCTTGCTGAGAATCAAAAAGCACGGAGTGAGAAAAAAGTCTCCTCACAGGTAGAGTAGGCTGCATCTGTTGAAATGAGAAGACAAATAAACAAGTCTCAAAATGACTTTCAGATCACCTAAGGCAACCCCAAAGGGAAACAAGATGGGAGAGTCTACTATACAACCACCTGTACTCCCTGAAATGGCAATCAAAGAGGATCTGCAAAAAATGAAATCAGAAGTAATTTATCAGATAAGAACAGAGATTGTGTTGATATTGCAAGAAATGATTAATAACTCTAAAGCAGACAAAGAAAAAAAAAATAGAGGAGCTGAGGAACATGATGGAAACCCAGCAAAAGAAACAAAAATAATCCATAAAACAGATGCAAATGGATAATTAGGAAGCTAAAAACTCCATTGATAGTTTATGTAGCAAAATGAGCTGATGTGAGGACAGAATATCATATATAGAAGACAGGAATGAGATTAGTGACCAGAAAAATAAATATTTCTTAAAAATAGTAAGGGACAACTAGAAATCAATCCAGTAGCTGCTGGAAAATGCACAAAAGAATAATATAAGACTGATCAGAGTGAATGAAAAAACAGGAGAGAGTGCAAATGACATAAAAAAAAATTAACAGAAGAAATGGCAGAAAACTTCCCAAGCAGGGGAAAAGAACTTGTTATACAAATAAGTGAGGCATATAAGACTCCAACTAGCAGTGATTAAAAAAAAAAAACTACACCTATACACCTAGGTATATAATAATTAAGAGTCCAGAAACCTAACAAAAGAACAAAATTCTACAAAAGCTAAAGAAAAGAAAAAAAATCGCATACAAAGGAAAGTCCAATAGAATCACAGCAGACTTCTCAATACAAACCCTCAAGTCAAGAAAAGCCTGTAGTGAAATATTTTAAGCACTAAAAGAAATAACCTCTAACCCAGATTGATGTACCCTGAAAAGCTATCTTTCAAAATCGATAGATAAAATAAAATATTTTCATGGCAAAAAGCACTTGAGAAACTTCATAAATAACAAACCAGCACTCCAAAATTTTGAAAAATATTCTCGGAAAAGCCAGTGAGGATCACAGCCCAAGGAAGCCCAGAAGAATTAATCCATCAGGCATGATAAGAAATTAAATGCAAAGAGGAAGAATCCAACAAAAACACAAAAAAAAATGACAAGGATAAGTCAATACATATCAGTTATAACTATCAATGTTAATGGTTTAAATTCACCAATAAAAAGAAATAGAGTGATAGAATGGTTAAGAAGCAAGACCCAAAAATATCCTGCATACAAGAAACATAATTCAAAATAAAACTCATAGACAAAAAATTAAATTGTTTTAAACGATACTACGTGGGACTGGAACCCCCCACCCCCAACAGCAGGAGTAGCTGTTCTATTTGCATATCAAATGGATTTCAAGCACGCAATAATTAAGGGAGATAAAGAAGTTCACTACATCCTTGTGAAGGGAACAATGCAAGAAGATGAGATGACAATTATAAACACATATGCACCAAATATTAGTGCACCCAATTTAATAAAACAAATACTAATGGACATAAAAATTAAATAAGAACTAATACAATAGTAGTGGGAGACCTCAATACCCCAATGTCACAAATAGATCAACTAGACAGAAAATAAACAATGAAATACTAGAACTCAATCTAACTCTTGAATAAATGAACTTAACAGATATTTACAGGGTGTTCCACCCCACAAAATCAGAATACACATTCTTTTTAGCTGCATGTGTATCATTTTCCAAAATGGACCATGTACTAGCTCACAGAACATGTTTAAGTGTAAAGAGATTGAAATTATCCCCTGTATATTATCAGACCATAGTGCAATTAAGTTGGAGATCAATAGAAATAAAAAGAATAAAGATAGGAAATGAAGTTAAATTGTCATTATTTGCAGATGACATAATAGCCTAAATAGATGGCAAGAACTCCACCAAAAATCTAGACTTAATAATCAGATTTAGTGGAGTAGCTGGATACAAGATCAACTCATAAAAATCAATAGCTTTCCTGTACACAAACAAGCTTGCTGAGAGAGAAAAACGGCAAACAATTCCACTCACAATAGCATCCAAAAAATTGAAATACCTAGGAATCAACCAAATAAAACAAATCAGAACCGCTACTCTGAAAACTATAGCACTCTGAACAAAGAGATGGAAGAGGACATCAGAAAATGGAAAGACCTCCCTTGCTTCTGGATAGGAAGAATCAATATGGTGAAAATGGCTATACTTCCAAAACTGCTATATAGATTCAATGAAATCCCAATTGAAATTCCAGCGTGATGCTTCACAGACCTTGAGTAAACAATCCAAAAATTCTTTTGGAACAAAAAGATATCTAGACTACTAAAAGCAATTCTAGGCAATAAATACAAGGTAGGGGGTACCACAATATCTAACTTGAAACTATACTACAAAGCTACTGTGCTAAAACAGCACAGTCACTTGGGAGTCTGAGGCAGGAGGATTGCTGTGAGTTCAAGACCAGCCTGGACTATATAGTGAGTTCCAGGTCAGTCTCAACTACATAGTGAGACCCTGTCTAAAAAAAAAAAAAACAGGCCTGAGTGTCAGTGGAACACATTAGAAGACACAGAAACAACTCCAGACACACTCTGCCACCACATCTTTGACAAAGGAGCCAAATACCCTCAATGGAACAAAGATATCCTCTTTAATAAATGGTGCTGGAAAAATTGGGTTTCCAACTTCCCAAAGATTAAAATTAGACCTATATCTCTCAGCATGCACTAAACTAAAATTTAAATGGATTAAAGATCTAAATATTAAAACAGAAACACTAAACCTGCTGGAAGAGAGGTTAGGTAGAACTCATGACATTGGTATTGGAAAGGATTTCATGAACAAAACCTTAATTGTAAGTGAACTGGCGCAAAGAATCAACAAGTGGGATCTCTTCTTATTAAAAAGCTTCTGCACAGCATGAGAAATCACCAATAGCATGAAGAGACAACCCACAATGTGGAAAAAGATATTTACCAGCTGTTCCCCAGACAAAGGTCTACTAACTAGAATTTATGAAGAAATTTTAAAAATCTGACTTCCAAAATTTAAAGATCTGGTCCAAAAATGGGCATCCAAAGTGAATAGACATTTCTCAGACAAAGAAGTAGAAATGGAAAATCAACATATAAAAAATGTCCACTATCATTGGTCATTCAAGAGATGAAAATGAAAACAATGCTAAGATTTCACCTCACCCCAGAAAGAATGACTGCTATCAGGAAATCAACCAATAACAAATGCTGGGGGGACTATGGGGAAAAGGTACCCTGCTCCACTCTTGGTGGGCCTGTGGATGGGTGCAGCCACTGTGCAAATAAGTATAGAGATACCTCAGAGAACTAGGTTTTGGTTGCCATTTTACCCAGCTGTTTTCCTACTGACTACCTTCCCAAAGAATTAAAAGAATCATATCACAATGATATATGTGCACTCATGTTCATAGCAGCAAATTTTGTAATAACTAAAACCTAGAAACAGCCAAATTGCCCATCAACTGGTGACAAGATAAGAAAGTGTGTGTGTATGTGTGTGTGTGTGTGTGTCTTTATATAATGGAGTACTACTCAGCCATAAAGAATGAGAAATTAGAGATGTTTAGAGCTAATTGGATGCACATTGAGGCCATACTCTTAAGTGAAATAAATAGGATGCATATGTGTAAACACCAAATAGTTACTCTGGTGTGAGAAACTGAAAGTGTAAATAAGTATCAAAAGTCATAAATAGATATTGGGGAATAGGAAGAAAAGGTGCAAAGGGGAAGGAGATTTGGGAGGGATTAGAGAAAGGAAAGAAGGGAATAGAATTAATAACAGAAAAGGAAATAATGGAAATAAAGGCTTTGTAAATAGGGAGGAGTGGAGTGATTGAAGGGGAGACGGGAATGAGGAAAAACTAAGAACCAAGATAGATCATGTAAATGCACAAATCTCCATTGATAAATGTCATTATGAAATGTACCAGTAAAATTAATTTTAAAAAGAAATATTGTATTTGATACAAGACTATTGCAGCTTTCTTTTAATTGGTCACATTATAAAACTTCAATTTCAAATTCTATCCAATCTTCAATAAAATGGTGTTCACTTAGATGTATATAATATCATACAATTAAACTAAATTTTACATTGTTAGAATATGAGATGATTTTAGCCAAGTCTGACAGTTAATTGTAATTTTTTAAGTAAGTGTCCTTTTCTTCCTCTCTACTTTCCCACAAATTTAGATAAGATTAAAGGCTTCAAAAAAACACTCAGAAAGCTAATTGGAAGAAGAATAAAGTAAACCAAATCCACCATCTTATTAAGTTAGAAGTAGTCAAATCTCTCCAACTACAGAAAAGATTAAAGGCTAAAGAGGAGGATCTTAAAGGGCTCTTGACACCACGATACCCTCAAGTCTCAAGGACTAAGACTGGATCCATGTATGGAGATGTGAATGTAACACTCTAACAAAAAAGATTTCTTGTCACAGAAGAAAACCTGCTATATCATTTGACACTAACGCTTTTTTATTTAACCCTAAATGCTTTTCATGTGAAGAATAAGTTCACCCTATTATGCCCTTTTTTCTTTCTCCTACCCTTCCCACTTCCCCTACACCTTTAGCCCTTTTCTTCCTATTACATATTGTCAATTATACCATTAGGATCTTACCTAAAATATACCAATAAACTCAATGAGAAAAAAAAGAAGACGTTCACACTAAGTTAAATAACTATATCTTCTTCAAATCTGGAATAAAAGTAAGGATTATATTAAGCAATTTAAAATGAGTATGTATATACACATAGTTATTTCAGTTAGTCTTGATATAATGATGCATGATTTTGCAACTCCTGTAAATTTTATTTATGCAAAAAAGATGCCATTGAAAAAATATTATAGGTGTTTTAATTACTTAGTCAAATATTCTTTCATACATTAATTCAAATAATTATTATTCATATCTTTTAGTATTCAGGTTTATGAAATATAATATAGCATTTCATGCATATACATGCATTAAATAAACTATAAAAAGTCATGAACTTTTTAATCTCATTTTCATATTTATAAAAGAACAATGGTTATTTTGTATTATAAGGTTATTGTGGAAATAAAAATGCTGTAGTGTATTGATAACTGTTTTGTAATCTGTGAATCCCTTAAAAATAGTAGTCTTGGGCCAGGGATCTAGCTCAGTGGTTCCACTGCCTGTCTCACAAGTGCAAGGTCCCTAGTTCAATCCCTGGTACCAAAACAAACAAACAAACAAACAACAACAACAGCAACAAAATAGTAGTCTTTAAATCTGCCTCTATAAAGGCAAATTTCTTTGGGTATGTTTTAGTATATATATATATATATATATATATATATATATACATGTCTTCAAATGTACTCACATCTCTCCTATTTTATAAGACATACATATATGCATAGATTTAAAAATACTCTCCATTTGATACTACTTTATCATTAGTTCTCCCCCTTACTCATTGTTTCCTGCTTTCTGATTTCTTTTGTAACCAAATTATACTGGAATGCCATTCTAATGAACACAGAATTAGATAGCTGATTTCTTAACTCACTCTTCACACTTAATAAATGGCTTGTTTCTAAAATTATCTCATTCTTAACCTCTCATGTTCATGGCTTTTTTCAGGATTATCTTCTGAAAAGTGACTGAAAGTATTGTAAGAATGATTAAATTACTAATAATTAGAAATGAAAGACAAGTCCCTGCTCAGCAAAATTTATGAACCCTATTAAAGGAGGTGGAAGCGTATGGAGACAATGCCCTGTACATGTTCTTCTGAAATAGGATGCGAAGAAATGACATCACATTGAATAGGCATTCAACTAAGCCAGTGGGGCACTGGGTAGTAAGGGGTCAGTCTTCTTCAAAAGCCTCCTAGAGAGGGAGATATTAAGTAGAGACGCAAAGCAAGTAGAAATCTGCTAGTTAACGGAGTTTGAGTTTCACACAGGTAATGAATTTCACACCAAGGAAACAATCATAAGAGAGCATGAAATCCAGATGAGCTTCTGCAGGAGATTTTAGGTGTCGGGAATGTAGGCAACACATGGGAAATAGGTGAATAATGAGATTAGAAAGGAAAGCGAGAGCTAGATTAGGAAGAAGGGGACTGATGAGACACAGAAATTTGTACATTACCCTTAAATGAAGTTTAAGTACTGAAGTGACAAGACTTTTAACTTATTCGTATGTCACTTTAGCTGAAAATTTTAAATATTGGCTTAAGGTGGAAAAAAGTTAAGAGTAGCAAGTAACATGTTTTGGAATATTGGCAAAAAATGACAAGGCTTTCAAAGTCAGCATTAATATTGACTTTATGATGGGCAAAGAAAAGGAAGGGCTCTAATTTACATATGTGAATTATTACCGGTCATACCAGTCAAAAACAGGGAATAGAAAAGCAAAATAAAATTTATGATAAATGTGCTACATTAAATGGAATATTTTGATGGATAATGACTGAAGATTTCAAATAAAATGACAAACAAGACAATCTGCTTTCATTTAATGTTGTGCAGGAATTACACATTCAAGGCTGATTAAGTTCTTCATAAAACATGATTCCACTGCTCTTATTCCTCTGCTTGTATGACCTCAGTTCTAAGATCTGTCTCATAATTTATTATTAATTTTTCATCTACAGGTTCAGCTGTAATATATATGCATTTATCACCTGAATGACAAAAAAGTAAAACAAAGCTTGCTTTTGAATAATATATAAATCACTCTATATTATTTACCCAAGAGGGTGAGGCAAGACGTGAACTTTAAATTTTTATTTTTTTTAAGGGATTGAGAAAAAGGTATTCTCATAGGGTGACCAGTTGTGGATGAGGACTTGAACACAAAAAGGAGATCGGTATGGTTAAAGTGACTAAATCACTGGTAAGTAGTGAGGCATGCCATTCTGTCCATCTATTTTTTTACCAAGAATCATAGTTTTTATAATTTTTGTAATTTTAGTATGAAATTACAAACTTCATTCATAGTTTCATCAACAGCTATGTCCCTTTTCCAGAAGCTAAATCATGGTTTTCCATGTTCTGTTACAATTTGGCAAACATAATATACTATCCATTTATTTTGAATATGAAAATATATACTTTCTGTATAAATTAATACTGATAAGCTGCTGCATTATTTTTAATTAAAATTAGCAGATAAAACTTTATATTTTATTTCCCTAGTAATACCCTATCAGAGGGAATAAAATGACATGACAACCTATCAGGAATATTGTGATTGCATATCAAAAATAATTATATGAGAGCAATGCAAGCCAATAAGTGATCTTTAATGGAAAAAAATAAAGATAGTGTCAACAAAATTTTATTATTAGTGAATTCCACATGATCCTAAGGAAAAAATAGCTATTCATGCGGAATGCCTGTTAACTTTAGCAGGTGTTATGCATAACTAGTTAGGGCAAATTCTAGTCCACTGAGTACAAGTATACCTCTTAAATTGATAACCCCAAGTGGAACTCCTTGCCATATTAAAAGGGATTTATCAAAATTAATTAGAAATTTCATAAAAGGTCTTCAGAGCCCAAAAGATTGTTTTCTTTTCCCCTAGTTCAAACCTAACTGAAAGCGCATATAGTATTTTCATAAGAATTCAAGCTAATTTCTAAGTAGTAATATATTTCTATTCCTATTTGGCCAAAGTTCTCCAGAGCTAATCTCAGTTAAAATTTATTCAGCCTTTCTGGGACTTTGAATGTTTTACTATTTCAATTGCATTTCTACGATTTCTTACTGAATTTCTCCACCCAACGTTTTAGTTATTTTTCCTAAAACTGCTATGATAGGTAGGTATATGAAAGAGCACAACTGATAAGAAAAGATAGAATTTATGTATCATAAGATATACTTAAATACTTGCTCTTTGTTTGCTCTATAATTACATCTATACACCTACAAAATTTGTTAAAAATTTCCAGATTATTTTTCTACTGTTGGTACTTCACATACACACTTTATACTAACTAGATACAACCACTTTTGTTAGGAGCTTGGGAATCAATAAAATAGTAAATAATTACATATAATCCTCATTTTCTAGAAGCTTAAAAATGGATGAGAATAAAAAGATGCATGAGGATATCTGTATTTTGCTGTTATAATGGCCAGTGTATAGAAGAACTATCCTATAACTGTAGAATTCCTATGTGTATAAATATGTGAAATCTTAAATTTTATTTTCCCTGGGATAAATAGATTTTTTTTAAATGTAAAGATGATCTTGACTTTTTAATATTTTGTTATTTTTATATTATTTAACAGAATAATTTAAATATAGCTACTTTTACATTTGAGCTTTAAAATAATGCATTAAATTGCTACTTGAAAAATATCAGGCACTTTTCCTAGGGTTTATAAATTTAGGTTTCAAAAAATATTGCACCCTACTTTTTATTTGGTCATCTTCATTTAGTCTAATATCCTTACAGCTACTGTATTTTCATGCTAACTTTTTTTTTCAGCTGAAGGGAAGGATTGAGCTACTCTGTTAATGATAAAAAAAAACTATGATTATTTTGCATTTTTAGAGTGCATACAAATCTTTTAATCTCTGCCTACATCCATTAGAACAATTGCCTTCCAATGTAATTATATTCAAAATGCAAGAGAGATAATAAGTATCTTGGAATTTAACTTGATAAATATTCATTTGCCTTATAGGGAAAAGAGATGAACATTCTCACATAATTAGCTGCATATTTTTAAACCATGCATTTATTGAGTTTTGGGGGTATATTTTATGTATGCAAATCTGCTAATTTATAAGGTAAAACAGTTAAGAAGGATGGAAAAAAATGAAGAATCACAAATATTCATTCTCATCCTGCCCTCCTTTCTGAGGAATAGGCTTCCTCGTTATAACAGAAAAATCATTTCTTCCTCCCAACTCAGATTCCTTGTTTTATTGATCCTAAACTGGACAGAGCTCTTAATTATAAACTCAGACTTAACATTCTTAGTTGCCATAGACAATTTTTATCTCTTGTTTTCTGAAAAAAAAAAAAAAACTATATCAGGAAATTAAAACAATAGCAAAAGAAAACTCCTGTAAACTTGCGAGATGAGCAGAGCTTCATCACATGTTTGAGGTCCCCCAAATTTGAGCAGATAGGCTAACATTTGGAGATAGTCTGTTTTATACCTTATGACCCAGCTCACAACCACTAAAACACAGGTTAATTTTCCTCTCAAGTGGGTTGAAAACTTGCCATGTGGTAACTCACACTTTACACTCTAACATGTGAAAGATTTGCGGCCAGCCTGTGTGTGCATAATGGAAGGCCATGCCCCACGTGTCCCTAGGGGACTCTTATGCTATTTTGCAGATGAAGGTGCTGAGAGTTCAGAAAACTGACCTATGACCCAATTAGTAGCATATTGCAAACAATCTTTGAAACATGAAGGTTTTCTATATTTCTTTCTCTAAATTATTATTCTGAAGTGAAATAATTGTTTTTACAAAAACTGAATCTACAATTAATAAATCTCTGATGAAATTGTGAATAATTATTTTACTCAGAAGAAATTCATGATTTTCTTTTCACATTTATATCTCCACCTTTGTGAAATCTATGATTGCCTCAATTAACTATACTAATTTCCTCTTTCATTGGTCCTCAGAATTTATTTTGTTTTCAATTCATAATGATGTTTTATGACATTTTTAGTAGTATCAAAATTTGATATCATAATAAGGCAATGTGATATACAGGGGTATGGTGGTTATGTTTATGACCAAGTTATATTTTGACTTGTGTTTATTTATTAGCAAAATAGAAGGAATGGTTCATGTGTATGTGATTGATCTTAATCCTAAAATTATAAAGATATGTATCATAAAGATATTTTATGAAGCTCTTTTTATTTGGAGAAATAGGATTAAGCTTCCAGGTCAAAGTATTTCACTGTGGAAACTTAAATACCCTCCAGCCTGAGTGGATAGGAAACTAGTCCCAGAAAGAGGATTTCATTCCCCTATTATAAAGTGTCTGATTTTAGTGGATTGCACTCAAAATCCAAGCTTAAGTTTGAAGACGGTTGGCTTTTACTTTTAATGAAAAAGTCCTTAAACGGCTTGTTTGTAGTGGCGGTGAAAAACAGATTGCACTAAAAGTATTTTATTCCTGCCGAGCTGAGATCAGCACAAGTTACTCCAGCCATCTATCCAGAAAATGATAAGCCACACTCTGTGCAGCAACTAAATAACATTCCCTCATTCCACCTCTATTCTCACACCTCCCTTCTGCCCAACTCTCAGCACCTGAGGAGGTTTGACGCTCCGTTTTATCAGACTCTGGAGTTGCCGCGCTTTGGTCAGACTCCCTGGATCCTAATGAGCCCGTACAGGAGTTGCGATACCGCCTCAAGATAAATGGAAATGTTTTTAGACCACGAATTTCAGCCAGGGTAAATTTTGCAAATTAACAAAAGCAACTTCAAATTGACAGTTTTCCGGGTGGGAAAGAATACACTTGAATGGTGAGATTTCATTTCTACTACTGCCTGGGTTGCTCCATTTTCTCTGACATTTTCCCACAGGCTGCAGTGACACCTGGTTGTTGCAGTGGTGACAATGGCTCCTGAAATGAGCAGTTAAACTGTGCGAGCCAGCTATAGGTTTTGTCCTTTTTCAAATCATCCAGTGAGAGCTTGGTTCCCCTCAAGAGACTGCTGTTTTTACTATGATTACTATTATCAGTATTTTCTGTTAAATGTACAGCTTTTAAATGCTATTCACAGAAACCACAGCTGAATGCATTTGGACCACATTAATAGAGAAGTCTTTAATATTTTTCTTTTAAATTTCAGTCTTGTTTAAGAAGCCACATTTGTGACAGAGTTTTTAAAATTACTTGCTTTCATACATTTTTCTCATATGACATATGGAGAAACTTAAGAAGTAGAAAAGCACAGAGGAAGAAAATCATTCCAAACCCCACCGTCCAGTGATAGCCACTCTTCAAAATTTGTATTTTATTTTCATCCTTTCAAAACTTTTAACTAGATGTCATTTTTCTACTTAGATTCTTCTTTATTTAAAGAAATATATCTGAAATTTCTCTATTTGCATGCTACTTAATATATTTGGTAAAGAGTACCAATTTTGGAACCTATTAAATAGGATGCTAATTATAATAATATCAGGAGGATTTCTTAATAAGGCATTTTACCTGGAAGGCAGTCTCCTGGCACTGATAACAATTCTCTGTTGCTCTGCAGTTTTGTGAGCTATTTTATGCACAGATAAAATGTTCATCTTCCTTTTCTTTCTTTATGATAAGGCCACATAAGACTATATTAAATAATCCTCAAATCACTACATTAAAGGCAAGCAGAAACAGCTTTCAAACAACCTCACTCCCTTGACACCAGCCAGGTATTCCTATTTCTTCTTTCTGCTCTCCTCTTCAAGCAGGCAATATTCTCTGTGTCTGAAATGGTGGATTCTATAAGAAATCCAAGAGGCTTATGAGCAAGAGAAATTATTCTTTAATACAAGGCCTTTGTATGTTTATAGGCAAATAAAAACAAGAAGTTTATATGGTCTTGTGAGGGAAAGGGCCCCTGTGCAAAACCCATGTAGTTTTGTCCGGGCCCATCTTTGTGACTTACTATAATTTCCTGTTAGCTTCCAGTACCAGTAACCAGTACCAGTAATTAAATTTGGCAGATAACAAAGTCTAGAGTTTGGGGGACTCATGTGAAAGTTGTAAATCTAAATGTATTTTGCAGGAGGAGTCATCTTCTGGACACAGCAGACCCACACTCCCTCGAAGCTTTGCATTTACAGTTTTCTCTTTCTGGAGCACACTGGAGAGGCACAGAGAGTCACTCCCCTCCTTCAGGTCTATGCTAAGTGGAACCTTCTCAGCGAGGCGTCCCTGGCACCCTCATCTCAAGTTATGGACCTTGTCTGCTATGCCACTTCCTACCAACTGTATTTATTATTTTTCCCGGTCACTTAAAAATGTTCAACTTATACCACATTTAATTATCTCTTATTTATTATACTCTTTCAGAAAGAAAATCTATAAGGACAAACATCTTTTTTTAGTGCTATATTCTTACATTTTTTTAAAAGTATCTGACAAAATAATAAACACTAAATTGTGTTATAATGATTGGATTAGTAAATTCTTTTTTTTTTGGGGGGGGGACTGGGGATTGAACTCAGGTCTTTGTGCTTGCAAGGCAGGCCACCAAACCGCTGAGCTAAATCCCCGGCCCGTAAATTCAATTTTATAGCTCATTCAGAGGAACTCTGAAGGTATATCTACAGTTAATTCACTAATACCATCACGGAAGTGTTTCTATATAAATTTCCCTCTTTTTTCTTAA
The DNA here is from genome assembly GCF_012274545.1 of Fukomys damarensis. Classification (NCBI taxonomy): domain Eukaryota; kingdom Metazoa; phylum Chordata; class Mammalia; order Rodentia; family Bathyergidae; genus Fukomys; species Fukomys damarensis. The sequence goes on from NW_022900936.1 coordinate 36,306,875, forward strand.
GTAAAATTGAGATTAGCCAAAGAATTGGCAGGGTCATTTGGCATACGCTTTCCCTATAAATTGTGTAAAAAACACCTGTAAAATATTATCTGTATTTTGTTGTTGCTGCTTAAAGACAAGACATATGCATATTTGAATTCAGTAGCCCAGAATAAATGAACTCCAAAGTTGTTCTAATGTGAATTTCCCAGTATTCTCTCTTTTAGTCATTGCATTTGTCATCTCCAAATTCTCAATATTAATTTATCAGATAAATGAACTACTTTCTTCACCCTAAAGCTGAAATATTTACCTCCAGCCCAGTCATTTAATCCTATCAAAAGAAAAATCAGAAATGAAATAACCAACAGTGATTATTTACAGAGAACACACTAACTTGAAGATTATGCTACTCTCTGTGCTAGGTATTTTACAACCATCCACTGCCTTAATCCATAGGACACTCCACACATTCAATGCTTCCATTATCTGTACTCCACAACTGAGGGAACAGGTAATTCCCCACATTACCAAAATGCACAAGAGGCAGATTTAGGCCAAGTATTCAATTCCTTAAATTCACTAGGAACCATATTAACTGATTAACATTCATAATTCATTTCATACACCCATCATCCCTAGTTTGTAGGCACATAAAGAGAGAAATGGGAATTTGGAGGCATTCATTAATTTGTAAAAAATTCAGGGTAGTCTGCTTCAGATGTGTGTTCTTTTCATTGCACTACAGCAACTCTAAAGGGAGGGACAGGTTTCAGACACATACACAACTTTGTGAATTGATCGACAACCATGGGGAAAAAGATTTTCTTAATGGTTTTCTGCAAAGCTGTCTAACCTTACCCCACTGGGGTTTTCCAATGGTGTCACAGTGTAAAATTAGTGCTATCAAATTGTCAGCATGAAACATAATCCCAGCCTTTCACCATCACTGTAAAATGCTCATAGGTGTGAGCACACTCTCCCAGGATCAGGAGCCTTGTTTTCATTCCACAAGAGGTGTGTCTGAAGTCATCATTGCATTCCTAACATTTTTCTGGCCCACATGCACTCTTACTCTTTATCACAGTAGATTCATATTGGCTTTTTCAAGGAAAAATTGCACACTTTGAGGAAGACTATTTTTAGAATCATGAATTATGAATGTGTAACTGACCTCAGGTAGATGTTCAAAGCCTTGTGAATTAGTAATATCCCACCAAGTTAATGCATCTCTGGGCAGCAGTAAATAATTCATGATTTGTTTTAATAGTTCTTGTTTTAAATGAATATTCATAATATATATGATCAGGAAAAATAGCTAGTTAGAAGGAGGAAGTAAAACAATAATCCCTTGATTAATTAAAAGTATTATATACATTTTAAATGTGAATGCAATAATTTATCCTGTAAGTCAAAGTATTCATCTCTATCAGTGACTGGTTGCTTCTTCCTCAAATGTTATACACCTTAATTTTTTAACATGATGGGGAACACTCAATGCTATTTTAAGGCAATTTTTCAATCTATCGCCTTAAAATGATTTACTGGAATAAAGTGATATTGAAAATATCATCTTAGGTGGACCTTTAGAAAATGTAACAAAGAAGTAAAATTGTAAAGTTATAGAGTTAAGAATTCACTGATCACTGCCAAAATTATGAATTCATTGAATAAAATTATTCTTTTTGTGATTTGGTCATATATTATTATTTTAATACCATTAAACAAAATTAATTAACTATTCACTATCTGCAAGGCATTTAGAACACTAAAGAGCATACACATGCAAATAATAAATACCATCTATCCATATATAGCTTATGTTTACGACCAGTCCTTCACTCAGATGAGACCCATTAGAGAAACTTAAAAGAACCTTCAATATGTGTGAATTGTAAATTTGCAACAGTCTGGTTCCAAGCAGTGAATTCAATATTAGGCTACAAATTCTTTAGTTCTTTTCTTGTGAATTCAAAAAACTTGATTTTTTTTTCCTTAGTTTAAAGACAATTCAAGTCTTATTGTCTTTGCTACAGTCCTTTAAAATCACAAGAAACATGATCTCAGACACAACTTTAAATAACATGGTGACATTATCAACCACCTAACTCCTTTTAAGAAAGAAGTTCACCCTTTTAGATAAAGAAAATATTATTTATTTCATTCAAAAACTCATGTCAACCTTATTCTACCTTGATCCTTATAAAGTTTATTTCAAAACTTACATTGACACTATTGTTTACTTTGCTAGTCTTAGAAATCAGTATTTTTAAAAAATATAAATATTGTGATCTTAATTTAGTTTTCTTATTGGTTATTATGGGCATTACACAAGATATGTGCACAAGATTTAAAGAAATGCTAACTAAAATGATAATGAATGGTTTACTATGAAGGCCTTAAATAAAATTAACCACAAAATGACTGATGAATGTGTCCTCATAAAGGTGTTAAGAGAAGGGTATAATTTTCTTTTGTCTAATGTAGAATTGCCAGGCAAAATTAAGTCATTCAAGATAGCAAATGAGTTCTGAATTCTCTAAAAGTAAGACAAATCACTACAGTAGGCTGTGCTTATAGAATGACCTTTTGTACTGAGCACCTAAATATAGTATTCATGTTAAAAAGCATTCATCCAAAACTAATCTGAAAATCGATTCAACAGCACACAAAAATGTCTGTAATTCCATGGTTTTTATTTCACTTTGAAACTTATTTGGGAGAAAGACACTAAGGAGTAAGCCAGATGATTATAAATGGAATTGTTAATTTGTACATGTAAATATCATTCTTCATTGTATATTAGTGTTTGGAAAAAAATCCCTGTATACCAATTATATGCTTTTATTTAATGAATATGTACATAATACAGACAGGGCACCATTTCAATATTCAAAAAAAACGAGAATATTGTAAATTCTGCTCTTTTGACAACTACAGTCCTGTAGCATCTGGCCCACACCTCAGGAGTTAAATTCAGTATGCATTTCAACGTGTATAAATGCTCCTAGATTAGGTATAGATAACTAACTTCCTGGAAAAACGGTAACAGAAGTACCAGACAAGTAAGTATTCTTTAGACAACAAGAACAGATTTGGAACGTTTGAGTAGAGGACGGAGAATGAGTAAAGGACAAAGAAGGAATCCATTACTTATTCAAGATTCAGTAATCTAGGTAGTAAGCAGAACAAACAGGATAGAGCTATATCAGCCCTTTTGTGTTTCTGCAGACGTACTTGTTGACAGTTTGTTGCAAAAAAATCTCACTTAGCCACAAGCATATGTGAACGCTTCCACAATATGGTTTAAAAATATATATATTTCTCTAGTGAAAACAACTGAGAAATAAGAAACACCTTTGAGAGTTCTATATACCCTTAATTTTTCCTTGCAATTCCTAAGCATCTAGACATATCATGTGTAGTGATTCAAAGGACCACATATTTAGGGTGTCTTTCTCCCTGAATTCTAGTTCTCAAATTATCTTTTCTCCACAAAATAATTTAGATGCTTTGTTGCTCAAAAGATAAATCACATTTTATAAATGGCTCAAAGCTTGACCAAAAATGTTGAGAAAGCTTTTATTCTTCCATCAAGGAAGCTTTGTTTCATTTCTCTTTTCACTTGGGTCACTGGCCTGAACTCTGTAAAAATGACTTTTTTTCCTTGCTATTTGATGTACTTGGAAAAAAAAAAGAAATCTGACAGAAAATTTCTCAGATCAGCAAAAAATAAATGATATGCATCTATATAAGCATATATTGATAGATCTAATAAAAATAGGTATATGTGTATAGTCTTATTCAACTTATTTTCATGTAAAATGGAGAGATTAGAATTTTAGTTGTATGTTTTAATGTAGTCCCTTTTACTTTGAATATTTATACTAAAACCTGCTAATTCTGATGATTTATATTCTAGATAATTTTCATGCTGGATTATGGGGGGGGTCTAGTAAAATTTCCTTGACAATTATCCTTTCTAACAGACCAGTTTTTCAAATGTGATACATAGATATAAAATAATTTATAGCTAGTATTTGTTTTTTTATTTTGTTAAAGCTCTAATAATTTTAATTAGTTAGTTTTTTTTTGTGAAACCATAGATTTGAGAGTGCTGTTTATTTATAGTTATCAAGAAATCATTAGTCTCTTAGGGGAAAGTCTTACTGTGGTAGGTTTTATTTGTTATTACGGAGCAACGTCTTTTAAATTAAATTTCTTCTATTGATTTATCTTCTAGGCTTAAAGTGAAGCAATGTCAATGACATCCTACTAGGATGCAAATACCATACTGGTAGGGAATTCTGCTTCTAAGCTTCTAAATCTCAACTTCTAGAATGGACATGGGCACACAGATAACTTTTAATAAGTGTTTGTTATGTGGTGAAATAAACCATTAAAAGAAAGAGTCTGTGCATGATGAAAAAAAAAAACCAACAACCAATGTGTTGCTCAGATTTTCAAATTTCTTCCTTCCATTTTTGGTAATTGTGTACGTGTTCCTTATTGCTTGTTTCCAATTTCTACTTGTTAAAGGAAGCAAGTTCATGTTTGCAACAATCTCACTGCTCTTTTCATAGACTTCAGTCTATTTCGCTCTTATACCAGATGTTCTTCACCTAAAGCGATTTATTCTGTCTTCTCCTTGCTGGGATACATAATTCCCCAACTACTCTTTCACCTTTTACAATTTTACTACTCAGGTAAATCAAAATATGTTTCTAAAATACAAATGGCAAATACATAAATTTTATCATTGAGATGCTTTCTGGTCTTTTGATGACCGTAGCATTAAGTTCAACTGTAGATTATACTGAAACTTCATTTTCTTATTCCAATGAAAGATAATTAACTAGTTTCTGAATGCGATATGCATGTTCCAGTGATCCTTTACTTGAGCCAGCATATTTGTGGGGTCTTCCCTGACCATTCCTCCAAGTCTCCAAAATATTTATAGAAACTCTCTGCCATTATATGTCCCCATGCCTTGTATCATTTTTTCACAAATAGCTTTCTGTATGTGACTGTGTAGTCCACTCTTCATGCATATTTATGGTCTCTCATCTGCTCTCATAGTTATGTTAGGTATTGTGGAATGAATAAAAACTTATTTAATATATGTTAATAAAGGAAAATATACATGTGAATTTTTTGTTTATATATTGCAGTTTTTACATATAACGTATGTATACAATACAAATATAATTTTAAAAGTCATTATAAATAATTTATACTGATTACAGATTTGCTGAAATCTATTGCTTTTTTTTTTTTTTGGTACCGGGGATCTAACTCAGGCCATTGTGCTTGTGAGGCAGGCAGTAGAACCACTGAGATAAATCCCTGGCCCAAATTTGCTTAAATCTAGATAAAAATAGTAAGAAAAGTCACTCACTCACTCTGTGCCTGATGACAAAAGGCCCTTTGTCCCAGTCACTTTGCCTTCGAAAATTTACATTTTGAGGACTATATTAACTTACTAAGCTAATATTTTCAGCATTTCCTTCAGAGATGTTTTTTTAACACCAAAGATATTACTGCCTTGGTAGTAATACAGGAGAAAATCTATGGTTTTAATTTTCCACTTCAAATAATAGGAAAAACGTTCATAGATCTATTGCATGTTGGATGAGGAAATGAAGTAAACAAGTAAAGAAGCAAAAGGTATTTGCTGTGAAATATTTGCTGTGCAAATTTTATAGTTTTTAAAGTCCTTTAAAAACATAATGCATGCATATAACATGCATACACACTCAAGGATTAAATGGCTTATCTGAATGCAAGTTTCAGTTAAATAGACTGAAGGGTAGATTAGCTACTATTAACATCTGCCCCTCCTCACCACAGAGTCAGCAAAACTGTTTGACTCACAATGGTTCATGTGTGACTGGTCTCTATAGATTAGAGGGAACATGCGTAGGGCATGGCCTGAAACAACATGAGTTCAAATCATTACCTTATCGCAAGTATGATTCAGTCTTCCTGCAAGAAGGGTTAACCACAGGCTTTCATTTAATACAGTGGCCATTCCCAAGAAAGGTCAAGATGTCACAGCCTTCCTAAACTCTTTCTACAGGCAAAAGTGGTCTTTGTAGCTGCAGAGGACAAGAAGCTTTAGAGAGAACCCAAACACTGGTCAACTCACCTTCGAAGAAATTGGTGACAACTGCCCTAAAATTACCAGTTTATAGACTATATTCACTTGAAATGCCCTGCTTCACATTTTACCAAATGATAGTTTTCTAAAGACTTATTTATTCAGTAGAGATAAAAATCTGTGTTTCCGTCAGTCAGCACAATAAGATTTATTTATGAAAAGTGGAAGAAGTTTCTCAATTTTAATGAGTAAATTCTCAGTGGTAAACCTTGTCCTACATATTTATGGTCCTGGAAAGTTTTCTTTGGAATTAGTTATTAACATATTTGGCAAATAGTAATAATTTCATGTGATTATGTTCAGAGATTATTATAAAAATTCATATTAATTCTTCATGACAATTTAACAGAGCTTAGTTTACACTAAGTTTATACAAGAACAGTAAGTTAAGTCCTCATGTTAAAATCTACACTTGATACTATATGTTTCATTGGATATATATGTGTGCATATATGTTTAAACAATTATTACACATATTTAATATGTATATATATAGGTACATAGACATATGTATACAGCTTTCAAGTGTTTCATTAATACATGCTTGCAGCATGTTCACTGTGGGAAACATATACATATTGAATCTTGATTTTTGTTATTTTCCTTTCTACTCTCCTCCTCCCCATATCCCATCCCCACATCCAGGTAAAAGCCTTCAATACATTAGCAAGTAATCTGAGGAGAGAAGTAAGCAGGGGAGCCAGATATTAAAAATGTCTGGCATTAGTTGACTATTCCCATTGAGATTTCCCAAGTTGAGAGCCACTCTGCTGTGATTTATTGTATTATGCTTTTTTGAGATTTCTTCCCTATTATTTTAAGTGTGCTATTTTAAACCACGCTCTCTCATACAATTATAATGTTATTCACTGCTTTAAAGACTTCAGAACAACAACCACAATAGGAATTCACCATATACCAGATATATTCAGGGCCAGAGAACCAGAAGTTTCGCTCTCGTTTATAAAGATTTGACATTTTAATAAGCAATATACTCCAGTATGTCAACAAACTCTTAAGGTACATATTTTAGGAAAGGGGAGATATCTAAACTTAGATAGTTCTGAATAAAAGTCAGTTTTCATAGTTACATATACAATGAAGAAATAAAATATAAATATTCTTCAAAATTGCTTTTCATAAAACAATATTCAGTTACATTTGGAAAAACTCTGCCTCATGTTCAACAAAGTGCCATTATTTGGACTTAGGCAGAAAATTAAATTCATATCATAAATACCCTTTCAAATTAAATTTTTCAGGGGGAAGTAAAATGTTCAACAAATGTTATTCAGAATCTCTTCACATTTTTTAAAAGTATGTTTTTAACATTGTATTCAATGCTTAATAGCTATATTTCATTTTAGTGAAAATTGGGAAATGAAAAAGCAAGATTCGAACAATTATAATTTTATAATCTCTACATAGCTGTCTTCCTTTAGTCTTATATTTTATTCCATCTTATGAATGTATTTTAACTTTATCTCTAATACAAAGGCAATAGATCTGTAATTTAACATAGTGACAGAATAGTTTCAACAAAAGATTAAAGAAAAAGAATTAATATCATCAGTTTATAACAGTTTTGTTCTGCAGTTACAAGTCACCTTAGAGAATTGATCTTGGGCATGTAAATATCTATCTATTATTTAGAAACTATGCTTCTTAGGACCTCATAAAATTGAAGCAAATTTAATTTGGTTATGGGCTGCAGAAAATGCCTTTAATAGCCTCAACCTGCTACTTCATTAAACTTCAAACAAGGAAGCCAACTTTTCAGAATTTCACAGGGATAATAATGATCTATTCTAAAGCATAGGGAACTTTTCAATATTCCCATCACAAACACATTATATTCACGTGTTTTTTGCTTTTTTATTTATGAGAGAAAATACTTAAAGAGTGAGTTTTCAAAAATTTTTCTACTACTTATATGTTTCACATGGAAAGCAGAGGGAAGAACATTTAATTTATTAAAGCTACCCTTGTGAGGTTAAAAAGGAAATTGATAGTGGTTTATTAGTTCTTTCCAATAAACATTCAGAAGTTCAGCCAACTTAAAGTAATTGATACTGGTGGAATCAATGATCAGTAGAATACCCTAATGGGTAATGTTGGAACTTTTAATTGTCTTTATGCAGTTTATTCTTTCGAAGGTTATTTGATGGAATTCTTGTTAATGAGTATCTTTAATGCTTTCCAGCTTAAATAATTGGTTTATTGAAGTGTTTTGCTGTGTATCTGGTTAACTGACAGATATTTACATTGTGACTCATGCCAAAAATAACTACACAAAAAATGTAAATTTACATAACCTGCATAGTGTTTATATAGAACCCCAACTAGCCACGATCAAAAAAAATCTACACCTAGACATATAATAATCAAGATTCCAGAAATCCAACAGAAAAACAAAATACTACAAGCAGTAAGAGAAAAGAAACAAATCACATGCAAAGGGAAGCCCATTAGAATCACAGCAGACTTTTCAACACAAACCCTTAGGTCAAGGAGAGCCTGGAGTGAGGTATTCCAAGTCCTAAAAGAAAAGAATCTCCAACCTAGACTTTTGTATCCTGCAAAACTCTCTTTCAAAATAGATGGGGAAATAAAATACTTCCACGACAAAGAGCACCTGAGAAATTTCATGAACACCAAACCAGCACTGCAAGGAATTCTAAACAATATCCTAGAAAAGGACAACGAAATTCACAATAACATGAGGCCCAACAGACCAAATCAAATAGGCAAGGCAAGAAACTAAAAGGAGATGGGAGAAAAAGTAAAAAGAGTCAACAAATGGACAACAACATGACAAGAATAAGTCAAAATATATCAATTGTAACCATCAATGTTAATGGCCTCAATTCACCAATCAAGAGAAACAGATTGGCAGAATGGATTAAGAAGCAAAATCCAACAATATGTTGTATACAAGAAACACACCTAGTGCAAAAGGAAGTCCATAGACTGAAAGTGAAAGGATGGAAAACAATTCTCCATGCGTCAGGAGTCCAGAAAAAAGCAGGGGTAGCAATCTTATTCTCAGATAAAGTAAATTTCAAACCAAAACTCATTAAGAGAGACAAAGAAGGACACTACATCCTTGTAAAGGGAACAATTCAAGAGGAAGAGCTGACAATCATAAACATATATGCACCAAATACAAATGCCCCCAACTATATAAAACAAATATTAAATAACATGAAAAACCAAATAAGCACTAATACAATTGTAGTGGGGGATTTAAATACCCCACTATCACAAATTGACAGATCTACTAGTCATCTATTCCTTTCTAGTTGATGGAATGCATCCAAGACCAACGGCCAAGTTTCATTAAAAGTAATTGTAGTTAAGAATGTATGTAGGTGAACTTGAGATTGAATCACTCAGTGGGTTATTTGTGTGTCATGTAAAATTTAATCTCAATTTTATTTATTTTTATTTTTCCTGTGTGTATTTTCATGACCAGCTTTTTAAAAATAAATTTAAAGAGTTGTTTTTATAATTTATATATGCATGCTCAAAATGGATCTTTCTGTTTTGAAACAACCATAAATTTACAAAAGGGATCTATAGAGCCAGGAGAGAACCCTTCTGTAGTGGAGAGGAGAAGGATTATATTACAAGAACAGGCAACTACTTGTAACAATTAGTGTTGAGGGGAAAGAAACCATCAGGACTCACCACTCCAAACTAAGCCCTCTTCTCCCTATTGTTTTTGCTATTTTGTTTCCTTTAGTTATTTGCTTTATTGTTTTATTTATCTTATCTCCCCACACCTAGCAAAATAATTATTTTTTTATTTCCCCCACTTGTGAGAATACTAACATCCCAGACTACTAACCATTTGCTGCACCTGGGTCCTTCTTTACTATAACATTTAATTTCTTTGAACCCACTTGTCAAGTACTATAAATTATTTATTAATTTCTCATTTTCCTGGAAAACATACATTTATATCATTATTGCATACACATACACCCATTGATACATATATATATACACATTGCCCTATTTAAGACTATCCTGTACTGTATTTCTTTCATAAACAAAAACAAAAAAATAACTGAAAGTGTAAATTAAGGAGTAAAAGGTATAATAGATAATGTGAAATAAGAAGAAAAGGAACAAAGAGGAAAGAGATATGGGAGAGGTAGGGGAAAGAAAAGAAGGGAGTGGAATTAATATGAGAAAATGAAAAATAATGCAAACAATGTCTTTGTAGATAAGGAAGGAGGGAGGGGTTGAAGGGAGTCCTGGCAGGGGAATGGGGAAAAACAAGCTCAAAGGTAGATCATGTAAAAGTACAAATTTCCAACAATGAATGTGATTATATTGTATACATTTAAATGTAGCAATAAAATTAAAAAATAAATACAAACAATTCTAAGTTCAAATTTTCTCTACTTATAAATACAAGCTTAATGAAAGTTGAAAGATTTCTTTAGGAAGCCCCAAACATATGCATAATTTATTTTTTTCTTCATATGCTTTTATATAATAGTACATATCTGTATCTATCTATTTCAAATATGTATTTGAAATATCATTTTAATAAATACTTTAGATATTTGGATAACTCCAACAGTTTAATTTACTGTATTCCTATTAACTTTCCAATAATTCAAAGTTAATCTGAGAGTATCATTGTGTATGCACAGGTAATCTTTTAGAAGACTAATAAGTTTATGATTTACCTTCCTCAGATTTTTTTTACATGCAGAAAATGAAGTTAACTGTACTGTTTTGTATGCACTACCAGTTACTACTGTTCACAGGAGAATTGAAAGTACTAACCTGTAAAAAACTCAGACTGAGAATCAATTGTTTTAGCCACACTGGCTGTTATTTGTTCAATTTTGGCTACTCAACCACTGAAAAACTGAAAGCACTTGAATATTGGAAATCATAGAGTTCTTGTGAAGACCAAGAAAAATCATACATACAGAACTAGCTCAAAAGTTTTAAATTTGTATGAAATGATATTTTTCAATTTCTACCAATATTACAATAATTTAGGGAAAATGAGTCTGAAATTTCTGAATTATAAATATTGCCCCTCAAATAAAACACAACATACATTCTAATGAGTGGAGCTGAGAAACTGTCCTTCTTTTTACCAATTTTTTTCTCTTAAAGATAACTTAGAGGGTAGCCCAAGTACTGGTATAAAGTTAAGGTATTCATTTGGTTTGAAATGAAAACATAAAAGAGGTCATATTTCTAGAAAATATTGGATATTTCCAATAATTACATATGTGTAATATGTTAAAACATGCTCCACATTTAACAAACGGAGCATTTATTAATTATCACACCTACCATTTTCTGAGTGCTCACCATATGGTGGCACAGTGGTTGTTACTTGTAAACATTCTGTAATTTAATCTCCAACATACACTATTAGGGAGCATAATATCATTACATGTCATCTCATTTCAACTCACATATTAACCAAACACAGCTAACAGTATTATCTGAATTTAATGATCATGAGACTAAGACTTTCAGAGATTAAGCAATTTTCTCAAGGCTATAAGGTAAAAGTTTAATCAGAATATTGGTATCTGTAATCCAAAAAACTAAGGTCATGAACATTCTTCTCTCTCTCTCTCTCTCTCTCTCTCTCTCTCTCACACACACACACACACACACACACACACACACACACACTTGCATATACACGCACAGACACACACACATAAATAGCTAGATTTAACTTACAATAAAGCTAGGACAGATTTTTGCTGCATTTCCGAAAATGTACCTCATCTTTTGAATGTTTATAAGACAAGTTAACATCAAGGAAAATAAGAGGGTGGTTGAGTGGAATAAAGGGACATTTTTAAAAATTGTTTGTACTTTCTCTAAAAACTGTAATGAGGCATAGGGTTGAAATAGAACCTTTTTAACGCTTCGATGAGGCTTAAGGGTGTAGCTCTGTGCTACAGGGTTTACCTGGCATGTATGATGTTCGGGGTTCAATTACCAGCACTGCAAAGAGAAAGGGAAAATAATTAGTGAAAATAATTATACAAACTGAATGAGATGAGAAATAAAATCTAAATTCTGGCTTGTCAATATTTTCTAAAGGTATTTTCATACTGACTAATTTTACTCAACTTCTCAGGTATTTTTATTCATACAAGGAGATTAGAATTATATGAAAATGCTAGCATTCTTGCTACATTTCAAATAATAGTCCAATTCTGGATGTTTTAGCCAATTTTGAATCTTCCTGACTTTTGTAATACATGGCCACAAAAAAAAAATCAAGAGAAAATTTGCTACATGAACTTTTAAAAAATATAATCAGCAATCTGCTTGTTGTTAAAGACATTATGAACTAAATCCACTCTCTATATCCTAAGTTTTTGGTTAATTCTTGGTATCTATGGAATTTTAAAAATTTTCCCAGAAATTCTATGCTGAATAAAATTAAGTATGTACAAACTGATGTGTAGACAATAATGCTAATTCTAGGCCAACTCAGGGCCTGTAGAATACAGAGGAGTTGAGGCCATCTGCTCTTTATCTCTCAGGTTTACATGCCTAACTTAGCAATGGGTTCATGGCCATTGATGAACATGGGTGAGGGCAGTGGCTTAATTTAAGCAATTAAAGGGAAAAAATGCTTCCAGATGAGAAATGTAATAGGCAGTAATGGAATGGATCTTCTTTGGTCTCATGGTTTACACCCACTCTGACTCTCAGGGCTCCAGCCACAGTAACCCCCTTCTGTCTCTTGAACACACCCACCTCTCTCTTCACTGAGGACTTCTGTGCTTTTGTGCTTACTTGCATCTTAAGATACACTTACCCCAGAATTATAGATAGCTTGTGCTTGTACCTCTTTCATATGTTTTCCAAGTGTATCTCTTGACTTTAATGTTTTAAATACACCACAATCTATTTCCTGTTATTTTCTTCTATTTTAATATCTTTAGCTACCTTCACACATATTTTATACAATACATTCTTCTGCTGTATTGTGTATTACTGACCTCTTGACTAGAATTCCAACTGTGATAAAGAAGAAATTTTTTGTGCATTGCTATGTCTTAATCACCATGAACAATAATTGCAATTTAGAATTTCTAAATATATGTTCAATGAATTTTATTGCCTCTCTGAACTTATAGAAATGATATTGAGTGGATAACCATTTCTTTCCTGAACATTTTAAATTCTATTTAATGAATTGGTTCTTTTTGTGGCACTCAGAAGTGAAATGTACATAATACTTTGATCTACAACATTTCTTCCTTCTTGTTCTTCCTAAACTGTTCCTCAAAAACAGGTTTTAGGGCCAGGGATTTAGCTCAGTGATTCCGGCACCTGCCTCCAAGTGCAAAGGACAGAGTTCGATCCCTGGTACCAAAACAAAACAAAAACAGGTTTTAAAAAGGAAAATTATGAATGTAATTAAACTCTTAGAATAATTTATAAAATAATTAAGTTAACAAAGTTTTTAACTTCTTAATTTTCTTCTATTATCTACAACCTTAAATGTTACTAAAAGTTTTACATGTCTACGTATTTAAATTAATAGTTTCTTTAAAAGCAGTAAAATTGAACTCAGTGTATTTGTTTTGTACTTACAACTTTAACAATAGTTATCCTGAGACAAATTTCTTAACCTCTGTAGATTTTAACTGACTTCTGTAGAAAACAGAGCAGAAGCAGAGGATCAATTTATATCTCATATTCTAAGTTTATGATTTTGTGTAGGTGATTTGTGAATGACTATACTTTATAATTCCTTATTCTTGGTTAAAATATCAAATAAAATCTAATTTAAGGCAACATAGTTTAGTATTTTTAAATATAGGACAATATGCAGAATGAAATATATATGGTATTGTTATTGTTGGTTTTGGTATGATTCATAATCACGAATATAGACAGAAACTTTAAATGCTTTTATTGGTGGTATTTTAAAAGCCTTCAAAGTGTGAACATTATCTAATTGATTTAATCATTGTGAAGCAGGAATTTATAACACAATGTTGACCGTTGTTTTCAATGACTCTGTTGGTTCTAATTAATCTTAATGTATTTATCTTTCTATGCAGTGTTCATTATACAGTTGAGAAGACAAGAAGTCATAATGTGTAAATGAGTAAAAAGAGCAAACAAAGGCAGCAACTGCAGCCCAAAGTACTGCTAACTAGTTATGGAAAAATAAAATCATTGTTATGGTTTCTGTTATGTCTGACTAGAGGATCCAGATGTCAAAAGAATGCGAGTCAATAAAAGAAACCTTTTTTTTCCTACCCTCTGAGCCCCACATTGTCATTTTAAATTCTTTATCTGAATTTTGTTGCCAATTAATAGCTCCAAAATGCTCTATCACAAATATCTCAATTCATTTGCATGGCTAGTTCAATAAATGATGGAGTTAAATCAGCAGCTTCTTAATCTTTACCAGCTGTTGATCTCAGACTGAAGGTTTTTATACAGAATAATAAGAGAGAGCAATTTAAAAAAAAACAAATTATTTATTGAACACACAGAAAACATTCCAATTAGCACCAGAAGAAGCATCATATACTATACCTTGAAGAATGAATAATGTTAGTATCCTATCAATAATGCCCAGCAGTTTTATAGTTTTGGTATTTTTATGACACAAAATAAATTCATCCCTACAGAGTCATCAGTGATACAGAGCTGTCAGGCACGTCTGGGGACACTGGAGTCACCTAGAAGGCCTATTAATGCACAGATCTCTGGACCTTCCCAGAATCCGACTCAGTGGGCCTGCTGAGAGCCTTATGTGTTTACCTTTTTAATAATTTCATAGGCCATGTTGATGTTGTTGACCCAGGGACCAAACTTTAGTAATGAACAGTTTGCATTGTATGATTATGGCCTTTGAAAAGGCTCAGAGGTATTTAATTCACGTCTGTTATTCAAATTTTAATCATCCCTCATGATTAAATTCTTTATTAAATTTGAGCAACGACCATGTTTCAGACATTGAGCTGCATATTGATACACTGGTTAGATAAGCCTCCTCCAGTGGTTCAAGTCCTGAGTGGGAAAGACCAGAGACAAGATGTTTAGTATGCACTGTTTCCATAGGACAGAAGATTTTGACCCTGCTCATTGCCGAAAACTATGAAACAGCAGAGCAACACTGCCCGGATATTTATCACTCTGTCTGACTGGAAGGAATAAAATAAATTAGTAAAGGGTTTCAGTAACTTGAGTCAGACACAGTGATGACTTTGGAAACACTTCAGTTTTTCATATTATTTTTAAAATAAAATCTCGAGCACTTGTTTCTCTCCAGATCATATAAATCTCTCACCTTTTAAAATAAAATGTTAATGTCTTAAAATGGTGGAAAAAATGTCTGAATGATTGGGCAGTAGTAGATTTGTACAAGCTGTTCCTTTGTTCTTTATCCCCCTCATCCCTGATTGCCTACTAATAGCATTCAAAATTTTAAGCCTTTTGGATATCTTTAGGGCTCACAAACTCAGAATAGGTTCTCTCACCTCTAAACTTTTCACATTCTCTTTTTCCAGGTCATTGCTTGCCACCCTCTTCACTTAATCACACGTAGTTGTATCTCAGCCAATGTGTTTTCTGGACGTGCTGTCTTCTCTCTCCTTTACTCCCTACTCTATCCCCCAGTGTTCATTCAGTCTTTTCTCCAAGAACACCCCCAGGAAACTGCCTCTTGAAGTCCGAGATTAGGATCCCTGATCCATGTATTCCTTAGAAAGCCAAGATTACAATAAGTATGCAGTAAATATGTGCAATTTTGATGAACCAGTAAAATCTATAATTGAGACAAAAGAAGCAAAGAACAGAAAGACATAAAAATAGAGAGAGAGAGATGTCATTGTTGTGTTACATAATAGTTGGATCAGGAGAATTACGGTAATCCTTTTCAGGAGCGGTGTCCCCAGAGACCTAATCATTCCGCTGGGCCCCGCCTCTTAAAGCTTCCCCGCCTCTCACATCACTGCATGGAGGACAAACATTGCAGCATGTGAATTTCTGGGGGCACATTTAAACCACATCCAAAACAATAGCGGATAGGAATGTTACTGCAAAAGTTGCAGAAAGAGAGAGGAAATGAATAGGAGTGAGAGATTCCTACAAGTGTTTTGGAATATTTGATTTATTTATTTTTATTTACTGCATGAGATATTCAGTGAAGCAGAGAAATATTATAAGTAACTGGAGAAGATTATAATCCTGGGAGATGAGAGAGTTGAATCTGGAATATCTGTCTCTCAGGAGAAGCTTCCTCCAAATTTATGTGATATTTCCTCTCACTATAAATTTCAGAAAAACACATGAATACATTAAAGAAAGGAAATAATGCACTCCACTCAATTGAACTTGATAAGTAGTATGCTGTATGGTATCTGCTGGTCCCCATTCTGAGACTCTTTCCCCTTTTTCAGAACCCTGGTTAGAATTTATTATGTTTCACAATGTAAAAAGATATCTTCATTTCACTGAATTTAATTGTATTTTTTTAGATATTTTGCTGAAATATCTACAGCACTCTGTCTACAGCATTGTATCTCCTAAAATTTAATAATTTGTTTTCCTTTGTCAGAATCACTATTGATTACGTTAAACAAGAGAGATGAGTTCAAAGATAAAAACTGATGTCTGTGATGTCTATACTCATGTTTTGCTTATTTGTGAAAAAGGAAAATCATTGCAGTTTGGGTCATTTCAACAACCTTATTGAAAGGGTTATAGTTCTGATTGCTAAATTATTTGTTCTCAGATTTGGAATGAGTAAAGTAACTTAATTTGTGTATGTCACATGCACAATATTACCAAGGTTCTGGAGTTACTCCCCAGAACTACATAAATATTTTTAGAAATAAAATTTTTATTTTTAGAAATAAAGTTTTAGAAATTTTAAAAAATAACATGGCTGTTGTGGTGTCAGCAAGAGATGAATGCCCATTCCATTTTTTTCTTTCTTTTTATTTGGTAAATAAAACAAGCAAAAAAAATATCTAAACTTAGTTTTACAGGATTCATTTGTGGCAGCGATTTAAACAAACAATCCGATTCACACGAGGGAAGGTGCTCAAGAAGAACTTGGGCAATGTGAAGACAAGCATGAGGTTTTCTGCACTGTGATTTTTCAGCTAGGGACCCAGAGGTAATAGAACAGGAAAGCTAGGTTTAAAAGTAATCTTGATAAATGATTTTTTAATTATAGGTGGGAATGGTTGCTAATGAAATAAAAAATCACTTGAAAATCTATTGACACATGGTGGAGATTTAGACAAATATAACCAGTGACCAGAACACAACACATACAAATAATATTAAGACCCTGAAAGCACAGGAATCATCCCATGGAGCCCTGGAAGGTGAAAGGCTTGCTCTAATCCCTTTCATGAAAGCAAACTTTCTTCAGAGAGGAGATTTTAGTCCTGGAAGCAAGAAACTTATAAAAAGATTGTTATTTTCTCTTTTTTTTCCACACCATTCTTCCCCAGTGTACCCTAAAGATAGGAAAGATCTCTCAGTCTAGTGAAAAAATGTATAATATCAGGCATGATACAGGGAAGGAAAGAGATAAAATGAATTAGAAATAAAAATATTTTTCACGGGTATATTCCATTGTGCCTGCCATTTAATAAGTAATTGGGACTTTTCTAAAATAATAAAGGCTGGAAGAGAGATAATTAATAAAATAATTAATTGTGAAAATTGATAATTGTTCTCTGGAAACATAGAGATTTCGTGTTTTCAGTCCCTAAAATCTATGCTACTCACTTCCAGAACCAGTTATTGGACAATAGTACACAAGGTTCCTGTCACTGATTGAATTTTAATATCCATAACCCACATTCCACTAAGAAATTTTTAATTCCAACTTAAATCATTGATTAGAAATGTGGACTTTTGGGCCAGGGATTTAGCTCAGTGGTTCTGCTGCCTGCTTTGCAAGCACAAAGTCCTGACTTCAATCCCTGGCACCAAAAAAAAAAAAAAAAAGCAGAAATAAATTATTGTTTTTACTTGAATTTGATTTTATGAAATATTTCCCATGTCCCTGGCACACAAAAAAAGCAGAAATAAATTATGGTTTTTACTTGAATTTGATTTTATGAAATACTTCCATGCTTTATTTTCCTGCCTTAAATTGATATTCTAAAGAATAACATTTTACTATTATTTATTTATTTACAGTCTCACGTAGAAAGCAGATTAAATTTTTATTTTAGTGCAACTAATAACCTAAACAACATTCATGTGAAGATAGTAGGATTAAGATCTTTTATTATGTCATTGTCAGAGTCTGTATGAATCATACTCATCAATTAAAGTAGATTTTAGTGATTATTTTATATCCTTGAATGTTTTATATTCTTGAATTTGTTATATTTTGTTACTTTTTATTAAATGATTACTTGGATTAACTTTTGAAGCCTCCTGATCATAGTTTTATATGTAAAAGATTTAAAGATATGAAATCAATTCTTTCATAAAATTATTCAGATTCCTTAAAAAATCTTGAATCATTTTGGATACAGTTTTGTCTGAATTGTTTCTTTTATGTGTGGTATCACACATTACTTCACCACATTTAGAATATATCACAATATTCCCATTTTTCACTGTTAACTGAGTTCTAAGTATTTTACTTCTTGATCATCTTGACAGGATTTTATTGTTATAAGCTTTTCAAATTTTACTTTTGTTGATTCTTTTTAGTATACTTTTTATATTTTTAAAATATTATAAACTTTATTTTCATTTAATTGGTATAATTTCCATTTTATCCCCATCCTTGTCTTCTTCCATCTCCTTTGCTTCTACTTCCCATTTTGTGTTTTTGCATTACTGTTTACCTAAATTTGTACCTATTGTATATATAATATGTTAAAATACTTATATGTGTACAAGCAGTTATAAAAATAATGCAGAAAGTGTCCCTGTATGCCTCAGTTTTTCCAGTGGTAATATATTTCTAGTGGTAATATTTTAGAAGTAGTATTATATTACAGTTAGGAAATTGACATTGTTGTACATGAAATTCATTTCGATTGAACCAAATTTACATGTGCACAAATGTGTGTTTTGAGTTGTATGCAAATTTCTCATGTGTACCAATCGAGGTAGCCATCGTCTAATTGTAGAACTGTTCTATCAGCTCAAAGGTACTTCTCTGATAACCACATCTATCTTTCTATCATTTGATATTTTACTATTGGTGAGGGCTAATTAACTCAGAAGCTCTATAGTTTTTTCAAAGAATGTTGCTCCTATGGTTTAGAATTAGAATGTTCCCCAAGAGTCTCTTGTGTTCCGAGATAGGGCTTTGGAAGGTGATTTGGTTAATGGGGGCACTAAATGCCTTCTCAGAAGAGGCAGTCCCTGGGAGATGACATGAAAGGGTCCTTGACTCTTCCTTTCTAGCTCTCTATCTGAGCTTCTATGGGATGAGCAGCTGTCATCTACCCAGACACTTCCAACATGGCATTTCTGCCTAGATCCAGCCTACCATGGACTGAAATCAGGAGCCAAAATAAACCTCTCCTCCTTTAAATTATGGATGCTAGAATTTTGTCACAGCAATGAGAAAATATCTAAGATACTTATGTAAATAACCCAACTAAGAAATGAGAAATAGACATTTCTCAAAATACATACAAACAGCCAACAGAAATATGAAAAATGCTCAATATTCCTAATCATTAGGAAAAAGAAAATCAAAAGAACAATGAAATATCACCTCACTCCAATAAGAATGGCCTCTAGTAAAAAGACTATAAATGACAAAGTTTAGAGATAATTCAGAGAAGAGTGAAGTTTTGAATACTGTTGATAGGAATATGAGTTAGTATAACCACTATGGAAAATCATATGGAAGTTCATCGAATATAAATATGAACAATCCTATGATCTAGCAATCCCACTTACAAAGGAAATTAAATCAAAATGTCAAGAGACATCAACATTCTTATGTTCAATGCAACGTTAGTCACAACAATTAAGAAAGATAAGCAACCTAAGGATTCATTTCCCTAAAAGTCCATAGCTGAAGAATAGGTGGTACATATGCACCATGGAATATTATTTAACCATCAAAAAGAATAAAATCTTGCTATTGGGAGTACATACATAGAACTTGAGATAATTACAACATTTTAAAAATCATTAAACTTTGTTTTAATGAGTCTCAAAATTCTGTGACAGATTTTTGGTCAAATTGTTTCCACTAAAAAGTTTTAATTTTAAAAATCAATAACTCCTCTCTCTCTCTCTCTCTCTCTCTCTCTCTCTCTCTCTCACACACACACACACACACACATAAAATTGTCCACAAAATATTCTCCTTTTCTGAAGGTTTTATGATTCATTGTTATCATTAACCAGTTTTTTTATTTATTTGTTTGGTTGGTTGGTTGGTTGGGTTTTTTTGGTCCCAAGGATCAAACTTAGGTCCTTGTGCTTGCAAGAGAGGTGGCAGCACCACAGAGCTAAATCCCCAGCACAACCATTCTCTTACTATTAAACTTAAATAGCCAATTGGGAAAAACAGTTGAGGCCAGTCTTCCACCACTGGTTGAGACTGGGTAGCAGGTATTAGGGCCAATATTCATTTAGCTTCCTAAGCTTTCTGGGAAGACTTGATGACCTTGCTTGCTCTAGCAGCCTTCTTCTCCACTGCTTTGATGACACCCACAGCAACTGTCTGGCTCAAATCTTGAATGACAAAATGATCCCAACGTGGATAGTCAGAGAAGCTGCTGACACACGTGGGCTTGCTCGAAACCTTGTCATTGATGGCAGCATCACCAGATTTCAATAATTTGGGGCCATCTTCTAGCTTCTTACCTGACTGATGATCAATATTTTGTTTCAGCTCAACAAACTTGCAAGTTATGTGTGCTGTGTGGCAACCCAGTTCAGGTACACAGTCAACACTGATCTGGCCTGGCTGGTTCAGCATAATCACCTGAGCAGTGAAACCAGCTGCTTCCACTGGTGGGTCATTTTTGCTGTCACCAGCAATGTTGCCATGTTGAACATTTTGACAGACACATTCTTGACATTGAAGCCCACATTGTCACCAGGAAGAGCTTCACTGGAAGCCTCATGGTACATTTCAACAAACCTTACTTCAGTTGTAACATTTACTGATGGGAAGGTGACCACCATGCCAGATTTGAGAACTCCAGTCTCCACTTGCCCCACAGGGATGGTACTGATACCACCAATTTTGTAGATATCCTGGAGGGGCAGCCACAGAGGCTTGTCAGTTGGGCAAGTGGGTGGTAGGATGCAATCCAAAGCTTCAAGCAGTGTGGTTCTACTGTCATTGTCATCTTTATGAGTGACCTTTCATCCCTTGAACCAAAGCATGTTAGCTCTTGGGTTCAGCATGTTGTCACCATTCCAACCAGAAATTGGCACAAAAGCTACTGTGTCAGGATTGTAGCCATTTTTCTTCATGTAGGTGCTGACTTCCTTAACAATTTCCTTATATCTCTTCTTGCTGTAGACTGGTTCAGTGGAGTCCAGTTTGTTAACACCAACAATTAGTTGTTTCACAGCCTGAAGGGCATTCTTACGGGTTTTCCTGTTCTTGAAGATACCAAGTTCCAATTTACCAACACCAGCAGCAACAAACAGGACAGCATAATCAGCCTGAGATGTGCCTGTAATCATATTTTTGTTAAATTCTCTGTGTATCAGAGCATCAGTGAGAGTCACAGGGCGATAGTTGTCAAGGGTGATATCACCCTCATGCTCAGCTTTCATTTGATCTAAGACCCAGGCGTACTTGAAGGAACCCTGCCCCATCTCAGCAGCCTCCTTCTCAAACTTTCCAATGGTTCTTTTGTCATTGCTATGACATTTGTAGATCAGACAGCCGGTAGTGGTAGACTTGCCCACATTCATGTGTCTCATGACAATGATATTGATATGAGTTTTTTGCTTTCCCATGTTGGCTTTGATTCAGTGGTGGTTTTAACTACATCTGTGCTCTCATCGCAAACCTGTTGCAAAGAAAAAGCCATTGTATCATGCTAAGTAAGCTACACATAAAAAGACAAGTATCACAAAATATCAATCATATATTGAATCTAAAAATGTTGGTATTCATAGAAATTCAATGTAGAATGATGATTACTAGAGCCTGGGAAGAGGAGAAAGGATGGATGGATGGGGAAAGTTTTATCAGTGTATACTATATCACAGATAGAAGCAAGGAGCTTTGTGTGATGTTGTACAGTAAATTTAGATAGTAAAAATGTACTGTAGATTCCAAAGAGCTAAAATAAATGATTCTGAATATTTATACTATAACAAATGATTGATGCTTATCAAAATTGATATGCTTAACATGATTCGAAGTTTATACATGTATCAAAATATCACATTTTTATTAATACATATATATATAATACTTAGATTTTCTTATATCAGTTAAAATAAAATGAATTAATTCACTTCAGTTTTAAAACTCCAACATTTGTGATTTTGTACCTTTTTAGCTCTCCAGTGTATACTTTAGTATTTTACTCCATTTTTTCATTAAACTGTATTTCTTCCAAACATTATACATCTCCTCACTTTTGTCTCATGTTTGATTTATATCCTCAGAACATTCTGCAGGAAAAAATAGCAAGCAAGTTTGAATTTACACAAATTCTTTCCTAATTATTCTCTACTGTCTCTGAATTTGTTACACTTAGGTTAACACTACAAAATGTTATCACTTTATTTTGACATTTTTTTGTTTCACAAATAGTAATCTAATCACACTAATGATTGAAATTATAAAGAATGACTTAGTTTTCTTCATTACATCACATAACTTAGACTAAAACAAAACATGTAGTAGAAATGAGTAAATGCTTTTCAGCTCCATAAAAATGATGAGAAAGCTAGTGAAAGAAATCTTTGATGAAAGTAAATATTTTTAAACTAAAGTAATAAAATTATATTTTGGATTACTCAATTATATCCTTAGAAACAGAAAGAAAGTTAATATGTCAAATGAATAAACACTGCCTAGAGATACAAAGGTTTTATTTCAAAAACAATAAGAGATTACAAAATTTTCTTGTTAAGAATCATTAGGATTAGTGGCAAACACTAAAAAAGACAAAGAAAGAATTAAGCTGGTAAGAACAATGCAGTACAATTTAGAAGACAAAAAGGGAACATGAACTGGGTGACATAGAAGGAAGATTTGGAGGAGATGAACAGAACTGCAAAAGGCAAACAAAGAGCAGAACTGTGAGACAATTATACAAAGTGGTGTTAGGGCATACAGAAGATCAAGTACAAATAGTATCTCATCTATACATAAACTATGATTTTAAAGGAAATAGGTAAACATTAAGAACAAAGTAAGATCAACGGGGCCTTAAAGTCAAAAAAATTAATTAGAAATTCAATGGTGAGGAGTCATAAATAGTAGGACTATTTTAAATAATATTAAAATGATAGTATAGGAATACTGGGAAAATATTTCATAATATTTTATCTAATATCTAATCTAATATCTAATATGATATTAATATATCTAGCAGCTAGTAGGTAACAAAAAAAACTAATCTAATCCTAATCAGACTTAAACAAATTCTAGAAAACTACACAGATGGATTCACCAACATGCTTATAGAAATTATCAAAGAAAATTTCTCAAATATAAGAAAACATTTAAAAGAATAAGTAAGTGATGCTTTTAGAACATGAAGTAATTATGATGAAAGAACTTCACCAAGCAATATTATCTGTATGTTTGCATGTGCACAGAAAAAATAACATAATTTTAAAGGCAGACAGAGGAAAACAAAACAATCATACATAAAGGTAAACCAATTCAAATCACAACAGACTGATCAGGACAAATCCTCGAGTCCAGAAGAGCATGGAGTAAAGCAGGTCAAGCCTGTAAAACAAATAATTTCCAACCTAGATTAGCCTCTCTAGCAAAGCTATCCTTCAAAACAGATGGGGAAATAAGATATTTCCATGAAAATGACAAGTTCAGAAGATTTATGAGTTCTATACCAGCTCTAGAGAAAATACCAAGAATATTTTCAACAGAAACATAGGATTAGACACACCTAGAAACACAGAGGAAAGAAGTAAGGTCAGTGGATAAATAAAATAAAAAAAAGAAAATAAAGAAAGTGATATACTAAGAGATAAAAGAGACAAAAATAGTAAAGAGCCAACATATCTTAGTAATATCAATCAATATTAACCACCTCAGCTCTCCTATCAAAAGACACACACTGACAGACTGGACCAAAATGGAATCCAACAATCCGTTTCATTTAAGAAACCCATCTAATCCATAAAGATACTCATAGTCTTAAAATTAAAGAATCGAAAAATAACATTTCATGCACCAGGACTCAGAATACTATCAAGGGTGGCAATTTTAATATCAGACACAGCATTAGAAAAGACAAAAAAGGTCACTACACACTAATTAAAGGAACAATCCAACAAGAAGAGATAACATTCCCAAACATATATGATTTTAATATTGGAGCACCTACCTTTATTTACAAATTACTGCTAAAATTAAAAGATCAACTAAACATTAACACAATCTTAGTAGGGTATTTAAAAGAGACAGATCAACTAAACCAAAAACTGAAAAAATTTTAAGAGCTGAAACATATCCTTGAACATGGACTTAGATATATACAGAGTAGTCCAACCATCCATAGCAGAGTACACATTCTTTTCAACAGCACATGGTACCTTTTCCAAAATAGAACACATACTAGTCCACAAGGCCTGTTTAAGTAAATATAAATGTATGGAAATTACCCCATGCATATTACCTGACCACTGTGCAATGAAAGTAGAAATCATTGACAGAAGAAAATTTGGAAAAGGTAGAATCTCTTGGGAAACTAACAGCATACTCCTAAACAAACAATGAGTCACAGAAGAAATCAAAGAAATTTTTAAAATTTTGAAAGTTAATGACAATGACTGCACAACTCAACAAAACTTTTATTACACTTTTAAAGCAGTTTTAAGAGAAAAAATTATTGCAAATCATGTGCACATTAGGAAAACAGAGCAAGCCCAAATAAATAACCTAATAAACCTTCAGATACTTGAGAAATGATAATAAACCAGTCCCAAACTGAAACTAAAGAAAGTACAAATGTGAGAATAGAAATTAATGAAAGACACAAAAATGTTATAAAACAAAGCAATGAAGTGAGGAGCTGGTTATTTGAAAGAATAAATAAAAGAGACCAACCCTTAGAAAAATTCTCCAAGAGAGAGAAAAGACTTACAAAAATGACAAAGCTGACGTAGCAAGACACTGTGAAAATCCAGAAGATAGTGACTACTTTGAAAAAATATATTCCAACAAGTTCACAAATTTTGAAGGAATAAAATCTACCAAAACTAATGCAAGCAGCCACAAATATACATAATGATACAATCAGAAGCAATGAAATTGACTCAGTAATAAAGAATCTACCACCTAATAAAAGCTTATGACCTTATAGATTCGTAGATGAATTCTATAAAATCTTTAAGGATATTATATTACCAATACTCCTCAAACTGTTCGAAGAAATTGAAAGGGACAGTGTGCTCTTAAATTCATTTATTGAAGCCACTATCACCCTGATCCCCAAACCAAATAAAAACCTAACTAAAAAGGGAACTATAAACCAATCTCTTTAATGAGCATAGATGAAAAAATCCTAAACAAAAATATTAGCAATTAAAATGGAGCATATTTTAAAAAGCTTATACACCAAGATCAACTAGGTTTTATCCCAGAGATGTAAGGATGGTTCAACATACATAAGTCTATAAATATAATACATCACATAAAACGGAGCACTGTCAAAAAAATCATATGATTATATAAATATATGCAGAAAAGGGCTTTTGCCGAAACCCGACAACACTTCATGATGAAAACCTTGAAGAAAACAGGTTTAAAAGTACCATATCTGAATATGATATTGCCAGTATCATAGTAAATGGGAATAACTAAAAGCATTCTCCCTAGAATTAGAAACAAGACAGGTTTCCACTATAACCTCTGCTATTCAGTGTAGTACTTAAAACATTATCTAAAACAATAAGGCAAGATAAATACACAAAAATGATACATACAGGAAAGGAAGAATTCAAATTATCATTATTTGAAAATTACTCTACATGGAATATCCAAAAAATTCCATGAAGAAACTCTTAGAATTAATAACGAATTTCCACAAAGTGGTGGGATACATGATCAACACACAAAAATCATTAGCATTTCTGTCTGCCAACAATGAATGGAAAATAAAGGAAATTATTGAATCAACACCATTCACATTCACTTCAATTAAAATAAAATACTTAGGAATTAAACCAACCAAAGAAGTGAAAGATTTCTACAAAGAAAACTACAGTACTCTAAAGAAGAATTGTGAACAGGACATTAGAAAATAGAAAAGAGATCCCTTGCTCCTGAATAGAGAAAACCAAGATTGTCATAATGGCCATTCTCCCCAAACTTCCATACAGGTTCTATGCAGTTCCAATCAAAATGCCAACTCATACTTCTGAGATCTAGGAAAACAATTCTAAAATTAACTCTGAATAGCAAAAGTAATTTGGGACAACAAGAGAAAAGCAACTGGCATAGCAATATCTGACTTCAAGCTATACTACAAGGGAATAGTGATAAAAACAGCACTGGTACTGGAACAAAAGCAGATATGTGGATCAGTGGAACAGTACTGAAGATACAGAAACCTTCCAATATATATATATTCAACTATTTGAACTGTGACAAAGAATCCAAAATCACACATTGGAAGAAAGATAGTCTGCTTAACAAGTAGTGCTAGGAAAACTAGTTATCTGTTTGTAGAAGATGAAACAGGACCTTTGTCTCTCACCATACTATATTTAAATCAAAATGGATCAAAGATCTAAATATTAAAACAAAACATTAAATCCCCTGAGAGATAAAATATGTGAAACATTTGAAGACATAGGAGTAGGAAAAGATTTTCTAAATAGAACCTCAGTCATAAGGGAAATAGCAGCAAGAAGCAACAAATGGGATTATATCAGACTAAAAAGCTTCTCTATGGAAAAAAAAGCTATAAAGAGATAATGCACAGAATGAGAAAAACAGTTCCCCTATTCCTCAGACAGAAGACAAATATTTATAATGTATAAAGAACTAAAAAATACTAAAACTCTTAAAAATAAAGACCCAATCAAGAAATGGGCCAGAAAAATGAACAGAAACCTCAAGCAATATAAATTGTCCACAGGTAAATTAAAAAACATTCAATATCTCTGGCTATTAGAGAACTGTAGTTTAAAACAACAAAAAGGATTCCATTTTACTGCATAAAGAATGACAATCATTAGGAAATCAAACAATAACAAATGTTGACATGGTTGTGCAAAAAAAAAAAGGGGAAATTTTCTACATTTTTGGTGGGAATGCAAACCAATAGAACCATTATAGAAATTGATATGGAGAGTTCCCAAATGAATAAAATAAATTCCATATGACCAACCTATCCCTCTGCTAGGTATCATCCCCAAAGAGCTTAAGTGGTCATATTACAGCAATACTTGTTTGCCAATGTTAATAGAAGCACAATTACTAATAGCTAAATCCTAGAATTAGCCTGAATACCCATCAACAGATAACTAGATAAACAAAGTGTGATATACATGTGTGTGTGTGTGTGTGTGTGTGTGTGTGTGTGAATACTACTTGGTTACGAAGAATGACAAATTTGAAGAATTTATAGGAAAATAGATGCATCTGGAAAACATAATGTTGTGTGAAATACATCAGATACACAAGCTTGAATAACACATGTTCTCCCTCATTTGAGTGAGGCAAAGTACAAGCAAAAAAAATGAACAAAGATGGATACAAAGGGACAAGGGGACAGATAATGCACAATTGGGAGATGGTAGAATGGAACAAGGAGAGGTAAAAGGGAAACAAAGGGGAAATGAGATGTATAAATACATGCCATGTACAGGAAATTAATAACCCTAATCAACATGAATATTATGAGGCATAACATCTGCAAAGACAAATACTATAAACAAGAATTAAAAAGCTGATTGGAAAATCAGAGGAGGAGGGAGAGGGAAAGAAAGGGGAAATTGATTAAGAAAAACTGTAATATGTACATGTGTCCACTCCCCAAGATGATTATAAACATTAATTACAAACATGTACTAATGAAATAAAATAAACAAGAAAATACATGATATTGACAGAAGACACTGTGTTTTTGTACCACAAAAGGCGGTATATAGTGAGAGAGTGTTTCTGAAAAAATGATTTAACTTCTTAACCTAGAAAAAGAAGTTTAAAAAGAAACAAGAGAGTAATTTGAAGGTTAAAATGTGTAGAAAATATGCACACACATATATTTTGTTCATAAATATGATAATTTTTACTAATAACAGCTCTTAGAAATATTAAAATATTTTCCAGCAATATATTTTAACATATTTATAAATTTTAAATTAAGAAATTTTTCTTTTCAGAATTCTTAAAAGATTTATCTAATTTGCTTTGTTGCTTAAGTAATTTTTCTGCTTATGTGTGGGTATTTTCCAACAGATGCTTATTATTCTTGCACAAATGTTATATATGGTCTGTTAAACTGGCAACTTGCAAGCTGCTTTATCCATTTCAGCTTCAATTTTAAACAACAGCATTAACAACTAGTCCACTAGATGGCACCCAAGATAAAGTTTACCCCTCAAACAGCCTCAACTCCAATTCATCTTTTAAAGACACAGTTAAAGTATGCCATGAGTAGGTACCAAATACTCACAATGAAGGGAAACATTATTTGTCCTAAACATGAGCTATGAAAAAATAACAGCACCATGAATAAAAATGGGGAAAGGGGATTTAGAAAGGGAGGTGGGTAGGAAAGGAAGAGATTAAAAGAAAAAGAAAAAAAATCCATGTTATGCATTTGTATCTACTCACCAATGTGAGTAGCTCATATACAGCAAACATGTAGTAATAAAATAAAAATTTTAAAAAGCAGTTGCAAGTGAACTCTTAACTTTTGATTCATGATTGCTTTTTGACAGGTATTTATTGGTTGGTATCAATTTAAATTTTATTTTCCAGGGTAGGATAAAGAAGATGTGGTTTTTGAATGGATGAATCCAGTGTCTTTGAATAGATTCATATAGAATAAAACATTTAAAACTGTGGGATTGATAATAAATTGATTTTATATGGTATATATAAAAGAGCACAGAAGTCTTCATTTGAGTAAAAGTTTTTATGGACTAAGAAATTATTTGGAAAAGATTTTTAATTTCCACTTAAGATTATTCAATTAATTAAAAAATTGGTCTTTAACAAATCAGTTTATCAGCTATTTTTTGTTTATGGGAAATTGTTATTGTTGAATGATTCAAAATTTGACATTTTGGCTGGTTTATGTTCTTATGGAGAGTTAATCCTAAAATAAAGATTTTTATGTATTGAAAAAAATTACAGAAGCAGTATAAATGTATACTCTCTTGATAAAACTTACCTGGGAGATTATCTACTTTATATTGTAGAAGATCTTGACTTTCATATTTTCTGCTATACCTCTGTGCCTGTTCCTCAAGAATGAGGACCATGCAGACAGTTGGGGCTAAAGGTGTGCGACAGAGAGGTTCTGAATAATAGTGATGACTCATGTTATCTCTCTTCTTTCTATTTTTATTTTTCCAGTGTTGAGAATTGAACCTAGGATGCTCACACTGAGCTACACCACCAGCCCTCTTTTATTTCTTTTTACTTTTGAGACTGTCTTGATAAGTGGCTAAATTGCCAAGTTGGAGTGAACTTTTTGTCCTTCTTGAGCCTTCACAGTTGTGAAGATTTCAGGTGTGTGTCATCAGTCCAAGCTGAACTGCCCTCTTTAAACTAAAACTGTGTATTGCTTTATAATAATAATAATTATTATTATTATTATTATTATTATTACTATTATTATTATTATTACTTTGTACCAGCAATCAAACTCAGACCCTTGAGCTTGCAAGGCAGGGGGCGGAACCACTGAGCTAAATACCCAGCCCTTGTATTGCTTTTTTTGATTGAAGCTTGCAAAAAATATTCTTAGCAGTAAGTGTGGAAATAGCTCTAGATTATACTATGATTGATAAACTTGTCACTATTATTCAACAAACATCTCTTGGGAAAAAGAAATACTTTGCAATACTTATCCCTTGAAAAAATATTTTGCTAAGAGGAAACATTTTATTAACATTTATATATAAACTTCTTATTTTCCCATTATGTCTCAATATCTAACAATAATTTTACCTGAAGTACATTTGCCCAAATCAGGACCTAATATCTGAGATTGAACTTAATACTTACTGAGCATGGAGTCAAGGGCGCAAGCACTTCATTGAACAAAGTGAACCTGAAAGGCCTGGATTAGTCCTCCACATTGTTCAGCTCAAGAAAAAGCCAGGGGAGTTAATCACTGAGACTGCACAGGGTCCAGTTTTTACTGGGGAAGTAGAAATTGGACAAGTAATCTGAAATTACCTATAAATGTAAGATGCAAAATTCCAGATATAAAGGAGCTGAAAAACAAGCAATAGGCTATGTTCAATTGCTGGGCTTGGAAAAACATTTTGATATAGCAAGACAATTTTTAACTAAATGAAATTTCCCAAAGCCAGTAGCAAATTTATAATATATTATGGTAATGAACAAAATATGAGGCCTAAAATTTTAATACGATATATAATATAAGACTCACAGTCGCATAAGCTGACTAAATTTTATGATATATATAT
>NW_022900936.1:36337941-36338704 GCF_012274545.1 Fukomys damarensis
CTTTAGGTATACAGTACAGTTACATTCATTATTGGGATCTTGTACCTTTACATGACAGGTCTTGGTTCTCATTTTTTCCCCTTGTCTCTGCCCTCCCTTCACCCCTCCTCACTTCGCCCTTTACAAACACTTCATTTCCATATTTTCATTTTCTCTTATTGTTTCCTTTTCCATTATTAGCTTTCCCCTACCCTGCCCAATTTCCCTACACCTTTAGCCCCTTTTTTCCTATTTCACATTGTCCATTATATCATTAGGATCTTATGTATTATTATAGTTAATTCACACCAGAAAAAACTATTTGGTGTTTACAAATCTGTGATTTATTTATTTTACTTAAGAGCATATCCTCAATATATATCCATTTACCTATGAATGAATCTAATTTCTCATTCTTTATGGCTGAGTAATATTCCTTTTTTATAGAAAAACCACATCATTATCCAGTTTCCAAATGATAGGAAAATGAGCTGTTTCCAAGTTTTAACTATTACAAACTGTGCCACTATAAACATAGGTGTGCATACATCTCTGTGATATGATTCTTTTTTTTTTTATTGAGTTTATAGGTACATTTAGGGATACAGTACAGTTACATTCATTGTTGGGATAGAAAAACCATCATTATCCAGTTTCCAAATGATAGGAAAATGAGCTGTTTCCAAGTTTTAACTATTACAAACTGTGCCACTATAAACATAGGTGTGCATACATCTCTGTGATATGATTCTTTTTTTTTTTATTGAGTTTTTAGAGACATTTA
>NW_022900936.1:36343506-36381919 GCF_012274545.1 Fukomys damarensis
CACTCCCACCAACAGTGGAGAAAGATTCCTTTCTCCCCATAATCCAACCAACATTTGCTATTTTTTGATTTCTTGATAGCAGCCATTCTTTTTGGGGTGAGGTGGAATCTCAGTGTTGTTTTCATCTGCATCTCTCGAATGACCAGTGATGTGGGACATTTTTACATATATTTACTTGCTGTTTTTACTTCTTTGTGAGAGAAATGCCCATTTATTTCCGATGCCCAATTTTGAATCGGGTCTTTATAAATGGGGGTACTGATAGTTTTGGGTTCTTTATATATTATAGATAAAGGTCCTTTGTCTGAGGAGCAGCTGGTAAAATTTTTTTCCCATATTGTAGGTTGTCTCTTACTTCTGTTGATGGTTTCTTCAGCAGTGCAGAAGCTTTTTAATAAGATGAGATCCCAGTTGTTGATCCTGTCTGCTAGTTCCTGTGCTACTGAGGATTTGTTCATAAAATATTTTCCTGTGCCATTGTCTTCAAGAGTTCTGCCTAACTTATCTTCCAGCAAGTTTAGTGTTTCTGTTTTAATATTTAGATCTTTAAACCACTTAGATTTTAATTTAGTGCATGGTGAAAGATAAGTGTCCAGTTTTAATCTTTGGCAGGTTGAGATCCTGTTTTTCCAACATCATTTACTAAAGAGGCTATTTTTCCTCCACTGAGGATGGTCACCTCCTTTGTCAAAGATGACATAGCTCAGTACATCTGGATTTGTTTTTGTGTCTTGCAATCTGTTCCACTGATCCTCAGGTCTGTTTGTTTGCCAACACATGCTATTTTGATCACAGTGGCTTTGTAGTATAGTTTCAAATTGGGAATTGTTATACCTGCTACCACATCTCTGTTGTCTAGGATGGCTTTTGCTATTCTAGGTCTCTTATGGTTTCAAATGAATTTTTTATTTCTTTTTTTTCTAGATCTCTGAAGTATAGTGTTGGGATTTCAATTGGCATTGCATTGAATCTGTATAGCAGTTTTGGTAGTATGACTATTTTCACTATGTTGATTCTTCCTACCCAGGAGCAGGGGATATCTTTCCATTTTCTTATATTGTCTCTGATCTCTTTTTTCAGAGTTCTGTAGTTCTTTTTAGAAGTCTTTTGCTTCATTTGTTAGATTGATTCCTAGATACTTCATTTTTTTTGGATGTTATTGTGAAAGGAACTGTTTCCCTAATTTCTTTCTCAGTGAGTCTGTTATTTGTGTACAAGGAGGCTATTGATTTTTGAGTGTTGACCTTGTATCCTGATACTCTGATAAAAGTGTCAATTAAGTCAAGAAGTCTTTTGGTGGAGTTTTTTGGGTCTTCAATGTAGAGTATCTTATCATCAGCAAAAAATGATAGTTTAACTTCTTCCTTTCCTATCTTTATTGCTTTAATTTCTTTCTCTTGTTTAATTGCTGTGGCTAATGTTTTCAGAACTATATTCAAGAGGAATGGTGAAAGTGGGCATCCTTGTCTTGTTCATGATTTTAACATGAAAGTTTTCAGTTTTTGGCCATTTAATATGATGTTGGCTGTTGGTTTTTCATAGACAGCCTTTATTAAATTGAGATATAGACCATCTAGTCCAATTTTTTGCAGGGTTTTTGTCATGAATGGGTGCGGAATTTTGTCAAATGCTTTTTCTGCATCTATTAAGAGGATCATGTTTTTTTTTCCTTGACTTTGTTAATATAGTATATTACATTTATTGACTTATGTATGTTGAACCATCCTTTTAATTACATTTTTAATTTCACTGATTGTAATTGGGGTGTTTAAAATGTTTTTTTCTTCTTTGTTCTTCTTTAGTAATGCAATAGTATCTAAAAATCTGTCCATTTCTTCTGTGTTTTTCATTTTATTGGAGTACAGGTTCTCAAAGTAGGTATTGATGATCCTCTTGATTTCTATTGGATCTGTTGTGACTTTAGCTTTTTCATTCTTGATTGCATGGATCTGAGCCTTTTCTTTCCTTTTTTGATAAAGTTGGCTAAGGGTTTATTGATTTTATTTATTCTTTCAAAAAACCAATTCTTTGATTCATTTATTTTTTGTAACATTTTCTTAGTTTCCTTTGCATTCATTTCTGCTCTAACCTTTAAAATTTCCTCTCTTATTCAAGCTTTGGGATTTTCTTGCTCTTGTTTTTCTAGTAGTCTAAGATTTATCATTAAGTTATTTGAGCTTGCTCTGTTTTCCTAGTGTGGGCATTCAGCGCTATGAATTTTCCATATAGAACTGCTTTCATTGTGTCCCATATCTTCCTGTATGTTGTATTGGCATTTTCATTTATTTGTAAAAACTGTCTAATTTCTTTAATTTCCTCTGTGATCCATTGATTGTTCAAAAGGTGTTGTTCAATTTCCATGTGTTTGTGAAGTTCCTATGGTTTTTTATGCTAGTGATCTCCAGCCTGATTGCACTATGATCTGATAATATACAGGGAATAACTTTGATTCTTTTGCATTTATTCAGACCTGTTCTGTGAGCTAGTATGTAGTGTACCTTGGAGAATAACCCATGTGCACCTGAAAAGAATGTATATTCTGATTTTGTGGGGTGGAACCCTCTATAGACGTCTATTAAGTCCAGGTGTTCAAAAGCTTGGTTGAGTTCTATCATTTCATTGTTGATTTTCTGCCAAGATAAATCTGTCTATTTGTGATAGTGGGGTATTTAGATGCCCCACTGCAATTGTATTAGTGCTTATTTGGTTTTTCATGTTACTTAATATTTGTTTTATATAGTTGGGGCATTCATATTTGGTGCATATATGTTTATTATTGTCATCTTTTCCTCTTGAATTGTTCCCTTTAAAAGGATGTAGTGGCCTTCTTTGTTTCTCTTAATCAGTTTTGGTTTGAAATTTACTTTGTCTGCAAATAAGATTGATAACCCTGCTTTTTTCTGGGCTCCTGTCACATGGAGAATTATTTTTCCACACTTTCATTTTCAGTCTATGGGCTTTTTTTTTTTTTTGTACTAGGTTTGTTTCTTGTATAGAGCTTATTGTTGGATTTTGCTTCTTAATCCATTCTGTCAGTCTATTTCTCTTGATTAGTGAATTGAGTCCATTGACATTGATGGTTATAACTGATATGTACTGACTTATTATTGTCATGTTATTGTCCTTTTGTTGACTCTTTAATTTTTCACCCTGTTCTTTTTGTTTCTTGCATTGCCTATTTGATTTGGTCTGTTGGTCTCATGCTGTTGTTACTGTCATTGTCTTTTTCTAGTATATTGTTTAGAATTCCTTATAGTGATGGTTTGGTGTTCATGAAGTTTCTTAGGTGTTCTTTGTCATGGAAATATCTTATTTTGCCATCCATTTTGAAAGAAAGTTTTTCAGGATACATCAGTCTAGGTTGGAGGTTTTTTCTTTTAGGACTTGACATATCTCACTCCAGGCTCTCATTGACCTGAGGGTTGGTGTTGAAATGTCGGCTGTGACTCTGATGGACTTCCCTTTGCATGTGATTTGTTTCTTTTCTCTTACTGTTTGTAGTATTTTGTTCTTCTGTTGGGTTTCTGGGATCTTGATTATTATTTGACTAGGTGTAGGTTTTTTGTTTTTTTGTTTTTTTAAATCATGGCAATTTCGAGTCCTATATGTCTCACTTATCTGTATGTTAAATTCTTCCCCTCTGTTTGGGAAGTTTTCTGTCATTAATTCTGTGAACAGTTTTTTTAACTCATTTGTATTTTCTCCTGCTACTTCACATATTCCTATCAGTCTTATGTTATTCTTCTTTGCATCATCTAGGAGTTATTGAATCAATTTCTAAAGATCCCTTAATGTTTTTAAGAGCCCTCTCTTTTCACAGTCACTGACTGAAATCCTATCTTCTATATCTGAGATTCAATCTTTGCTTTCTTTCATTCTATTGCATACATTTCAATCTAATTTTTAAATTCCTAGATATCTATTTGAATCTGTTTTATGAATTCCATTTCTTTCCTCTGTTGGGTATTCATTGTTTCCATTTCTTTCTTATACTGGGACTTCATGGCTTCTATCATGGTCCTGAACTCATCTTTTTTTCTCATTTTCTGTTCTAGGGTCTTGAATCATGACTTCCATTTTGCTCACCATCTCTATGGTTATCTGGGAAATTATTTCCATTTTGAATTTTTTTAGAACCTGATTGATCTGTTTTGTTACTTTGCATGTTATGGGTTTAGGGTGTCCTGCTGGTTCACTATATCAGACTTTTCATCTTCATTTGCCCTTACTCTTTGCCATTGGTGAACTGGAAGTCTGTCTTTGTGTCTTGCTTAAGTGTTTTCTTGTTTTTATTTTTGTTGTTGGGTTGTTCTTAGTTTAATTTCTGGGTTATTACTTAAAACTTCCTTATATTGTTTGCTTCAGTTTTTGAGTCTCTAATGACTCATAGACATTCTCATTTTCATAATATCAGAGAAAACAACTCATTAAATCAATCACAATCCTTTATCCCAATTGATACAGTCAGAAATACAATAGGATCAAGCACAAATTGCAAATTGACCACTTGTGGTAGTTATTAATCTATCACTTTTAAACCATGAGAATTAAATTAAAATGAACAAGCAGCCAAAAATATGTTTGCAGTGAATACACTTTTCAATATAGCATTTTTACCATAAAAGATGAGGGCTTAGACAAAGTTATGATGAGAGGAGTAGATAAGGGAAATAATTAGAGAAGGTTTCAAGTGAAGCCAGCAGACAAAGAATGACCATACAATCTTTAGAAATTCAAAGGGGATAGACAGAGTGCAAGAATAAGGACAAGAATATATCCCATTAACAGTAATAGGGGCCACTTTCCCTTGAAACTTTTGACCCATGAGTCAGGTAAAATAACAGAAGAAAAGATGTTCAAAGTTGGGAAATCAGAAAAATACCCTTGATGACCACCTCTGTCTTTGCAGGGTGGGTCCAAAGACTTGCACAGTCAGGATGTCTGACAGTGCAGGGGGGTCTTATGGGGTTCAGGGGCACCCGCGTGGCTACCTTCCCTGGCAAAATGGAATAAGAAGCAAAATCCAACAGTATGTTGTATACAAGAAACACACCTAGTGCAAAAAGAAGCCCATAGACTGAATGTGAAAAGATAGAAAACAATTCTCCATGTGACAGGAGCCCAGAAAAAAACAGGGGTAGCAATCTTATTTGCAGACAAAGTAAATTTCAAACCAAAACTGAATCTAGTGTTATTGATGTAGGACAGTACTGTATCATACCTCTATGAATGTAAAATATCTAGTACCTGCTTTATGATACATAGTCGGGACCATGCTTTATCAGAGCTACATTTAATGATATTACTCTAGAATTTTCTCTTTTCAGATGATGATTAAGAGGCTAATAGAAAAAATGGTGCCAGGTACCACAGCAGCAACGGAACTTTGCTGTTGTCTGGATATTATTATTTTCTTTGTTTTTGTTTTTTTTAATGGAATGTGCTGAATGTCTATAATTTTGTTGAGATGACTGCAGAATCTGGAAAAGCTGCTATGGATGCATAACATACTATTATTAGTCTTTATATATACATATATATATATACACATACACACACACACACACACACACACACATATATATATTAAATTTTGGGAAACTTTAACAGTGCTGCCAACTTTGGAAAAAGTCATCCCAATTTACTGTGTTGACTTGGCATTATATAGAAATGGGCAACCATATTGGTCTAGAAATGTTAATTTATTTATTTTTTCCATGTGTACAGGGATAACACATCGTACTAAATATGTAAGGTCATGTCTACGTGGGTTTGATTACAGAAACTAATAAAGTATTCTCTAAATAATGAAAAAAGAATAAGATAAGACTATAAGAGTGAGAGGCAATTTAAATATGTTCAGGGACCATTTTCATCTCCAGAATTAAGGATTATTTTGATGTTACATCATTGCCTTTTCTCTTTTACTTTCCTTTTTAGTTTTATTTTAGGATTCCCTCTTTTTAATGTTCATACAGAGATTTATTTAACTGAAATACTGAATAATTTCTTTGGTGTGAAAAACTATAATAGCACACAGGATCCTAATGAGACAATTAATAATGTGAAATAGGAAGTAAAAGGCTAAAGGTGTAAGGAAAGTGGGAAGGGTGGGGGAAATGTAATAAGGGAGAGGAAAAAAATATGAGAAACTGAAAAAATGGAAATAAAGTGTTTGTAAATGGGGAGGGGAAGAGGGGGTGAAGGGAGGGCAGGGACAAGGGGAAAAATGAGAAACAAGACATTATTTAAAGGTACAGAATCCCAATGATGAATGTAATTGTATTGTATACCTAGATTGTACCAATAACCTCAATAAAAAGAAAAAAAAATTTTTTTAAATGACAGAAGAAAAGAACATAAAGAAAAAAGAAAAAATGATAAAAGAAAAAGTCTGAGTTAGGGCAGGAGCAGGAACTGAAAGGGAGATGAGGGATGATATGGTGAATCATGAGACTGAGCTGGAGAAAGAGGACAGAAAAAGGAAAGAATTTTCAGAGTGGAACGAGGAAAAGAAAGAAAAAAATGAATTATAAGGGTCTTTTTCAGACTATATCTCTGCTTTCATTATATACAAGGTGTGCAGCCATGTGCAGAACTAAGTCCCCTGATCTCAAACTAATCTCAGGCTGCAAGGCCCAGATTGAGCTCCCTGACCTCCTGCAGGGTTGAACTCCACACAGTTCTACCACAGGTTTCCCCTGCCCTTTCTTTAAAGATGTTCAAAGTTGGAAGCTCAGAAAAATACCCTTTATGATCACCTATACCTCTGCAGAGTGGGCCCAATGACTGACACAATCAGGAGGTCTGAGGGGGGGCAGTTTCTAGGGCACCGGTGCAGCTACCTTTCTTGCTGGAGCTGGTGGTGGCACAGGCAGGGGAGGGTGCAGCTACCCATCCTGCTGAACTGGCCCAAGCAGGCCTGAGGGAGAGCAGATCTCAGAGCAGCCATCCCAAATCTCACCTTCCTCAATGGGGTTGGTAGCATGCAGGCCTGGACTTTTTTATTTTAAAAAAACATG
The DNA here is from genome assembly GCF_012274545.1 of Fukomys damarensis. Lineage (NCBI taxonomy): Eukaryota > Metazoa > Chordata > Mammalia > Rodentia > Bathyergidae > Fukomys > Fukomys damarensis. Next base: position 36,350,529 of record NW_022900936.1, read on the forward strand.
AAACGTTCTCACAAAGTTCTCCAAGAGGGACTGGAACTTGCAGTACTCCTGACTGAGCCTCACAGAGAACTAGGGTTATAGGAATGAGCCACAATGCCTGGCCCCTTATGAAGTATTTTTTTAATTGTCACAAGCAGTAAAAATTATTTAGACAGGGCCAGGAATTTAGCTCACTGGCAGAGTCTGCCTCACAAACACAGGGTCCTGAGTTTGATCCCCTGAACCCGCCCCCCAAAATTACTACGATATTAAACTATTGGTCTGAAATGAGAGTTTCACATAGTTTAACATGCAGGCCAAATGTGGACAAGTCTTCCATGCTGAAGATAAATGATGGCTGTGTAAAGTAGGGGTTTCAGTATGGTTGGTTTGTAATTGTTCTTCAGGAGTGATTTTGGAGGTTGAGTATGGTTGATTTATTTTGGTTTTCACATTTTTGCCTTCCCACAAAAGACATACCTCTTTATCTGCCTGATCTTGTTTGTCACTCAAGATTAATTTAATGAACTATTGTACTTAGTTCAGTAGGAAAAAGTGTTACAATTCTTTTTCACCATTCTTTAACAGTTAACGGTGAAGTGTTGAATGTCACCAGGGAAAAGTTACTGAGGTGGATGGCTGTTTATAAATTTTCCACCGCTCCACGTGGGCTTTCCTACATCCATTTACTTCAAGTTTATTCAATTACTTATAGCAAGCACACCTTCAAAGTTTAAGATGGTTTACAAAGTAAAACTATTAAAGCTTGGATAAAGTATAGAAAGAAGGTAAAAGTATTATCTTGATGTAATTCACAAATAGAGAACTAAAGAATAAATAGCTTTGAGACATCTCATAACTGGACAAAATGCAGACAAAGCCATGTAATGTCTACTTTATGATGTGATTCAACACATTTCTAGCTTTGAACTTGTAGAGAAATTTTCACCCAGCAAGAAGACATATTATGTAGCCCAGCAATAATAAAGAAAGAGGAATCTGTACCTTTGGGTTCAGTATTGAAGGGTTTACGCCAAGAAAGAATCTTTAACCATTAATGACATCACTAAGTTACATATGGAAAGTATGAGTTAGAATTAATATTACTTGTCCAATTTTACTGAAAGAATAAAGAAGTTACAGTACTAATTATCATATACCGAGATGCTAAAAACTTGTTACAAAACCATATTATTATAGTTTTTATTTAAATTTAAGATATTACTTACATTTTCTTCTTTTATTTTCTATTTCAAGGTTTATCCCACCATTTTAGAGTGAGGGCAGCATTTTCAGGCTTTTCTTATGATTTGACACATAAAGCAATTCAGTACTTGTGGGATTTGAACTAAGATATTTTCATTAATTCAATATGCTATTGGAAAGGATCTGGGAAAGTGAAATGTTTACTGAAAGTGTGTATAGCTATCTTCTAAAATTGTTTCATTTTCTCAGATCTTAAAAAAATGATACATTGCTGAAGTTAACAACTCAAATGTTTCGGTAACATTTATCAAGGCCAGGGCAACCTAACCTCTGCTCTGGTCATTATCAGGATCTTCAAGGATCCAAGTTACAGCTATAAATCGCCTTGGTAGAAGCAATTTCAGCCACATCAGTCAAGATTTTTGTCTTGACACACAAGAGTAGGAGCTTAAAAATAATTCATTGCCTAAGTAAACCACTCTACGAGGCTTTATTAATGATGCATTCTTCTGTTAGCCAATTTTTCAGTGTGAGATAGGCAACTAAAATCAACGTTGATTAAAATGGAAGAACAAATATCTACCTGGCATGAAATTATTTGGACCTAGTATAAAGGGACTGTATGACAGAGAGACTGAGGCAAATATTTTAGAAAATGTATATGGAAAAGGATTTAGTTCCTAAAATACTTAGATGACCCTCACCCCAAAATGAAATTAATTACACAAAGAGTTTCTTAAAATTCAAAAATACTCATTCACTAATTGCAGATATAAAATTAACATAACTAGATTGCTATAATAGAGAGAATGCCAAAAATGAGTCTCAATTATCATTATCAAATATAATAAGGGTAGTTAGGAATTTTCTGCAATTATACTTAGTCCTGGATATTACTTCAGAAAAAAAAAATATATATATACAGGCATAGAAGATGAGCATGAAATAGCTGAAGGCATGCATTTTGAATTGACTTCTGAATTTTCTAATAAAGACATATCCATATTTATTAAGAATGTCTTTGTATTTGTTTCATAATGCCTTAAGGGAACTCACTTCATTCTACTTATTCTTGGACCAGTTGGCTGTGACTCTCCCATCTTCTGTATCTTGCTAAGGATATAAAATGAATATAATGAATATATATTTATAATGCTATAGTTTAAAATGCTTTGAGGAGAAAATGTACACATTATAATGCAACCTTCTTAGTAGAGAGAAATAATATATATTTCAAGTATTTTAAATATCTGTTTAACAAACACACCAATATACCTGTGATTAATTATAAATATCAGTCAAAGCCATATTTCAGCTAGTAGTAAATAATCTCTTTGCCCTTGATAAGAAAGACTTTTTTACAACTGAAATTATTCATTAGGAAAACACATTGGCATACTTATGAAATTGAGCTTTAATTATTGTCATAAAATACAACTAATTTAAACTTTATAGGGCTGGGGATTTAGCTCGCAAGCACAAGGACCCAAGTTTGATCCCCAATACACCCCCAAAAATTACTTCATATTTTAATTGTAAGATGTATCCTTAGTGGATGAAAATTTACTACTAAAGAAAATTAAAATTAACATTATTCTATGAATACATACTAATTTCTTTAAGTAAACTTCATGGATACCCACAAAGAACTGAGTACTCAAAACATAAATATGAATGAAACTACCATCATGCTTCAAGTTGCTAATATTTCAGTCATTGGCACTAACATGCAACAGATAGAATACAAAGGAGAAAATGTACAGAAGACATGTGATATCACCAAGGTGGGGAAATTACTTCTGCTGTGGTGTAACAGAGAGGGTATTTGTGGCAGGTCTCAAGAAATGACTCTGAATGAGTTAGGCAGATAAGACTTAAAATATTCCAGGCATAGAAGATTTGTGATCAAGATGTCTTGTTTTTCTACAGAGAAAGGTAAATCTGAATGATACGAGGCTGGCGAGGGATCAGGACAAGGCTGAAGAAACAGATTGAAATCAAGTTTCTTAATACCTTCTGTATTCTGCCAAAGAATTTAAAATTAATCACATAAGAAGTGAGAACTTACTGAAGATTTTAGATTTGGTAAATCAACTATATAAGTAGTTCTAGACAAATAATTTTGGTGCTGTGCTGTGCCATGGGAAGGAACTGGAGGAGGGGAGAGGAGACATGAACAATATATCAGTTTGTAAAGAAGTCATCCATTTGAAAATAAAGGGGTCCAATTCATACTTGAGGGATTCTGAGTTTGCAAGCTGGCATGATCATTCAATAATTGTGTAAACTTTGGCAAGGCTCTTAGAGCTTCCAGGCCTTACAACCACATGTGAGAAATGGTGATGAAAAGGTCCTACCAAAATGGTTGCTTTCAGTAAGAAACTAAGTTGCTTACAAGTACCATAATTTGATTTCTTATTCTTTAATTAACAACAGAAAATGGGAAAGCAATGATGATCTTTCTTATGAAGAATTGTCTGTGGATATGAAGATAGAAACATAAACTTCTTTTTAGCCTTTTCAGGCTAAGTGATCCTTCTTTCAGTATCTTCCAGTTGGTGGTCTAAGCATACAGAAGAGCAGAATCACATGGTAACTCACTTTATAAATGCACATTTCTGGATCTATTTCAGATCTTCTGAATCAAAATTCCTGAATCTGAGGTGCTGAAATTTCATTGCTATTGTCTAAGTATTTTTAATACTATTATTTGAAAGTTACTATTTCATTTTCTTCCTCTTCCTTTCCCTCCTCTTCTTCCTATTTCAGAACTTTGTATCAACTTTAACTGAGTTTTCAAGATTTCTTCTGGACCTCCTAAAATTATAATTCCTCCTTGACTCTGACATGGAGCATATCAAATTACACAACTGCAATTGGGTGACTAGAGTAAGATCATAGCAGTAGGTAAGAAATTTTACTATTTTTATATTCTGCAGTATGGCATATACATTAGGAAGAATATTTCCCCACTTTTGTTTCTGTGTTAACTATACTTAGAATAAAAAATGTATGAGCACTGATAACAAGCCTGTATGGTACAGTTGCTATATGATGAAATGGAGAAAGAATAGCTTAAATAATTGACCCTAAATCAAAGACCTAGAAAACTGACCTATTTAGGATTAATATCCAGATAGTTCAGGTTTTCTTACTTTTTTCTACTCTTTATATTATATCCTATTTCCCTGGTCTGTCCTGATAAGTCCACTATATTGTTTTCTGACCTTGACACTGTGATTGGAATAAGAATTGTGTGTGTGCCATCATCTCCAACTGGCAGGATTCTCTGGAAAGTGTAGCTAGCCACCTGTCTATATAGCTTCACCTAATGAGAGTAAAAACATGAATAACCAACAATGATATGATATGTATCAATTGTGGGGGAGGGTCAAGTGTTGATTCAAGAAAAGTATTATGCCTCTGTTAGGAAACTCTGTAATATGTTTAGAAGAAAGGGATGGATAAATACCGAAACATTAGGATAGATATCACAGCTTCATGTGGTGGTGAACAAGCATTGAATGTTGCAAAACCCACTGTTTCCAGGTTGCCCTTTTCCTGAGAGACCATCTAAATTGAACAAGATATTGATGTTTAAGGCAATGACTGCATTATCTTCTGTCTTTTTCCAGTGAGAGGAGCTCCTGTTTGTTCTCACTTCATATGGATCAACCACTTATTAAATGTATAATGTTATGCAACTTACACTCTCTGTAACATACTTGACATTTTTCTTGTTTTCTGTCTTTAAAAATCCTAATAATGATAGTAACTATGTTTGAAAGTTTTTGTTCTCAATATTAACTATTAATCATTAGTAAATTTGAATGTTATTTGAATTTATAAGCCAATGAGCACAGTCTTCCTTTTTTATAAATGTAAAATGAGTACTTAGTCCCCAATTATACAGAAAATTTACAGTAAAGAGAATGATACAATAATAAGTATGCATTACTAACTTTCTAGTCTGACATAATGCTTAAAACATCAACCTTATAAGCATGAGTTTGGAATACAAGCAGGTGTGTTTAAAAGGATGGCCCTAGACTCTCAGAGCTACTTGGTTCTGGGAAGAGCAGTGTTGGCCAGGAAGGAAGGGGCTAACTGACACAGCCTGTATCGGGCCTCAATCTAAATCCCACCAGAGGGAGAAACTGTCCCCCTCCTTGGAAGGGAAGAGGTGTGCCCCTGGGATTTCCTGGGTTCCCTTTCTAGGACTCAGAGGCCAGCTTGCAGATAGCAGAATAGAAGGAAGGCAAGTGAGTGAAATCATTTGTCTGAATGAGGAGATCCCCTGGGTTGCTCCCTTGTTTGTTTTTGGAAGGGGCCCCAGAAATTGAATGTGTTAACTTCTTGTGTGACTGTGTGTGTGTGAAAGAAACTTGGCTAGGAGAGTGAGTGGAACAAGGTAAGAAAGCCATTCGTAGCTTCCTCTGTGCACCAAAACAAGGGGAGGGGGCACTTGTGCTTAAAGAGCCCTCCCAGCGTTGCAGAGCTTGTGTGGGTCAGTCCTGCAAGTCTGTGGCTGCACTTAGAAAGGACAAAATGGAGACTCTTGTGATAAGAAACTCTCCATTAGTCCAATCAGGCCTGAAAGAGCTTGGAAGTTCACAGCCAGGCTGACAAGTGAATGAGGCTGGTTTCTGGAAAAGCACCCACCCTTCATTTGTCTTGCATCACCTGACAAGGGAATATCTAATGGTCTTGGGGAATGCTAATACTGAACCAACTGTTCTTAGGTGCATGATTCAGAATTTTGATAAAGATTTTGTGGGGGACTATGAGATAAAACTACAGCCAAAGATACTTAAGAAACTTTGTGAGTTATCATGGTCTCAGCTAAGCCAGACTTGGAACCCAGGGGGAAAAAAAATAAACTAGACAAAAGGAAAGTTATCTGCCTTTGTTTTGTTTACCTGAGACTTTGACAACTTGGAGCCTTGTGTGCTCTAGGAGCTGCTCAAGCTTCTGCCCTGCAGTAAACAGCTGCTAGTGAGAACTATTTAGTTCTGGTCTTAGAAAAACTGCTTCCCAAATTAGCTGTTTTTCCCATGGTGAACTTGCCTCTCTCAGAAAATGTGACATCATTGCAGACACATCCCAGTGTTTCCTCTTTGGAGGAGGTTGAGCTATCCCCTGCATGATTTGAGTTGCTAAGAAGGTGTGGAGTAGGTGGGGAGGAAACCAGAATTGTTATAGGTTAATAGTAAATGAGACAGAGGAAGACATTAGGAAAGCTATGTGCAACAGAGGTATAATTTTGATATGAAAGGATTTTGTATGTTTGTTTCATTAGAAAGAGATAAAGAAAGATATACAAGACTAGAAGGTCTAAGTATGTAGAGAAGGTTTGTGGAAATGATTTACATATGTTTGCTTGTTGGTTTCAAGTTTGTTACAGAAGCTTTACTTTTACAATAACAAAGAGCTTTCATTCCTTTTGATTCTAATTCTATGAGAGATCTATTAATTGGCCTGCAAAAGCTTTGACTAGTCTTGATTTTCTTCTCTTTTTGTTTCATTTTGTTTTGTCTTTCAAGACAGGGCCTTGCTATGTAGTTCAAGTTGGCTGTGAACTCATATGTAGCTCAGGCTGGCTTCAAATCTCAGCAATTTCCCTGTCTCGTTCTCCTGAGTGCTCTAATTATAAGCATGTCCCTTGGTGCTTGAGTGGAACATTGTGATATCGAGATCTGATCTGTATAAAAGTGTGTCACTTTTTCTTCTAAACTGGTACATTCAGGCAATCTTATTTATGATCTGATGGATGTCACCCTGCAAGAGACTGAGTATACCTCAATGGGAAATGACAACAGAGAGTTATGTATTTGTTGTTAGGACAGCGATGCAAATAGAAACATCTTATTAATTGCCAAAATTCTGAATAAAAAGTCAATATTCAATAATGATAACTTTTAACCAGAATAGCCAGTAAAACTTTATTCAGGCAGTCCATATCAGTATTTAAGTACATTTTGTGTGGCTTACATATGATTAGGATCATTTTCAACTGAATTGATTGAGAATTTAAAAATCCAAATATTTTAAATGAAATCTTAGACATCAAGTCTCATAAAAATTAGAAATCTAGACAAATTGTCTAGTGGTAAAGAGAGACTCTCTTGTTTTGGTGGATGCTGAAAACATAACAAGCAGGAGCTCTTCCTGAATTTATAGTAATTATTAAACTCTATAAATGTGGGGGATACTTACTTAGCAAAATGTTACTTACACCTTTCCAAACATACACACAAACACATGTGTGTGTGTTCTTTTTCTCAAATTCATTTCTTCCCAGAAAGAATTCATTTGCTTATTAATAGAGTAACTGAAAAATGTATTGAATTGATATCTTCTATGAGGTCCTTCCTCATCTTTCTACTTATTGTGATATTCCAGCAAAAGGTTGTAAAACATGTGGTCTCCTCAAAATAAGTTTTCCAGAAAAAGAGGTATACTTATTGTCTCTCTCTTTGGGTGTCACATTTTCTCAGAAACATGTTCCACATTTTCCTTATCTATTCTCCACTTGATAGGCAATTGGGCTGTTTCCAAGTTTTATCTATTACAAACTGTGTCACTATAAACATGGGTGATCATATATCACTGTGGTGTGATTCTTTTAATTCTTTTGGAAAGATACCCAGCAGGGGAATAGTCAAATGGGGCTTCTATTCCTAGTTGTTTAAGGTAACTGTATTGTATACCTAACATGTACCAATTTAAAAATAAAAGAAACATGTTCCAAGTTCTAGTGTTATATCAAACATAAAGTACTATTGAGTATTCTATGAGGTCATTTTCAGAAATAGCAGAAAGGTATTTTTAAAAATGCAAAAGTAGGTCATATTGCCTTAATCCTGTATTTTGTCTTTCAAAAGATGAAGACTGAATTAAAATAAACAAAGAGGCACTACAGATGCTTGTTTTGTGAATCAAAATACAGACCAAGAGCTGGTGCATATTTGAGGAATGTACATAACTCTTATTCAAACCAATGTCTGTTATTTACCTAGGTTACAGTTTTTCTTTCTTTCTTTTGATAATGTGAAAAAAATCAATAAATACTATACTTTTCCTTCACTTCACAGTTTCCTAGATTGAAGTGCTTATGATTTGTTTTTATGCAACTTCTTTGTTTTTTCTTCAGTTGGTTTTGTGTGTGTGTATGTGTTTGCATGGGTGTGCCCAGCATTCTTTGAAAACATGGCTATAGGAATTTATGAATGAAAATTGGCAAGTTCTAATTCTAGTCCTTAAACCTCATTTTCACAAACTTTAGAAAAGTTAATTTTAATTTCTTCAACATAGGTTTATTTATTTTAAAATATCTGAGAAAAGATATAATATAGAAAACATATTGACATATAAAATGCTGCCAATTTCAAACAAAACTTTTATTTACTTATAAGAAAAGGTTTAAAATATTTGTAAAAATGATTTTTAAACTGTTTATTGACAACAATGCCTTCATCCACATTTCTAGATCTCCAAATTAGGTAAGTAATTTAAAAAATAAATACAAGTAGATATTTAAAATATTTCTTTCTTATTAAATATTTCTCTACTCTCATCAACAATAGAAATCTAAATTTAGGGCCAGGGATTTAGCACAGTGGTGCTGTGCCTGACACAAGCCCAAGGTCCTGAGTCCAATCACCACTAAAAAAAAAAGGAAGAAAACAAAACTTGATTTTTAGCTTAAAATCATAGAACTAATATGAAACAGAGATGTTTATTTGGGCACTTCTTATCTAATCTCCAGCTTCAAATATAGCATAGCATAAAATCTGTAAATATTTATTTCTCTAATTGTTTTAGTTATACTATCAGTATTTTTCAGTATTCTTACAATACTTTAATTTTGTTAAAATGCTTCCATTTATAACCTTTATGCACAACATTTTATTTTATTTGGGCTTTGAGGGAACGGAGGGAAAGTTGTCAAGAATCTTAGTTGCTTTCATTCTCTGTGATAAAATACATGAGAAAATCAACTTAAAGATTTATTTTGACTCACAATCTCAAAGGTTTCAGTACATAGTTGCTTGGCCCCATCTCTTGGGACATGAGATATGAGGAAGAATTCTGGTAGAGAATAGGTGGTAAAGTGAAGCTGCTCATGGAGAGCTTGGACTTGGAGGAGGAGCAAAGGATACTCTCTATGACCCGCTCCTCCTATTTTACCCCACTTTGTGATGTTTCCACCACCTCCTAGAAAAACCACAAGCTGGGCACCAAGCCTTCCACAAATGTATTTCTGGGAGACATTCCAAATCCAAAGAGTAACAGAGGCATTGCATTTACTGTTAAAGATAATGTAAAGAATTAAAATATCTTTCTGCACTCTCTGTATTTTTTCAAATATTGTGGATTCCTTACAATAAAGTATTACTATTTCCCAGCTGTTTTGGACAAATTTTTCCCTAAAAATTCTATGCTGAGACTATAAACCCCAACATGAATGCATTTAGAGACACACACATTGGAATATAATTAAGACTTTAAAGTTGAGGCCCTAATCCAACTAGACTACTATTTTTGTAAAGAGAAGAAAATAAACAAGAGATTTCTACACATTCTCATGTGCACACACACACACACACACACACACACACACACACACAAAGAGACAATGTAAAGATGAAGCAGAAAGATGTAAATCTATGAACTCAGAAGAGATTCCTCAGAAAACAGTAGCCCTCAGGGCACTGTATCTTGGAATTCTTGCCTCCTCTAGAAATGTGGAAGGTAATTCTTTGTCATGTAGCCCCTCACCCTCAGCTATTTTGATGTGATATCCAAAGCAGAATAATAGATGTGTTCATTTTGTTATTAGACATTTTTATTCTGATAAGGTTTGTTGAGAGTGAAGCTGTTGGGGAGAAAATTTGAAGTTGTGGCGACATTTATATTAGAATACTACATATTCATGGCAATCCTGCTGACCTTATAATTTGGCCTATGCACTCTTAACTGTACCTTTGACTTTGTCTCCTCCAGATTTAAAAGCTATGTAACTACCAAGATGACAATACCTGGTGCCTATTGAAGGCCTTTACACAGACACACTGTAGAGTAATTCTTACTGCTGATCACCACTATGACTCTCTTCAGCTGGAAGTAGCCAGAGCTGTCTTTGCCCTTTGCCCCCTCACAGGGGTTAGGGGAACTTCTTTGGGGAGTATTGCATATAGGTAATAATTAGATATTCTGTAGGCAGTTAGACAGGGCCAGGCCAGGAGGAGCTAACATGGACAACAGTCAAAGCACATTCACTAGGGCTGGGGATTTAGCTCAGGGGTTCTGCAACCTTTCTCACAAGTGCAAGGACCTGAGTTTGATCCCTGGTACCAAAAAAAAAAAAAAAAAAGAAAAAGACACATTCACTTAAGTCCAGAATTGTAAAAGGAGAGAAACTACTATACCCTTGTGCTTCCCCTAGGAATAAATAGCAGTGATTGATATTATAAATAGGTATCAATCACCTGGTGAGGGGAGGTCTTTCTAGAAAATATCCCTGACCACCACCCTACTGAAAATACTTGTACACTTGCTATGTGACTTGCTCCCTCATTTGACCCTCATTTAATCAATATAACCTGGGTGACTATATTTGTAATCTTATTGTTTAGTCATGGTTTTGCCCAGGCTCATGCCCACCTTGTAATTTTCCATTGGGTCTTATAGTTTTGTCCCACTTTGTACCCACCTCACCACATGGCTTAGCTGTATAAACAACTTTGAGAAGTGGGAGGGTGGACAGCCCACTTTCTGGTTCCCCTTCTGTCTCTCTTAGACAGCTTTCTTTCTCTCAATAATTTTTTACTACTCTTAACAACAACAATAACAATAAAGAATACTACATAGGTAATTTCAAGGCCATTTCAAGTTAAAAGACGAACTAATCAATAACTTGGAAAATACCCCTAAATATATTTTTTATTTTCTCATATGCCAAGTCATATAATATTTTTTTCCACAGTCAATTGCCTATATTCATTATTGTATAGTGGTCACTATAATTATACCCACCATTCAGAGGTCATCTTATTTACCTACCACTAAACATTTAGCATTTTTCTTAACATTGCAATAATTTCTTAATATAAATATCAACCCATCTCTTAGAAGACTGAAACCCAAAATGCTGTTTTTACAAGAATGTGCACTTACATAAAGTTTCAAGTAGTTTTTCTTTCCTTTCCTTTCTTTCTTTTTTTTTTTTTTTTTTTTTTTTTTTTTTTTTTTATTTTTTTTGCTTTATTGTCTAGAGAATTAAGAATTATCCTCTGGCTGATCAGGTCTGTTTTGTTAAAAGGACTTTTGGCTATGAATGACTTTTTATTGCCATTTAGATTAAAAGTAAGCATTGTATTACTTTGCGATCTCAGTATCAGACTCCCCCAAATTTTAATTTAGCTACCTATTTTCATGTTACATTCACAATGAAGAAGTAGAAAGAGCTGGCAGTGATGTCAAGAAACTGCAACATTTTGTCTGCAGCTAATGAAGAGCTGCCAAAAGATGTTGTAATATTAATGATTTGATTAGTGACAGTTTTCATTGGAGTTCTCCTGTCATCAAGAAATTAACATGTGGAATTGTTTCACATATTTTCATACATTTTATTTTATTTGTGTTTGAAATTTTAAAAGATGTAAGCTAGCTTTGGTTTCTTTTTGTCATGGATTCATTCCCTTAATTTTCCACAGAAATTAGTGGAATCTGTTTTCAGACTACTAAGCTCAATAACCTTGACATGTTCGGCTGAATTTGGTTGGCACACTACTTCTGAAACCACTAATCTCTCTTTTTTCTCACTGACTTTTATGCTTCTGAGTTAGAGCTCTGTTCTTATTCCTTTCCAGCAGTTTAGAAGGAAGTAAACCACATTAGAACTTTGGCGGCCAACGATTGAAAAACAGGGAATTTGCAGTACTGAAATGAAAGAGATGGCAGATCCATTTTAATGAATTTTTAGACTAACCCATAAATAGGTCTGTGGAAAGGAAAAGAGGATTTTTATCATACCAGAAAATTAGTTACCTAATGTTAATGATACTATATCAGTTTGCAGATATAGTTTAAATAATTAATAGCATGAAATTCATTTTCCCTTGTAAAGGAATAGAATAATTAGCAGACAGACATGGCCAATCATCAAATACACTAAAAAATAAAATGACTGTTTTCATGAAAGAGACAATGTTAACCTTTTGATGATTGTCCAAATGTGTATATATGTGCAAGTGACCTGTATAATTATACAGATGTGTGTACTATATAACTTTTCCTATGACTGAGAAAAATATGCATTTTGGAGAGCGTGATTGAGACAATATCTCCCTGTGTAGTTCAGACTGAACTTGAACTCATGGTGTACTCCAGACTGGCCTCGAACTCATGGCAACCCTCTTGCCTCAGCCTCCTGAGTGATTGGATTATAGGCATGTGCCAACATTCCTGGATTAAAAATATGTACTTTAGAACAAATGTAAAAGTTGAAGAATACTCAAGATAGACTACCTAGTCCATCTAAAAAGATACTGCAGTCCTGGGCTGGGGATTTAGTCCAGTGGTGCCTGCCTCGTAAGTGCAAGGTCTTGAGTTTGATCCCCAGTATCTGACTTCTTATTAGACTATGTACATATATTCACATACACATACACAAATGACATGTAGATAGATGATAGATTTGTAGATAATAAATAGATTAGATACATACATATACATATGCTGCAAATTTGCAAACCTGGATTCAACATTTGAATAACCTCTATTTATATTACTATTAAAAGTAGATTTAGTTGAAACAGATATGATCATGTTGGCCTATAGTCCCAGATATTCAGGAAAAACATCTGAGCCCAGAAGATCAAGGATAGACTGGGCAACATAAAGAGACCACGTTTCAAAAGTGAATATATATATATATATATATATTTGGTAATTTAGGTTTAGACACCAGCAGGAAAACAATCCAACTCTACCAAATCCTCCAAATGACTGAATATTTTGAGTACAAAAGCAGTTACAAATGGCATAACAAGATGAGCCCATACTCTTAAGTGAAATAAAATAAATGGGACACACATGTATAAATATTGTGTTGCTTCTCTGGTGTGAGAAACTGAAAGTGTAAATAAGGAACAAAATGTATGACAGATATTTTGAAATATAAGGAAAATGTTCAAATAGGAAGAGGAACTAGGGAGGGGAGAGGAGGAAAAGAATGAAGGGGAAAGAAACAAGAAAAGAATGAAGAAAATGGAAACAAAGCTTTTGTAAATAGGAGGGAAAAGAATTTGAAGGGAGGGGAGGGGAAAGGGGAAAAAAAGAAGAATCAAAATATATCATATACTAGTAGATTCCCTATGATGAAGGTGATCATCATGTATATCTCAACTGTACCAATAAACAATTAATTTTAAAAGATGATAATACAAACACGGCACAAAGCCTAAAAGTTAATAAATGATCAACTATTCAACTATCAAACTAAGAACATCTCTGTGAAGGGAAACATTGCTTCAGAAAGTTATTCTACTTGATGCAGTTAAGGATGTTTCTATAGGACCTGAATCTATATAAGAGGGGTTCTAATTCCAAAATTTCTTCTATGTTCATTTTTCTCATCCCTATCATATTTTCACAAAATTACATATATCCATTTTTCTACATAGTTTCTACAATCCAGTTATGTCATTTTCTATAGGACAGTTTCACTTGATCCTAAAGGGAAATAACAAATAAATATTAAAAATGCTTTCCTTCTTAATTTATCATCTAATCAGCATCTTCATTTTGTGAAAAATGGCCCTGAGAAATAGAAGCTAAAATTGTTTGCTGAAGATAACATAACTAGTGATACAGTGAGGCCAGGAGTCAGGCTTAGAGGTGATGGTTGCCACATTCATGGTCTCAAAGGTTTTGCCTTGCTGTCTTTTTAGAGTAACTTGAAGACTGTGGAAAGAAAATAATAATTGAGCCAATTGTTGAAAAGCAATTAAGAATTTTCAGGCTGAAGCAAATATGAAGTATACTCCAGGGTGATGCCAGTGTGGAAATGATGGTAAGTGTCTCAAATTTGAAATAGTTTAGGATTGCTGACATAGAGAGAGCAGAATAAGAGACGTCTGAAAACCATGTAGCTAGAAATGAGGAACTATAAGAAGTTTAGGAACCAGTGTTAGGTAGTACACAGTAAGCTGAATAAATGGCATTAAAAAGAGAAAGTTGTACTTACAATATAAGGAACTTTTTATTTGCTTAGGGGAGCAACATGTGAAAATGTTTATAGTCCCAGATATAAAGAGGTGGTAGTGAGTGTAGAAACTATATTCAAGAATCTTGGAAAAAAATAAAAGTAAAATGAAAAAAAAAGATTGTTAATATTATGGCAAAGTAGATATCCAGAGAAATTTCTGCTAAGAATATCTATTTTCTGGCTACCCTAACAGCAAAAGCAAAAATCAAAAATCCAACAAAAATAAATACATACACAGAATTACCTTCTTTAATCATATAATGAGCCATCTGAAAAAGTTGAAAGCAAATTTTAGAAGTCAAAACAAAACTCAGAATTTACAATAGTGATATGTGTGACCTAGAGCTACCTGGCTTTTGAGGTATCTGATGTTACTCATTTAATAAGAACAGTTTACAAAATTGTAACTCTAAGCATAGAATAGTGTGTGATCTTAAATTGGAGACGCCCATAATTGGCAGGTATTCTCAAGGGCAGAAACTTCACAGTATGAACTGAAGTAATAACAACAATAAAAAAGATCATATTCGTAATTCAAAGAAATGCCTTCTTAGTCTAGTCTCTAGAGGTGACTCTGCCACAATTATCCACAAATCTTCTTTGGAACCGACATAATAACTGCAATCCTCCCAACTCAAATGCCACCGTAAGTCTATAAAGCCCATTGTTCTTCAATTATAAACACCTTTGAGAGTAATCTACAGAAAGAAAGTTAAGGAAATCAGAAAAACACAACCTGCAGAGCATGTGCAAATTACCTATGAGGGCTGGGCCTCTACTGCCTTTGAAAGTTCCTCACATGAATATGCTTCCTTTATTGACTTAGAATCCATGGAAAGTGAGAGCAAAAGTGACTTCCTGATCTCAACTCAGCGTCCACACCTCCCAACACCACCACTGATATGTGGTTGGCTTTCTCAGCCACTATTAGGAATAAGGAGGTTCCCCATCCAGAAGTCATCTTCTGTTTTCTCCTTAATGGAGTTGTATCACTACTTATCCTGAACTTTTTTAGTTTCTCTTAGAAATTCCCTGGCTTTGCACTTAAGACTTAAATCATCTGAACACATTTCCCTACTTTAGCAACATCTGCATAACCTAGTACCATGTGCTGAATTGTGTCCCCTCAAAAATTTCATGTTACTTCTTTATTATTATGTCTGGTACATCAGAATATGACTATATTTACAGATGCCTTTAAAGAGTTGATTAAGTTCAAAGGAGTCTATTAAGGGAAAGAC
Organism: Fukomys damarensis; assembly: GCF_012274545.1. Lineage (NCBI taxonomy): Eukaryota > Metazoa > Chordata > Mammalia > Rodentia > Bathyergidae > Fukomys > Fukomys damarensis. The sequence goes on from NW_022900936.1 coordinate 36,366,228, forward strand.
TGTTATGACACAGAAAGAAGGCCACCATCTGCTTCTAAGAGACTCAAAATAAACCAATCCTGCTGAAAACTTCCACTTGGATTTCCATCTTTCAGAACTGAGAAAAAATAAATTTATTTTCCTTAAAGTATCTTTCTGTAGAATTTATTGTGGCACCCCTTGAAAACTAATATATGTGATAACTTATTAGAAATACAAATTACCGAGTCTATCAAGATCCTACTGACCAGAAATATCTGAAGGTGGAGTCCATAGTCCAGTATTTTTAAATCAAGTTTTCCGGATGATTTTTGAACTACTAATTTAAACCATTGGTTTGCACTTTCTTGATAAGTAGTAAATTGATGATACCATTCTTTAAAATTGTGTTTATCAGTGCATGTTTATGTTACCTACTGAATACATTCATTATGGGCACTTGGTAAATATATGTGACACATTTTAATTTTTTTGTGACCTGCCAACATTTCTTTGTCATCTTCCAATTTTCTAAAGATCTGTCTCTTAAATGAGATATCATAGCAACATTTATTTTTGTCATATCCTTACTCATTTTTCTTGTTCACACATTGATAAATTTTCACCAAAAGTAAAACGTATATTTTTCTCTAGCTGTTAATGTGGAATAAAGAGGAAATAAATAAATATATAAAGAAATTCAACATTTAGAGTCAAGTATTCACTAAAAGAATAAAAGGACCACTGAGGAAAAAAATCATAAAAATTAATAGAACACATGATCTGTATAGAATGAGCTGATAGATTTCTATATTTGGACATTGACAGCAGAAGTCAGAATAGGGATACAGATGGTTCAAATTGCTAAGTAATTCATACTCTTTTCTACTATTCAAAAAGAAAGACAAAAACTATTATCCTAAGGTAAGAAAAGTATGAGTGTTTCTTTAAAAAGTGTGAAAATAAAAGTAAATTGATAATCAACTATAAGAACAGAGAATATTCAAAGCTGGAATAATTTAAACAGCAAAATAAAGTATTATTGGATAATCAGAAGTATAAAATAATCCATGAGTCCATACATACATAAAAATAACAAACAATAAGATATTATTTCAAGCAGAAAAATGCCAACAATTTATCTAATTACTCCACATTCAAGCAGGCAGGTCATAAGTTCCAACTCTTTAAGTGACACAAAATGATTTTCATCCAAACAACACAAATAGGAAATGAGGAAATTGTAACCTTACAGCTGCTTGACAATGACAAAGGCCCAGCCAAGTCATGGAGGTTATCATCAAGGATTATAAATCATGTTGACAGTATTCTTGCTACAACGTGAAGAGGATATATTGCCTTTATCATTTTCCTTCAAAAAAAACATAAACCAAGAAAAGTCATTCAGGAAACATCAGGCAAATCAAGATATTCAAACAAAAATCCATCATTTCTTAAAAACACCAAGGTTATCCAAAATGATGCTTGAGAGACCAATATAGTCAAAAAAAACCTAAAGAAATACAAGGACTAAATGTTTCATGGTATCATGGTGGGAATAATACAACTGAGAAGATGATAGGATAAAATATAAGGAATTTATGCTCTACAAAATAATTAAATTTAAGAAATGTATAGCTTTAGTTAGTAATACTGTATCAATATTGGCTCACTAATTATAATCTTTCTGTAAATCTAAAATTCATAGCATTTAAAAAGAGAAAGGAACATTTAGTATGGGAAAATTGTTTTTCAAATAGAAAACTATTGTAAAATTGTAAGGGGTTTTTGTTAGTAAGTTCCATAAAAAAATTATACCGCATCTACTATAAATTGTGGGATGAGAGATCTAGAAAGACCATTTTGCATGGTTAGGTGCACAGTCAAAGTAAGAGTGAGCATTTACTTAATTTTTCTGAGATATGATATAGTCTACAAATATTGTAGATGGAGTCTTTCCTGACTAATTAAGATTATAATTTTGAGAAAATATTTGGGAATTCACATATAAAGAATCATGTAAAATTTGAGGTGATGCTATTATTGTGATGATTTTGTTTTGTTTTATTTTGAGGAATTTGGATTTTGTGGAGGAGCCAATGCTTGAGGATTGAGGCCTTCCAAATGCTAAGCATGATCTCTGCCACTGAGCTGCACTCAGGTAATTAGTGTGATTATCCAAAACATTCTTCTCAATATCATTTACAACCTAGATGGAAGAGGTGTATATTTAACAAATAGATCTTGGATAAAAATGCTTTAAAATAAGCAATTTTAACAAAAGATGAAGAAAATAACATTTAAAAGAAGGTAATAATGCCATATGCATTCTATTTTAGGTAAATTCTGTAGAAGCATATTTAATTTTGTCCATTAATTTACTTATGGTAACATTCTGAAATTAATTCTGCTTATGTGGTGAGATCTAATATGACTCTATTTTGCTGTTTAAATTGTTCCAGCTTTGAATATTCTCTCTGTTCTTACAGTTGATTATTAGCTCACTTTATCATCTTAGTTGTGAAGAGAAGACTCAAGAAAAAGGCAGAATTGGAAAAAGACCTACACAAGAGATAAATAGAGGCTTATCTCAACTTTTGTCAGTGAAAGTGGAGAAAAATGAACGGATTTCAAAAATATATCAGAGATAGCATTTACAGATATAGGAGAACACTGGATTGGAAAATGTGGATAAAATACATGTCAACAGCAAATATTAGGAAGGATCATCTACTGAAATGGAAATAAAGGATGATGAACAATTCTAAGGAGAAATGTAAGACACATTCTTTAGATATGTTGGGCTCAAAGTATTTAAAAGATATTCAGGCGGAACCAAGTAACATGTGACTTTACTTATAGTTATAAATGTCAAAAAAATATCAGCCAGACATACATATAGGAACCTGTGAACATGTAACGTAGTTACTAATTAAACTTTTGGCTATGAAAAAAATTAGAGTGTGAGATGATAATTTATATTTAAAATGTCCCTCAAAAGTTTCATATACTTAGAGGTGGGGCTCTGGGAAGGTAATTGGATCATGAAAGCATTATTCTCATCAGTGAATTAATTCATTTATGAGTTCATGAATGCATGTGGTATTAGGGGGTAGGGTCTGTTTGAAGGTGGGGTGCAGTGGATATGGCATATTCTTATCCCTGCTTCTTTCTTTCGCTGTGTTTTCTGGCTACCATGAGTTAGGCCTCTTTCCTCCACCATGCTATTCTGCCATGTCACTGTGCCTTGGTACCTATCATGGATGGAAGGAATTTGCAGAAACATAAGGCAAAATAAACCTATTTTTCTCTAACATATAATTGTGGGATATTTTGTCCCCAATATGGGAAACTGGCTAATCCAAAAATATGATATCAGAGAAAAGTGTTCATACCTGTGACTACCTGACTATGTAGTTTACAAGTCTTTGGAACTATTTTGTGGGAGAAGTTTGGAAAGCCCTGAAAATGACTGTTGGAGCCACCCTAGAATGCTGTAATCCAAGCTTGATGAGAGATCCTGGTAAGAGCTCAGAAGAGAAGAATGCTGGCAGAAATACAGAATGAAAAGACCAGATTACAGAGGTTTCAGCTGGGAACAAAGATTTGTTTGGCAGCTGGACTAGAAGCTGTCCATATTACACCTGGCCAGAAAATTTGTCATCATTTCTTACCCATATCTTATGTCTTTGCCAGAGACTTAGATTAAGGACATTAGACACATTAATCTGGCAAAGGAAATTTCAAGGAAGGCCAACATTCAGGCTTTGGCAGGGGTATTTCTGACTGATTTTGTCCAGATTTACAGTGAAAATCAGGAGCAAAAGACAGACATGAAGAGTTTGCACTTTCACCTGAAAAGAAGCACCTGGCAAGTTAGGAACAAGGAGAAGGTTACTGAAAAGATTACTATCAAACAGAAGCCCAGTACTTTGTATCAGGACAACTGGAAATAGAGCTTGACGGTATCTTGGGAATTGGCCAGAACTCCCCAGTTCTTCAAGGAAGTTCAAGGGTATAAATGGGGGAACAACTTTGCTATAAAGACTTTGGTATAAAAAGGGAGCCTTTGAGCATTTATCTGGCTTATTCAGTGGTACTGTCTTAATTACTTTTCACATTGCTTAGACAAAATGTCCAAAAACTAAAGTTAAAGGAGAAAGGGTTTATTTCAGCTCACTGTAGAGGTTTCAGTCCATAATCAACATCGCAGAGGAAAAACACTTCCTGGCAGGCAAGTGCATATAAGCAGCAAGCAACAAGCAACAAACAACAAGCCTCTTTTTTTCCCTTATGTCTTATCCAGGCTACCCAACTTTAAGGCAAGTAGCACTCACATCCTCAATCCTACCACTGCATCCTTCATTCCAACATCACACACCCTAGATCTAGCCACCTAGAAGAAACCCCTGTGACTGCATGAGGCTTGGAGAGGACAGCCACATACAAGTCATAATTAGTAGCTAGGAATGTGTTTCCCCAAGATCAATCATTAAGGAACTCAGAGGAAGATAAAATCATGATACAAAGGGAGCCATACTATCATCTGAGCTGGTGACAGACCTTGGGGTCATCCAAGTGGTACTGGTTTTCAGGCATATACGATTGTGGGGTATGCTTCGACCCAGACTTCAGAAAATTGCCTGAAAGAACAGGCTGCAAATCCCCCAAGAAAGCAGTGAATGAAGCTGTGAGAGTGAAACCAAGTATGTGATGAAGACCCAAGGAAACTGGAGATACCAGAAACATGGAATGTCTGCTGAGAAAAACTGCAGCAGTAAGCAACTTCTTGACCAAGAGGGAAGTCACACCGGATGTAATAGCCAATGTCAAGGTGGGGCTGCTCAAGCCCTTTAGGCCTCAGATCTCACCATCATGTGCCCCAGGTGCTATAAATGAAACTATGTGATTAATATTTGCCCTCAGGGGTTCTGATCTCACTTTAGTCTAATTCCTTTCTTTTTCCTATTTATCCTTTTTGGATTGGAAATGTTTACCCTGTGCCATTGTATATTGAAAGTACCTACCTTTCTTTCTAATTTTTGCAGGGGCTCACAATTATGACTTTCCCTTGAGTCTCAGAGAATTTGGACTTTGACCTTTTCAGTGATGCTGGAACTGTTAATACTTTGGCAGCTCTTATAGATGTACCAAATGTATTTTGTGTAATAATGAGATGTGTATGAGCTTTTTGAGGGTCAGGAGTGGAATGTTACAATTTTGATCTAAAATACTCCCCCAAAGTCTGATGGACTCAGAAATGTGGCTTTTGGTAGGGTGATAGGGGCATTATCACTCATCAGTGATTCGTCAATGAGTTCAAGGCTGAATGTGCTCTTAAAAGGTAGAGCCTGGTTGGAGATGGATCACTGGAAATATGACATGCAAGGGTACGTTCTTGTACAAGTCTCTATCCTCTCTGTTCTCTGCAATGGATTGAGCAGATTTCCTCCTCAATATGCCTCCACAGTGTGATGGAGTGAATCTTCTGAAATGTGAACTGAAAAAAAAAATTATTCTCCTTTAAGTTGCAAGTAACAGGTATTTTGTCCCAGTGACAAGAAAGCTGACTAATACAGCTCAAAAGGACACAGTCATTTTAGAATTGTCTTAAAATATCTTTAATGTAATACACAGAATACTTGCCTAGTCAATTTTTTTCAGCTTATCATACCAATTTTCATGCAATGATGCAATATTACTTAGACTAACTTAATTTGTGTCAAGCCAGTATGTTCTATTTTTAACACTTGCCCCATCATGCCTCTCTGTTGTCTTGGAATTCTACCATTCTTCTGAGCTGTAATCCATTTACTTTGTTCCTAGTTTCACTTAGATATCCATCTGGTAAGTGTAGTCTTATTGAATATATTTCTGAGAGAAGGCACTAAGATCTTTATAGCCTATTTTATAGTGCCTCTTCAAACCATCTTGAACTCAGTAATGAATAGTTCAACTCAATACTCCGTCCTAATTAATACTCCTTCCTCTCAACTCATTTGTACATGCTGTACAACTGGGGAAACACTTAAACACTATTTGCCTTTTAATATTCCTTAACTTTTGGTGCACCGTGTATTGTCACTGAGTACAGTGTAAGTGCCTGGACTGGTATTTCTTTTTTCTTTTCTTTTTTTTTTTTGATACCGGGGATTGAAGGACTGGTATTTCTTAATTCAATTGTTAATTTCTTTACTGCAGGAAAGAATATTTTATGTGCTGAGGAAAAGGAAGGAAGACAGAAGATCTAAAAAAAAATTTTTTTAAATCTTAATTGTATCCTACTTATTCCATAGTCATTCAAATGTGAGTTTTTCTTGCATGATAAAGATTATAGTTAACTTTGTGTACAACAGTATATTTTCGATTTTCAGCTTCTAGTAGCAATGAAAATAGTAATAGAATTAGACTTTTTAAACTAGTTTGCTAATGATTGCAATATTTAGAGTACACATTAGTGATGAATTTCAGGAGCATTCTCTATGGCTGACTTAATTGAAGGATGCCTTTCCTGCCATCAACGAGTTTAGAGAAACATGCCATCAATTTCCGACTTCAAATTATTCACAATATGGTCAAGAAACGCAATCTCACTTAAAAAAAAAAAATGAAAAGAAAAAAATCTGTGTAAGGGGACCAGCATGAGAATTTAATCTGAAATCTCTGGCCTACTGATCATGGCTTTATTCAAGAAATGGCCGCTAAGGCCAAGGATTTGGCTCAGAGGTTTTGCTACCTGCCTCACAAGCACAAGGGCTAGAGTTCAATCCCCAGTACAACAACAACAACAACAACAACAACAACAACAACAACAACAACAAAAGGCTGCTACTGAATATCATTCATTGCTTTACAAAAGGAGAAAAAGGAGAAAGACTTTCTTTTTTGTAATTATCAATTGGATTTTTTTTTTTTTTTTGCACTAGCAGGTTTGAAAGGACTTGCCCTTACCAGGTAGGCATGGTGCCACTGAGCTACGTTCCTTTCCCTCTTTTTGGAAATAAATTCAACCTTCTCTAATGCCCCCACAGAGGACATACAAATATACATAAATGCCAGTTTTAAATAACTCCAGATTCCCTTCCAGTATCCCACCTTTAATAGAGCAATTGCCAAAATTAGAGACTTCACCATTATTTCTTGTTTTGCGTTAAAAATGGATTATTTTCTAATATGTTAAAACTCCTGTGAAAACCAGGTTCCTTTGTCACATTTTTAAATACATAATTTTATTATTTTTATCATAATCTTAGTTTTTTCTTTGACAAGTTATATAAGAAAATGCCTAGGTGTGCTACATTGCAATTTAATGTATTATTTTTTATTATTCTAGTTAACATCAGTGTAAATTGTTGGGAAATTATAATGTAGAGAATGTTTTAATAATTTTAGATAAAGAGAACCTTGTACATTCATTGATGCGCATTCCATGTGTTATATTAAATATTGGATTAGAACTAAGTTCATGGTTTTTTAATCATTTGCAATGCAGCCAAAAAATATCATGCTGACATTTTCCATATATTATATACAAATATGCCCAAGAGTAATCACAGAGCATTTTCAGCCTTCTGACGTGCCTTGTTACAGCCTCAGATAATGTTTTTGCTTTTTATCCAGTTACTAGTCTCCAGGCTAACCCTTTAATTTTGTAGCAATTGAAAGGTTAACACCTTTTGCTGAACAGCAGAAGAACTATATTGTGGTAATAAGAATCCATTGCACCTCTACTGGGTGATGTCTAAATATAAAGAGCTTGACATGTCAGTGTTACCTGGTGTAGAAGTTAATATGAAAGAGTTTTACACACATTTATTGTCTTTGCTTTCTCTAGCTTTCCAATTGTGTTCCAAATAGCAAACAGTTAACCTTTTAGGTCTTAATCTATAATTTGTATTCTGGCCAAAAGCTGATTTACTTGACTGAAAGTTTTGTTGATGGAAGGAGCAAAGGATCAAGCATTTAATAGATACACAAGAAAAGACTCAGCTCCATGAATTTAAATCTATCTTGCATTGGAAGAACTTAACGATAAGTTTAGAGCCATAAAATGTCAAGATGTTAATAAGAGTTGGCTGGTTTCCATGTGATTAGATGACAGAATTATAGTCTAAAATGTCACCTTTTTGTTGAAAATGTGAAAGACACATTAAACAGATGCAACCAGAAAGATACCTATTGTAAAAACATCTGTCTAAACTCTAAGTGTAAATTATTCATTATCAAATCATCAATTACTAAACTTTCTTCAGCAAATCTTAGCCTACTTTTACAACATAGAATGAGAAGAGATTTGAACATGGAAACTGGCTTTCTCATTTGCTTTTAATGATGTTCCAGCATGGGGTAATAGACAACCTGCTTTCAAATACTAATGTGCTCAATTTTTTATTTTAATTAAAACTATTAAGAAATGCAATACAGACAGATGTCTACTTATTGCCTTCCACACAGAAACTGACAAATTTTAAAGGCATAGGCCCTGTTTATTGAAAGCAATGAGGCATATTGACCATCTTCAACTATTCTACTTGTCAGGCTATCTGTTTATTCAACATTTGCTGTTTTTTAGTGCCAGGCCTTAATACATTATTAGGGTGTAGGCTGACTAATGAGGAAAAAGCTCTTTTTTACCCTCCATTGTCATCTTGTAAAAATCTAACTACAGAATTTATCACATAGTTCTTTTTTTAAATACCTGAATAAATAATTACACAGATAAATAAATAAATATAATTAGATTCCATGGCATTATAATGGTACACATGTGTTCCTGCTCATACATTTACATTCAAGGGTCCTTACTATTTATTTGCTTGATTTTTTTATTCCTTTGTGTTACTTTTTAAAGATAATATTCTGCTTTTAAATACACCCATGTTTACTAGATTTCCAGCCAATGTTACTGTTATAAAAAAAAGAAAGTCTGCATCAGTCATAGCTGAACAAAACACTTGACATATGCAATTTAAAAGAAGAAAGGTTTATTTGGTTCATTATTTCAGAGGTTTCAGTCCATGGCTGGCTGGCTCCAAGGCAGGAACATCGTGGTGGAAGTTCTTGGCAGAGCAAGGCTGCTACGTTCATGGCAGCCAGGGAGCAAATCACAGAGGAAGATCACCAAGGAGAGATATATGCTCTTATGAATAGACTGATTATGTCAATTTGAGTAAGAAATACCCAGTTAAATTGGCTCAGCATAGTTCTGAGTGTGGAAGACCCACCCTAGTGAGGATTATCCTCAGAAGGCTATATAAGGGAAACGAAAAAGCAAGGATGGATTGTGTTTTTGAAGGAGCTCCACTCTTTGCTTTCACCTTGGAAATCATCTTCAGCTTCTAGCACTGTCCTTTCGGCCTTTTGGTGCAGACTCTTGCACCTTCCATCACAGACTCTCCAGCCTCCTGGTATGGACTCGCCCTGGACACTCCGCGGAGTTTCAGGCCTTCAACTGTATCCTTCTGCTCTCCAGTGTGCAGCAAGACTTTTGCGCTCTTCCATACCCAACTCTTTAGGCAGCCATAGTAATCAATCTTGTAAATACTTACATATTTGTATATCTTGTGTTATATCTATTTCTCTAGAAAACACTGACTGATACAGCTCTCCAAATGGTGCCAGTGAATCACCTCCAAAGGCCATGCCACTTAATGGCACATTCTGCTATGAACATGACTGGCTTGATGAGTATAGCACCTCCATTACCCAATTCCATTTCTAAAAGTCATGTATTCTATTCAAAGTTGATTATTAAGCTTCATCATCAACCAGTCAAAATGTTTGCTATTATATCATACTGTACATAAAATATAAACATTTGACATTTTATGTTTTTATATAAACAAGTGTGAACTCTTGAACATGTAGCTGACCAACTTATTTAGGTTAAGAGACCATCAAAGAGGTATAGTTAGGGACCAGAATTCTCCAAGCCCATGTCTTATGATTAGCACAAAAGTGTTTGCTGCAGATATTGTCGAGAGTCCTTTTCACTCTTCAACTCAATTTCTTGCTTCAGTGATTTGAGCCCCTATGGGACAGTAGCAGTTTAAGGGATGTCAACAAGAATATTCCTGTTCTCTCAGGAATAGTACAAGAGGAAAAACAGCTACACAGCTGGCCAAAATAATAGGTATAAAAGTGTGTGACTTAAGTGTTTAATAAATGAATGAAAATTTTATAAGATGCACTAGACCATCTTCAGGATTATTGAATTTATCTGATATAGGTGGAGTTTACTTGGTAAAATTTCTATTTAAAACAAAATTATAGGCTTTTATTGGGTTCTATAAATAACAGGTTGAGTTCATTAGAAACTCAGACATAATCAAATATTTACTGAAAAATTGAGAGGGAATTTCAAAGATTAAATTCTAATTCACTATTTCTATTTTGTGTATTTCATACAAAAATGTTCATTTGTAGATTATAGTCCATAAACAATCGGAAAGTTCTTTTATATTTTCTGTAGTTCTCTTAATATTTGTTTATATTACTACTATGTAGTCTTATTAAAGAGTTCTTCAGCCTTTAAAAGGGAATTATAGAGGGGCTGGGGATTTAGCTCAGTAGTTCTGCTGCCTACCTCGCAAGTGTAAGGACCTCAATTAGATCCCCAGTAACAAAAAAACAAAACAAAACAAAACAAAAAAGCAAACAAACAAAAAAGAAGAATTGTAGAAAAACAAACAGCCTATGACTTCAGTAGTAGAAGTTTGTGGGACACAATTTTTTTTTACAGTAGACTGAAACTAACCATAATTTAGTGGAAATATATTTAATTATGAATGGATATGATTTTGATATGCAGTAATTTCTTCTTGAACCTATGAGAGGCTCCAAGAGTTTGGAATAAGAAAATAACATGACTGAGCTACCATTTGTGTAACGAACAGAGAGCTGATCATAGCTGCTTTCTGAGGGTTGGGCTTTGAGGCATGAATCATGGCTTCTAGACTCACACTCAGGTCTTTCAGAGTTTATTGCTCAAATTTCAGTAATATAGTTCCTTTTCTTTTCTTTATACCAGTAGCTGTAATCAATTTCTCCTGAAAGTATAGATTATGTGACTAATTGTTAGAAGAAAATATAAAACAGGATACAGTGTAAAAACCTACTGAGGAAGATTGTTTTTAGGAGTACAAGATTGAAATGAGAAAATGAACATGACAGTGTTCTATCAGTCCTCCTAAAACTGCTAAGGCTCACTTTCAAAAGTATAATAAAATAAGAGTAATTCATCTAAATATATTTATAAGCATATATTTTAGCAGGTCAGAGAAACAAATTATTTTTTGAACTACAGCTGGTGAAAATTATGTAATAGTATTTTATACTAATTAAACCAACTCAGTAACAGATTCCTTTTCTGTGGAAACATTACTAATGCCTGTTTAAAGTTTTGGAACATTTTATGAGGTCAGCAGAAATTAGACAGTGTATTTTTAGATTCCTCACTCCACACATGGTATTACCACTGCCAATAAAAGTCACATAAACTGTATCTAAAATACTTAAAGCAACCAACCTGACTTCTGCTTATCTTAGAGTAAATTCCTTTAAGTTTTTTACACTGGTGCTCATTTCTCATTTTCAAAAAAGATTTGAATTTATATAAGTCCTTAAATGAGAAAATTGTGTAGGACCAGATTTCAACAATATCTATGACAGGTGTGAAATTTTTCTCCCCTTTCATCTTCTTGTTTTGGTACCCCATCTATAGTTGGTCATGTATTTCTTTAAAGAGCTCTTGGTGTCAGCTTCTAATGCAGGTCTAACATTCCATAATCACTTCATTTTCTAAAAGGAGCATTCTCTTCTTCACTTTGCCATCCAAGACTCCTTCGTTTCAAAATATTTGCTTGTGTTTTCAATATATTTCTAATGAATCATAAAAATAAATGGAATTCTTAAAGGAAAATAAATAATCTTTACAAGTCAGCATTACCATGTTAATTACAATACCCTTTACAGTAGGCAAGAAATGGAAACAACCTAAATATTTATGAACTGATGATTGCTTAAAGAAAATATGGTTCACATAGCCAATTGAATATTATTCATTCACACAAAGAATGAATTCTGTTATTTGCACCACATCTATGGGATGAAACTGGAGATCAGGATATTAAATGAAATAAAACAGCCACTGAAAGACAAGTACCGCAAGGTCTCAATTGTATGTGGAACCTTTACAAATATGATAGAAGTTGAGAGTAGAATGCACTCAGCAGAGGCTGGGGAGAGGAGAGGGAAAAAGGATTAGGAAAAAGTTGATAAGTAGTAACTAAGTTATGGTTAGTGATATGAGTGATATTCAGTTCTTATACGCTATTTAACAGATTACAATAATGTTTTGTACATTCCAAAAAGAATATTAGTTTTTATCATAAAGAAATGATAAATATTTGACGATATAGATATGTTTAAACTGATTTGAAAATTATACAGCATATACGTGTGCCCCATTCATAGGTTCAATTTTGTTGGCATGTATTAGTTAAAACAGATCGAATTAATAAACACTTGGAACGTTTATGGCAGTGATGACATTTAGAAAATCGCCCTGTTATCTCCTTATAAAAGCTATCTCTGCTTGGTGTTTTTTAAAACATAGAATATCAAATAAATCTTGCCAAATCTTGAACTAGAAAATGAAAGTAACAAAATCCAGTGAAAATATATTAAGAGCATACATACTTCCTGTAGAGAAAGAGCCCTTCTGTTCTTAAATTACTAAGGCTTTATTTATTCTAGGAACAAAATTTTTATTTATTTTTGATTCCAAGGGTATGAGTTTTATTTACAAATGTTTATAAATGCCTCAAAGTGTTAAAGGAATATAACTATCATATTGGTCTCTATGCTATATCCAAAGTGTCATAAGTAAGCTAGTAGTCAGTCTAGTCCTGTAGCATTAATAATAGCTTGTTCTTTTTTTAAATTAATTTATTGGTACATTTTAGGCATACAATATAATAACATTCATCATTGGAGATTTGTTCCTTTACATAATATATCTTGTTTCTTATGTTTTCCTCTGCTGCCCTCCCTTTAACCTCACCACTCCTCTCTATTTGCAAAGGCTTTTTTTTCCCATTTTTTTATGTTAATCCCATTCCCTTCTTTCCTTTCTCCTACCCCTCTCCCTTCCCCTTCCCTTTGCACCTGTTCTTCCTATTTCACATTATCTGTTATACATTTCTATCCTTATTTACACTTTGTTTCTCACATCAGAGAAACTATTCAGTATTTACACATGTATGTCCTATTTATTTCACTTAATAATATCGCCTCAATGTGCATCCATTTATTCATAACTGTCTCTAATTTCTCATTCATTATGGCTGAGCAGTACTCCATTAAAAAACAAAAACATATACAGACACATTTTCTTTATCCAGTCTCCAGTTGATGAGCAACTGGGCTTTTTCCAAGTTTTACCTAGTAATAGCTTATTCTTAATAATTAGTTTTTCATCATAAGGTCCAGAATACATGAATTCAGGAAGGAAAAATAAAGTTGTTCATGGCCTCATTATTTAGATTTGTAATGTTGCACTTGAAATACAGTAATAACTTAATATTATTGGGGTTGCTCAATCTTCAGAAGCTCTCACAATTGGCCAAAATTGCTCTAACAGTTTGTAATATAGAGAAGAACGCAGCAAAGTCCAGCACCAAGGGGCTTAAGCAGCTTAAGATATAGCTCAGTGGTAGAGCCCTGACCTCATATGCATGAGGTCCTGTGTTTGATCTCCAGCATCAGAACAGAGAAAGAGAGAGAGGGAGAGAGCCATGTATTAATGGGAAAAAAGCTGAGGTTATAGACCACATGCTCAGAAAAAATATATGACTTTAATTATTAATTTTATGAGTGAGGTTAAGCAATAATGTGACTGTTTACTGATTTCTAACCAGCACATTTGTGTCTTGGTGGCCTGTTAATATATCTCTTAAATATTGAATATAAAATCACATGCTTACTATTTATTTATCTATTACTACTTAGTTCTATGTACAAATATTGGTAATTACACATGTAGGCCCATGGGTTTTTCCTTACTTTTCTTTGTGTTTTATAATGGAGAATTTAACATAGGACTCATTGTTCCTTTATCACCAAATTTAATATCAGCCACATTAAAATAAATATCTAGCATAATTAAAATATTGTATAGATAACTTGTAAATTTTTTTGCTAATAATAGAATCCTGATTAACCTTTTCTTTGGCTGCAGTTTGTGTGTGTTGTGTGTGTGGTACTCAGGATTGATCCCTGGGGTACTCTACCACTGCATTATATCCCAGGCCCCCTTTTTTATTTTAATTTAAGGTTATTTTAAGATTTTTTTAATGAACCCTTTCACATTGTTTATTATATAGTTAAAAGGCCTTTTAGTAACAGAAGGACAGAAGGAAAAGTGAGGGCAAATTGCAGATATTTGGTACATTTAGATAGTTCCTAGGAAAAATATGGCTGAAGTTGGCCAGAAATGAAATCACTTGACTTCTGGAAATAGTCACAGCCTTTTCTACACCTAGAAAATATATATTTAATGCTTAATCACTTATCTTTGATAATGCACTCAAGTTAAATGATTGAATAATTAAATCAATGAGCGAATAAAAAGCAAAGAAGCTCTTTATTGTGTCAGCTGAAAAACTGACTTCTTGGGAAATCAGCATACACGGTGGTGAATTGAAAATAGTTACACCTTGCTTGGAATTGTGACTTTATGATTTATACTCAGTAAGTTATAAATGAAGTTAAATATGGCCCACTACTAAGATTTTTAATCATAACCTAAAAATAATCATATATTTGGGGGTTTTATTTGAAATAAAAACATTAGACTAAAATATATAGCAAAATTTTTATCAAATTTCTCATATTGTTAAATTCATTATTCTTTTGTACAGCTTTTACTGACCATTAAATTCTTATTAGTAAAGGAAACTTCCCTGTTATGATATTTAGCAACCAATATCAAGAAAACATTCACCTGTCTAAAGTTTTGCCATTTCTCAAGTGTGCAATCAAAAGTCATTTTGCAGGCTCAGCCTTCTACTTAACAAAGCAGTTCTACTATAATAAATTTTATTTTGTGATTACAATGCAGCAGAAATTCAATATAAAGAAAATTTGAAGCTCATAAAAATCAAATTTGTAATAAGAGGCTAAAGATAGTCTTGTAAACTGCTATCAACACAAAAAAATGTAGAGTTGGAGTGCATGGACAGCCTTTTTGGTCTTAGTTTAACATAAAATAAAATAGTATCATTATCTAAAAATTTCACTGGCAAATTGGAAACTTTTATTGTAGAGCTGTAAGGGATTTATTTTACTTTTCTTAGATCTAAAAATCAACTGTTTAAGTGAATGATTGTCCTCCCAATTTATCTCCCTTTTATATCATTTTAAAGGCAAGGAATTTTATTCTTAATTCAAAATCAGCATTCTATGAGACTTTAAAAGAAATATAAATATATGATATTTTGAGTAAAAAGATAAAACATTATGTTAAAAACACAAAAAGGTGGTCTGAGATCACCCGGCGGCGTGCGCGCGAGCTCCCGGCCTGCGCGGGAGCTCCCGGCCTGCGTGACAACAGACCCAGGAAGGACCCAAGGACCCCAGAGGGGGTTTTTTTCAGCTGCCTACCTGCCTGCCTGTCTGAGATCACCCCGCGGCGTGCGCACGAGCTCCCGGCCTGCGTGGGAGCTCCCGGCCTG
>NW_022900936.1:36387745-36394244 GCF_012274545.1 Fukomys damarensis
ATATATATGTAAACTAAGGTTATGCATTTTCTTGCCCTCAAACCTGCTATACTGAGAAGATATAGCATTTGACACGTGATTGCATTAAAAATAGGTAAATGCTATTTCATAGGCCATGTGCAATCTATGCACATAAGAACTTGTTCATTACTCTTTGTCCAAAATTGTTAATTAAATGTCAATAAATTTTCATTTTCAAACTATTAAAAACTATAAAGGGATGATAAGATGCCTCTGTGAATAACTATGCACTTAATTCAAACACAGCAACACACATACACAAACACACATACACAAACAAATCTGAGGCTTAAATCTGACAATCAACATAATATTGTAACAATTCTATTAATTATTAGACTGCAAAAACCTTCCAGATACAGATGGCATAGACAAATGTACTTAATTCGAATTAATCATTTGCATTTGTACTTAAAATCTCCAGCATTATAAGACAATCATGAAATTTACATAATTCTCTGAATTTCTTTACTTGTTACTTAGGATAAAGTACCCAACATACAAAATTTAAAGGAGAAAAGGTTTAATGTATCTCACCATTACAATCCACAATGGGCTGGCTCCAAAGCATAAATGATATGACAGAAACTGTAGAATGAATTCTATGAAACTGTGAACCAAAATAGACCTCTCTGCTTCTCACCTGCTGATATTGATTATTTTCTCCTAGTCCTGGGAAAGTGACTAATACAAACGGCATCTCCTTTCAGAATACAGTTTAGTGTCAGAGGTAGAGCATATATAATGAATTAAAAGGAAGACACTTTTGCTAATTAAGATGATATTAAATAATGAAATCTTAAAGTAGTTGGAAAATTATGGGAAAAACAGTAATTCCAAATGGGAAATTATCGTTGTGTACAAATTACGGAGGTTAATGGATAAAGGTGCAGAATATTGATGCATAACATACTGCTATTATTGGTCTTTTATATAAATATAAATATATATATACATATATATATATAATTTGAATTTTTGGAAACTAGCTGTGCTGTCAACTTTGGAAAAAGTTATCACAATTTACTGTGTTGAGTTGTCATTGTACAGAAATTAACAGCCATATTGGTCTAGAAATGTTAATGTTTTTTCCATTTCTACAGGGGCAATGCACTGTATTAAATATGTAAGGTCATATCTATGTAGGTTTGATTACAGAAATTAATAAAGTGTTCTCTAAATAATGAAAAAAACAGAGTAATATAAGACTACAAGAGCAAGAAGCAATTTAAATATGTTCAAGGACAATTTTCATCTTCAGAATTAAGGATTATTTTAATTTTACATCATTGCCTTTTCTCTTTCACTTTCCTTTTTAGTTTTATTTTTGGATTCCCTATATTTAATGTTCATATAGAGATTTCTTTAACTGAAATATGGAATAGTTTCTCTGGTGTGAAAAACTATAATAGTACGCAAGATCCTAATGAGATAATTAATAATGTGAAACAGGAAGTAAAGGGTTAAAGGTGTAGGAAAAGTGGCAAGGGTGGGGGAAAGATAATAAAGGAGAGGAAAAAATATGAGAAATTGAAAATAAAGTGTTTGTAAATGGGGAGGGGAAGAGGGGGTGAAGGGAGGGCAGGGACAAGGGGAAAAAATGAGAACCAAGACCTGTCATGTAAAGGTACAGGATCCCAGTAATGAATGTAATTGTATTGTATACATAGATTGTACCAATAAACTCAATAAAAATAAAAAGAAACATCTAGCCTCAATTACATTAAGCTAATATTCCATGGTATTATTGACCAAAAAAGAAAATCATGGTAAATGAATACATTTGATGACTAGTGATGGAATGAGGGATGATGGAGTACACTAAATATCAATTCCCTTCACATAGATTACTTGATTTTAAAAAAAGTTCCTAGTATGTTTCCTTTATAACTTAAAACTTTAATCAAAAATTTCTCCCTTTTAAAGTACTCTCAACAGTGTATATCATTTTACTAGTGAAAAATATGCTCATGTGCATATTAATAGACTGTCACATAAGATGGATATTCTGTATATAAGTATTTACATACTCCCTATACTTGGGTCAGGTTAAGAATAGAAAAATCTCTCCAAGATCCAGACATAGAGATAAGGACAAACTAGCAAGGTAGAGAGATTCAGTACCTTGGAAGATGAAGGAAAGCATTGTTAAAATAGAAAAATGAATGAGAATTGATAGTGAGAAAGAATAAAGAAACAAATAAGTTGGCTAGGTCAACATTAGAGAATCTAGTAGGCTTATTTTCTTTTTTTTTCTCATTGAATTTATTGGTACATTTTAGGTAAAAGGTACAGTTACATTCATTATTGGGATCTTGTACTTTTGCATGCCATATCTTGGTTCTCATTGTTCCCTAGTTTCCAGAAGTGGTAGGCACATTAGATTTTAGAGAAACAAGAAACTTGTTGGTGGGTTTGTTTGTTGGTTGGTTGGTTGGTTTTTTTCATTATCAATATCCCTACTAAAGCATCTCCTTGGAGAGATAAGGAAACCTTATCTAAAAGACAGCCACTATTCCACTATGCCCTTCTCCACGTTGAATGTTATTCTTTTAACATTATCTGAGGTTATGGTTTGCCTATCTTGCCCAAGTCCTTAGTATCTACCTTCCTAATTTGTCTCAACTTTCATAACATCACTCTTCAGGTTTTTGTTGTATTGCGTTGACTCATCTTCCAGAATATCTGTGCTATTTTCCTTTCTCAATTATTCCTCCATTGATTAAATTTTTTTATTAACCAGAAACCTGACCTAGCCTCTCTTCACTTATCTTCCTACAAGCATGTTTTGGTTCATTTCATGGAATTCATTCTTTAAAAAGACTTTCAATATCATCTACCTGTTGCTGTTTCATAAGCAAGCTTGAGAGTTATATATATTGATACCTTCTCAATATCTGCATACAATAGGAATTTCAACATTAGTGCTTCTAAAGTTGAAGCACTTATTCTACACCTATATCCACTGTATCATTCCATTATCTCTAGTTCTCCCAATTCGGACAAGTACAGTCAATGGATCAGGCCAACAAACATGGAAGTCATGCTGTTTTCTTCATTTTCATTACTGGGTCTTTTAGATTTATCATAAAAAAGCATTTATATCCTCCCACTCTCCATTCTCCATGGCTATAACATAAATCGCACACCATTCTTTCATTGCCGCATTATCTTCCCACTTTTGCCTATCCTCTGTTTATCATGAATATCATGAAGAAGACAGAATAGTCTCAAGCTGTTTTATGTCACTCCCTGGTTTCAACTATTTTATTAAGCTTTTATTTTATTATTTTTAGAATATAATGTAATCTGTTCATCATCATTCCCTATAGGCGCCACGACTCATTTATTCTTTTACCCTTCTAACTCGGTTTCTCTATACATTCACTCATCAGTCATCAAAGCTACTGACAAAACATCACCTTTTATGCTTAGCGTAATTCTAAATCTTTTCTATCTAAAGGGCCTTTATATTCCCTGTTATTCCAACTAAACATTACCATGCTTTTTAAAAATGTTAGAAAACAGTTTAAATAACCCTTTCAATAAGAACTCTCCCAGAAAAAGGAATCCTTCTATATTTGTGATGGGAATGTAAACTGGTACAGTGACTGTGGAAATCAGTATGGAGATTTCTCAAAAAGCTAAAACTAGAAATTCTATTCAACTGAGTGAATCCCCTTCTCCATATCTTTCCCAGAGTTAAAGACATCGTACCACAGCAATATGTCCAGTTTTAGCAGCATAACACATGATAATTAAAGCATGGAAGCAACATTTGATATATATTATCTGATATCCATTAACTGATGAGTAGATTAAGAAATGTGATGTTGAAATAAGGAAGTACTACTGTACCGTAAACAAGGATAAGTTTGATTGCCCATTTTACAAGGATGTAGTGACCTTCTTTGTCTCTCAGTATTGGTCTTGGCTTAAAATTCACTTTGTCTGCAAATAGAATAGCTACCTCTGATTTTTTCCAGCATAGAGTGTTGTTTATCATCCTTTAACTTTCAGTCTATAATTTCTTTTTGAATTAAATGCATTTATTGTATGCAACATATTCTTGGATGTTGCTTCTTGATCCATTCAGCCAGTCTGTTTATTTTGATTGGTCAATTGAGACCACTGACATTGATGGTTATAACTGATATGTATTGAATTATTCCTTTCATGTTATTTTCCTGTTGTTGGCTGCCTTCTTTCTCTTCTGTTTAATTTCTTCCCTTGCCAGGTGAATTCATTCTGCTGGAGTTCATGCCATTGTAATCCTTGCTATCTCTTTCAAGAGCATCCTTCAGAACACTTTGGAATGCTAGTTTTGAGTCACATGAAGGAATATGGATAAATGGTTGCATCATTTTACACTATGTTTTTCTTGTTGTAACATTTCATCTTTTCCTATCTTTTGGAACCTGTGTGTCATTTATCTTAACATCCTTACATTTTGAAGTGGACAGTAGCTAGTATCCAGGGGAAGGTATGAGTTGTCTAATAACACAATTGACACTGAACACAGGATTCCATGGTGAAGTTCACCATTGTGATATGTCTTCTAACTTATGTGTTCAGCTTACCAGCCAGGTCCAATACATGGCTCAGTAGGTTTAAATGGACTCAACCATTTTTTAATGCTTTTGTGACCCAGGCTGCTTCTCTTTATGTTAGGTCCACTAGGCTTTACTTTTCTTAAATTTAATTAGACAGAAATGGCCCTAATGTGTAAAGTAATAAAAATCTTTATCTTCTGTAAGGTTGAAGGGTCATAAAAGGGAATAGAGTACGAGGATCTTGTAGACATTAGAGCCATTATGGTAATCTCAGTCAGACACTGATTCTAATATTTCCAGCATGCTGTGCATAAAGAGGCAGTGGGTCCTCTAGATGGTCCCTATGTTAATTGTGGCATTCAGGTACCAATGACAAGGACCCACAAGATCAACTGTGTTTCAGTTCATGTTCTCTTCTTCCCTTCTATCACAATATTCTCTTTTGCACTGGAAACCTCAGAAGAGAAAAATTAAATAAAATTATCATAAAATATGCTGAATTGCAAAGTTAAACCTAAAATTACTATGTACAAATTTTTAAAATGTTATAAGGATCCAAATTCAGTTCTCCAAAACAAAATCCTTGGTTAAAATTCGAAGTTTATAAAAAGGTTATATAATAAAAACAAATGAGTGATTACATTTATTTCTATGTATAAAGCTAGTTAAATAAATTACTTCCAATTAAGTCCTAAGCCCAAAATATATATATTTTATTCACTGTGATTCCTAACTTCAATAAAAACTTTTGTCACTAAATGACTACCAATTTTCCCTTGGTGTATAAAAGCTTGGAAAAGAAGGAATAATTATTTCAATACTTTTTCTATTCAATTATCCAATTTATTATATATTAAAACAAAATAAAATGAATGATTACAAATTATAATAACTCTGGGGCTTCTTATAAATTATCAATTTCAAACTTTATTAAAATACAAATTCCAACTATTAGGAAGCATTTTTTACTTTTGCATTTAATCTAGATGGGATTTTTATTTGCCTTCCAAAGAAAATAATAAATCTTACACAGCAGTCACTAAAGCCTGAATAATCTAGACATTACACAGAAACTAACCAAATAAGATTTCAGTCACAATTAGTTAACTCTCCAACTCCAGGTATGAGTTTTATTGATGATATTATTTACACATAATGACAATAAATGTTCATTAAAGACTTTTCAGTAATGTCTATTAGGTCCATTTCTGTGTTTCAGGTAACATATATGCATTTACAGATTTCATTAAATTAAATTTACAGTTATTTATAAGTCTTTTCATTGTGAATGAGACTCATCTTAGCAACATGCTGGTGAAGGTCCACCATAAATTATGCAACAAACTGTGCTTTCTAGATAAGGCCTTAGTCACTAGTATTCATGCTTTTTGAAGCCTCTTCACTGCTCAGGATGCCCATTGGTTGTTAATGAATCGCTAATGCGGAGACCTGCCTTCTCTAACCTGCACACATTCATACATACATACATATCTTATTACAAAATTGCTGATGAAATAGTGGATCTTATCAGAGATTTATAGTCAAAGGTCTAAAATCAGTAATGCTTTGGACCCACCTACCTACTATTTTTGGTGTCATAAAGAGAGCAAATACTGAATGGCCAAATGAAAGCTTCCTAGTTAAAATTAAAGCGGTATCTTTGGAATAAATCCAGAATTGAATCACATGTTGTACATAGCTCGTTGTGAAAGGTAATGGCCTTACTCAGTCCCTTTACATAAGTGGCCACTTCTGTCCTAGAGCTATTAGTAATCCTGGGTTGGTAGTCTTGAGTCACAATAAACAATGAAAAGAGTTTGTGTCGGGCCAGGGATTTATCTCAGTAGCACCGTGACTGCCTCACAAGCACAAGGTCCTGAGTTCAATACCTGGTACAAAAAAAAAAAAAAAAAAAAAAAAATTTT
>NW_022900936.1:36394951-36469324 GCF_012274545.1 Fukomys damarensis
AAAAAAAAAAAAAAAAAAAAAAAAAAAGTTTGTATGGTACAAGGGCATTTCTACCTTCACATTGGTGAGGCTCTAGGCAGATCAACAAAAAATATTCACCTGATAGGACTAAGAAAAAAAAATTTCCACCATTTTAGTTTATTGACTTCCAAGACATACATATAGCTATATGAAAGTGAACTATATGAAAAAGGGACAATATCTTCCTTCCTACACTTCACAGTTCATCACTTTGAAACTGGTGTTCCCATTTTTTCAATACTATTATAGACTTTATTCCTATTTGAACTGATGTTGTAAAAGGATTCACCTATTTAGGAAAAAAATTAACTCTGCACAAGGGTAAAAAATAAAGCTTAATATTGAACTATTTTTGAGTGTAATCATTTGCCTTGAATTTTTATGTCTAAAACACTTGGAGAAGCACATAAACAAAATAGTTAAAAATATGTTTCCATAACATAGTTTAAAAACTGTTGTAAAAGTAAAAGAATATAAATTATTTTTCTCCATTGGTATACACTTCAAATCAGTGAATTAAGAAGCAAATGTCTTACTTGGTATTTTTTTATGTTTGTATTGAAGCAGCTTTTAAATTTGGTTCCATTGCAGCAAGTTAAGATTTTTCTTCAAAGTAATACGTATCTTGCAACGAGTGTAACTCAGTTGACAGATGTTTACAATATGCATAACTAGATATATATAAAAACATCCAGGGCTCCTATAGAAGTGCAACTGGAGAAGAGAGAGGAAAGAAAATGAAAAATCGCATATTATTTCTTATTAATCTCATCCTGGAAGGGCTTGAATTATACACTTTCAGTTGTATTTGCCAATAGATTAATGGAAATTTATTCACAAAACTCCCTTGGAGCAGAGATGAGCATATGCTATTTACATTTCTCTGTTAAACATTAATTTTTGCTTGTAGTGGGGATTGAACTCAGGACTTTGAGCATATGAGGCAAGTGTAGCTCCACTGAGCTACATCCCATTTATGTATTATGCTTATGCATATTGGTAAGTTATATACTTAGAGGGCGAGTAGACAAATTTCGAGTTAAAACTGATCTTTTGATCTTGTTTTGATGTTTAGTTATATGTAGGGAAAAAAAGGCATTTAAAGTGCTTACTTTAAATCTAAATAGTTGCCTACTATTTGGGCAATAAGGACTATGTATATATCGAAGTCTTGACTCTACAATTTCCATCTAGCTTAATCCTCAACATTAGAACCTTGTAAGACCTGTGACATATTTTTTTGTTTTATTTTGCAATTATTGTCCTTATTATGCCTCTTGATGAAGACATTGTTCTCTATACTAAAACTACTGGATGTAAAACTATTCATGGGCTCATCTTTAAGATTATTTTGATAATTTTCTCCTAAGAATTTTTAATATAGCTATAGTTTCCCTCTTCTGTTTTTCTTTTTATTAGTAGCACCTATTTCCAATACATAATGAGTACATTCCTTGGGGCTGGTACACAAACATGATTCATCACTTTTTTTCTTGGTACTGGAATTGAACTCAGGACTTCGTACTTGCCAGGCAGCCACAGAGCCAGTGAGCTACATACCAACCCATGACATATCTTAATTCATTTTTTAATACCTTTCCCTCTTATACCTTTCCAGTATGAGAAGGATGTAACTCCCTACTTCCTATTATCTATCCAGTTCCTTTATTTTGCTCTTTAGGGTTTTTTTGGGGGGGTCTTATATAATAGAAAGTGTGATATTTCAGCTTGTTTGTGTGGTTTATCTCATTTAGCATTACAGTCTCAAGGTTCATTATTTTCCTGCAATAACCGTAATTTGTCCTTCTTTATAGAGGAGTAGTACTATACCATCATATATAATAACAGAGTTTCTTTATTCATTCATCTGTTGATGATCATATAGACAACTTCCAAAGTATAAATATTCTGTAAAATGCAATTACTTTCCAATAGAAATATTATTAAATGAAGAAAACATATTCCACATAAACTCTTTATATCTCAGTAATGTTACAAAGGAATATTGATATATAGAAACAATAGACTTGAGGGCTATATGTCATAAAATATATTTTGAACACATCTACATTTTGCCAAGCTACGGTTAACATTCCTAGGAATTTTTATTAACTTAAAAATTGAAACACAAATTTAAAAGGGAAAATATTGATCTCAAAATTGTTCAAAGATTTTCTTGAGAATTTAAATGCATTTCAATTTGCTAGAGAGTAGTTTTAAAGGGCGCAAACATCTAAACTTAAAATTGAGAACTATAACATGAATCACAGGTTAACATCATCCACCTTTGGAAAGCAAGAACTGTGAAAATTTATGTATAAGGGAAAGACGGGATCGTGATCAGCTCCAGGAAACTGTAATAGGGGGCAACTACCTCAGAAAGAGCTCACTATAAATGTTGCCACTGACCTATCTTTGGGGAAAAAAGGTAAAGACACCTTATGAGAACCCGTAGGTATTTTCTTAGCAAATTTTGTGTGGAGAATTGGCAGTTTTCTGAGTTAACCACTCTAAATACGAGAATTCTGTAACTCTTGTCAAGGTTACACTGACATATTCCGGTTCAAACATCTTTTAAAAATTATTCATAGGAGAATATATTATAGATTCAGGGTGGTGAATTGTGATATTTTACTTGAACAAGTAATTTAATAGTCTTTCCTTAACTTTCATGTTTTAGCAAGAACTTCTAAGTAAATTTTACATGTTAATATTTTCTTCAAGAAGAAAGAAATTATTGTTTGTGACTTTCTGCTTAAACCAGATGACATTTTGACATTATTCATGTGGAAATATTTATATGCACAAAAAAATAAATAAAATTAAGCCATGTTGTTTTGGTAACCACTTTAGGTATTCTATTACAATTGTGTGGTAACTAATGTATTATGTAGAAATTGTTTTTTCTGAAACAGCTAAATATTTTCCGTATACTGTTTCTTTCTTCAAATGAAAAATGCAGACCTCTCTAGAAAGTTTTTGAAATAAAAAATGTTTTGACCTCCAGATCAAATAATTTTATTAACATTCAGTAACGTGAACATTGAAAGAGCAGCCATCAGCATATTTTCTATATTTTCTTCACTTATGTGAATAAAAAAAACACCAATGTACTCTAAATGGATATAACTTTGTTCCATATTGTAAGCTTTTCATAACCAGTAGATAACTAGGAATAAATTCATAAATAATATTTTTGCTTTCTATATTGACATGCAGTCTTAGAAATAATTTTTAATCATTCTGATGTTTAGTTAACTTTTTAGAAAAATTAATGAATATCCTTATAAACATATATTTTAATCCTTCATGCTTCAAATACATAGAGTAGCCATAAGTAGCAACAGTTTAGTTATTGACTTCCCTTCCAGTCCCTAAGGCTATGGAAATTTCTATATTGAAACATATGAACATGGTTTGAATACACCAATAAATATTATATAGCCTTTATTATCACAACTATAGTGACTAAAACAATGCAAATCAAACCATATTTTGCCTCTTTATAATTCACTTATTTTGCTGAGTGCTATTGTTTGGAAGTTGAATGTCATCCAAAGGCTCTGTCCTGGAGGGGGTCAAGAACCACAATTGAGAGGTGGTGCAGCATTGTGAGACGGGGTCTGTTGGGAGATCTTTAAGGCACTGGGGGCAATGCCCTCAGAAAGCGGTGTTTGTAGGACTCTTCACTAATTCTTGCAAGAGGATTGTTATAAACTTTGAGTGTGGCCCACCTTCATTCTCTGTTCCTGCTTAAAGATAAAATATCTTCCTCCTGTATGTGCAGCCATCATTGCCTTTCACACAAGGATGGGACTGCAGCCAGGAGGGCTATCATTAGAAATGGACAAGGCAGGCACCTGTCCATAGAACCTCCATAATTTCTAGATATAGAGCCTTTATTTTACATAAATTTATTGTTTTGTGTATTTTGCTGTAGTAACACAAAAATAACAAATACAGTAGCTTTGAATATTAATCCAAATTTAATGTGGCACCAAAATTATTTCCCTCTTCACAAACTTTATTTGCTAAGGTCTACTTTGACTTGAAGGGTAAAACAAATTTTCCCATATGATCAAATATGATGTTTGTCTAGGAGAATCATGAAGTCAGATAGGTTTCATAAGACCATTATACTTCCTGGCATATTTAAAAACTGTGCTAACTCCATATAAGTCAATTTAACTAACTTCCAAAGGTCTGTTCTGTCATCTTTCACTCTCTTTACTAAGAATTCTGTCATGACATAATATGGTATGGTAATGGTAAAACTAAAAACAGAGTTGTCAACTTTTGTTCTGTACAGAACAAGGGATTCAGTCCAGTACACACAGCCATGTGAAACTGGAACATTAGGAACTTATAAAAAAAAATCTTCACTGTGTATAACTATGAGAAAAAAAATCACATTTTCTCAAAGTACTAACAAAATAATCCTCAACCTATCAATTAGCCTTGGGGCTTCTAATAGATCAAGCATGAAAGAATATTTGCTCACTATTTTTCTAAAGAGAAATCATTCAAGTTTAATACTGTATATTGAAGTAATTTTTATCAGAATAACAAACAGCTGGAAAGGGTAGCAAGTTAACAGACATTTCTCAATTTATAGAGTTCTATTCATGGTCCCTAAATTGCAAGAGAGAATTAAGATTTCAAGAAGAGGAAGAGGAACATTAGAAGAAGCAGTTACAGATCATAAAGGTAATTTTAAGGGGACATTTTTTGGAGATACAGTTTCACTATGTTTCCCAAGATGGCCTTGGAATTCTGGGATCCTCCTGCCTGAGCTTCCTGAGAGATGGGCTTATAGTTTCACACACCATGCCTAGCTTTAGTTAAGACATTGTATCTTAGCCTATTTTATAGATATAATTGAGCTCACATATATGTTTTCTTTGTATTTACAAAATTGTCCGTGTGTTTTATTTTAAATAAATTTAAAATTGCCTTAGAAGAATTAACCCATTTTCACTCTCTGTGCTATTTCCTATTGTTTTACATACAGTGCAATATATATAATTATAGTCATTAGTAATCCTGTTCAATAGTTGAGTTTATTGACAATGACATACATAAACTACTATACTTCTTATTCTGTGAAATAATGGTTAAAATAATACTAATAATTAGACTTGACAAGTATTGATTCCTGATCTATAGCTTTCTTTCTTCCTTGTCTCTTATAATTTCTTTATATATAGACAAACTGTTTTCATGGATAACATTTTTGATATTTTAAATATACATATTTACTTTTATATATAACTTGGGGAGAATAACAATGAACCATCTCTATGAAGAATGATAATGAGTGATCAAAAAACAAAAACAGATGTAAAAGTAGTTATTTCTGTAAAAGAAAACTATATGAATGGATTCAGCTTTCAAGTGGTAAAATAAGTTATTACAACTAATCATTTATGTGTTTTTCATTTTACATACAAGCATCACCTACCTAAAGAACCCTTTGCAAAAGATTTTCAAATTTATCTTGTGTTGAACTCGGTTCAAATATTCCCTGACTAAAAATAGGTTCTACATACAATCTTAGGCTTCATTCCCTACAAATTGAGAACAGACATGATTGCATCATCAAGCTCACTAAAGGCCAAGTTACTGTCACCATTTCAGCTCATTTTTTTTCATTTTTAATCAGCAACTTCTTGATCCAATTAATCTATTAGAAAGACTTACTAGTTGCAGACAAGAAAAAGCATTGTGAGTATTAAAGTTTAAATGGAATTTATTAAAAGAATACTTGATAGTTCCAGAATCACAAAAAGCATTTGAAGAGCCAGTGTGATGCTTTCCAGGCTTGGACATGGACCCCGAATTGATTGTGCAGCATGACATCACTGCTTCTGCTAAGGACCACTGAGCTCTGAAGCTCTAACTGCTATCAGCAAATATGAGATCCACCACCAGTGCTGCGGCTGCCACTAATTAGTCAGGGACCACATTTTACTATGCCTTTTCTTTCTCCTCTGAGACGTCATAGTTACTCCTTTGGTTTTCAGCATTGTCTCCTCATTGCAGTTTCGGGCAAGTGTTGGGCCTCGGAGAGCATTGGTCAGGTACCTGTGTTACACAAGGAAACAATGTGAACCTGACTTTACTCTTCAGTTTGGAATTTCCCAAAAGTATGGTAGCAGTTCAAACAGGCCATTCCCCAAACAGACATATCTATATGAGGTACCCACAATTTTACCTATATTTGAAGTTTCATTAAAGATGTTGATTAAATTAATAAACCCTACAAAGAATATTTATTTTTAAAAAATTTGGAGTTAAGAAAAATGGTTGAAATCTGAAAAGTTTTATTCAAGAGTTTAGGTAAGTCATCCTACTAGATTCAATTAGACACACCCACTTTATACATGATTGGTTTCCCTGACTGCCATTTCTATGCCATAAATTTGAAATTCTTACAGTATCATGACTTATACTTTATGATGTTTTATAATTTAGCTTCCTTGAAAATGAAAGCTTATATACTTGTAAAATATTGTTTAAATTATAATACAAGTGATCGGATAATCAAGAACTAAATATATTTGCACCTGCAGAGTATAAGAATTTCTGTGTCTCAGTTGAGCTTCTAAAGTACACATTTATCATATTGAGTCTAGAAGACTTGTTTGGAATTTTGGAAGTCAGTTGGCCATAGATATCTTTTGGACAACCAAAATGGAAGAGTTTAACCAATTTTCTGTTCTGAAATATTTTACCAGTTACTCCTGCTGTGAGTAAAATTGACTTAGATTGCAAAATCTGTAGTCACAGCAAGGGTCATGGGTAAATCACATCATCACAGAGTATCTCCTGCTAGCTGAGAGCCAGTGTGAGAAGAAAATAGAGAAGACATGAGGGCAAAAAATAAACATGAACAATACATTTTAAAAACAAAACATCTATGTACTCATAACATTTAAATTCATCTCACTGGAGAGGTTACTGGAATTTAGCTACTACTTGATAATTGTTCATCTAAGACTTGTAGTATGTTGTAAAAATGGCTATCTATATGAATTTCAATAATTTTTTTACCTTATATATTTATTACTCATCATAATTTTTACCTCCTATGGTAAGTTAAGAATATGGCCCTAAAAGGAAATATAACATGTATTTAGTGTGCTCATATAGACAATACAGACAAAACGTGAAAAATATTGCAATAGATTGATTTCAAGAATGCCAAAGGGTACTTCTTATGTACATATGTGTATAACATGTTTGTGCATGCACACATACACAGAAAGAGCTACTTTTTGCAGATGAAATTAGCCCTCTAGATAATAGTACTTATTATTAAATTAGATTAGACTATAGCATTTGGTGATAACTCCTTTATTTAACACCATCTTACTTGCTGTCTGGAGATGTTTGTGTTTAGGCTTACAAGATGAGGTCCTCGATATTTAATGATCATTTTATCTGTTAAAGTGTCAGTAGTTCCAATATTTAAGTACTATTTCTGAAAACAGGATCCAAGATTACATGCAACAGAGGCCCCTAGAATTTTTAATATTGATGTATTTTCCCTAAATGTCTGTATCGCCATTTCTTTATTGGCCACTGAAATCTTCATTATAAAATATCCACATGAGATCCTTGTGTTTTCTAAAGTTTGGGAATCATTTTGTTTTACTATAAAACCTTATGTAATAGTAAATGTAAATATTACATGTTTGAATTATAATAACTAATTCTTACCATTTGTTAATTAAAAAGAAACAATAAACTTTAGGTCAAATTCATATTAATTTGTCTCAAAATTTCATTAATCCATTTATTTATATTACTATGTTTCAAACACTGATCCATTTACTGTTTACAATTGCATTCAATAATACATGAAATATTTAGTTTTATCAGTAGATAGTTGGCACAGTTATTGATTAATGAATCTTTGTGAAAGCTCTATTTCCTGCCGAGTTACTTGAATTACAATTTAAAGAATATTGTTTCAAAATATAAGTAGTTTTGTTGTTTATTTTTCCCTAGCTATGAATATTTACTCTTTTTAATATCTATAACCAGTCAAAGATATGCAGCATTGACCACAGAAAAAAATATTTATGTTTTTTCTCTATGAGTGATCTTATCAGGAGAACATAGTTGTTACTTATGCCATTATAAATGTGATTATTGAAATTCTAATTTGCTAAAAAACACTGTAAGTAAATAATTCTATGGGTAAATGACCTTATTTGGGGAAAGATAAAGTATGTAACTAAGTTTTAAAATGAAATTAACTATATGGTTTCATTTATATGTTAATATGTGCTTATTTATAAAACATATAAATAGAAAAATATAGAAAAAAGAAAAAGTGACCCCTCAAACTTCATGACCAATGTTATCTGAGTGAATTTTCTCTTAATATGTTATAAATTTACTTTTTTACTTAATTTTATCTTATGCATGTTTTCTATATAATCTCATATTCTAAAGATACTGATTAAATAATATTTTATGAAAGTGCTATATTTAACTTATGCAATTTTACATTTTAAAATGTTTACATGGTTTTATGATATTTCTAAATAACATATGACTGAAACAAATTTTGGACCTAAATTATTGCATAAATGATTGGACTATTTAATTTAAAAAAAAACAAAAGTAAAAACGTGTGAAAGAAGTACACTATTTAGGCTTTGTTGCCTAATTAGAAAATATCTGAGAATTTTAATTAGTTTTCTTAGAGCAAATATTCAAAAAATCAAAATACTTTTTAATAGCTCTTTGTATTTAAGTACTAGGCATTAATAATAAAACTAATAGTGAATACACTAAAATGATAAGAGATATTTATTCACTTAAATAAGCAAAAGCCAACAATGTTGGTTACCTAAACCTTATTAAAAAAATGTTAAATTTCATAAATGAAAATTATTTTTGAAGACAAATGACATAAAACTTGTCTTTGATAAAATTTTAGGTGAAAAACTTTATTTAAAATTCATATTAGGGCTGGGGATTTACCTCAGTGGTTCCAGCACCTGCCTTGCAAGCACAAGGGCCCAAGTTTGAACCCTGGTACCAAAATAAATAAAATAAATAAAAATAAAGCTTCATATAAACTGGCACAGCCTCTCCCCCACCCAGATTTCCCAACCACCAGTGGATAGGGGAGGACAGGAGCTGCCTAGGCCACCAGCAGATGGGTGAGAACCAGCACCTCCAGCACCACCCTAGTACACCCTGCCTCGCCTGGTTCTGGCCTCTGTGCTATGCCTATACCTGGATACACATGGCAGAGGCACAGAGGGTCTTAAAAGACATCATTCTGAGCTCCAGAAGATAGAGCAGAAGTGAAGAACAGCAAGAGGGCCTTACCCCTTCTAACTCCTTCAAAGTCACCATCCCAAAGGGTAAAGTTACTGTATTGAAAAGTTTATTCACTCTAAATATATTTTGGGCTAGTCATCAATTCTGATTTATTTCACACGGTTAAAGGTGATAGATTAATAACTACCATGAATTGTCATTTTCTAACTTGTACTTGATTCTATTGTTGTTGATGATTTTATCACACGGGCTAATGATGTGACTGATCTAATGTTATCTTTCCTGATGTAATGAAAATCAGATTGCCCCAGAGTCACTAGAGAATCAAAACTTCAACACCAGTTATATCTGGAAGACACTTCTGAGAAGCAACCATTCCATAAGAGCTTTAAATACAAACAACAAAGAAATTTACAATAAGCAATATTGAAATTTTAACCTAGTAATTAAACCTAGGACTGTACCAACAACAATAATAGAAATGAAAATTCATTTAAGCAAGACACAAACCAAGTCTTCCAGCTTTCCTAAGGCAAATTCTAAGGGAAACAAGGTGGAAAAGTCTGATAATAAACCACCTGGACACCCTGAACTGTTACCACAGAATGAATGAAGCTCTAGAAAATATCAAAACAGAAATAATTTCCCAGATAACTTCAGAGATAGTGAGCAGAATAAAAGACATGATTAGAGTCTCTAGAAGAGAAACAGATTAAAAAAAAAATAGATGGGCTCAGGACCATGATAGAAGTCATAAATGCTCTGCATAGGAAAGAAATGGAATCCATGAAACAGATTGAAACCTATATGCAGGAGATTAAAAACTCTATTGAAAGTATAAACACCAGACTGAGCCAATCTGAAGACAGAATATCAGATATAGAACACAAGATGGTGGTCAGTGACCATGAAAGGAAGATTTTTTTTTTCTTTTGAGACAGGGTCTCACTATATAGTTGAGACTGATCTGGAACTCACTATGTAGTCCAGGCTGATTTTGAACTCACAGTGATCCTCCTGCTTCAGCCTCCCGAGTGCTGGGATTACAGGGGTGTACCACCATGCCCGGCTTCCATGAAAGGAAGATCTCTTAAAAATACTAAGGGACCATGAAAAATCAATCCAACAGCTCCTAGATTTTTAAAAGAAGAAAAATGTAAGCCTGATAGGAGTCCATGAAAAAGCAGGAGAAAGTGCAAATGACATAAAAAATACTGTTCACAGAATTATTGATAGAAAACTTCCCAAACAGAGCAAAAGAACTTTACATAGAGATTAGTGAAGCATATAGGACTCCAACTAGTCATGACAAGAAAAACAAATCTGGACATATAATAGACCTATAATAGTCAATATCCTGGAAACTCAACAGTAAAACAAAATACTACAAGCAGTTAGAGAAAAGAAGCAAGTCACATGCAAAGGAAAGCCCATCAGAATCACAGCAGACTTTTCAACCCAAACCCTCAGGTCAAAGAGAGGCTGGTGTGAAGTATTTCAAGCCTTAAAAGAAAACAACCTCCATCCTAGACTGATGTATATTGCAAAACTTATCTTTCAAAATGGATGGGGAAATAAGATACTTCCATGACGAAGAACACCTGAGAGACTTCATAAATAATAAACCAGCATGCCAAACAATTCTAAACAGTATCCTAGGAAAAGACAATGAAGGTCACAACTCCATGAGGTCCAACAGAGCAAATCCATCAGGCAAGGCAAGAAATTAAAGGAAAAGAAGAAAATATTAAAAAGAGCCCCAAACTGGACACTAACATGACAATGATAAGTCAATACATGTCAGTTATAACCATTCATCTCAAGGGCCTTAATTCACCAAGCAAAAGAAATAGACTGCCAAAAAATAAAAATTGAAAAAATAAATAGACTGGCAGAATGGATTAAGAAGCAAAATCTAACAATATGCTATATACAAGAAAACCACCTATTTGAAAAAGAAACTCATAAACCGAAAGTAAAAGGATGGAAAATAATTCTCCATGTGACAGGAACACAGAAAAAAGCAGGGGTATTTATCTTATTTGTAGACAAAATAAACTTTAAACTAAAAATATTCAAGAGAAATGAAGGTCTCTACATCCTTGTAAATCAAACAATTCAAGAGGAAGAAATGACAATTGTAAGTATATATGCACCAAATACTAATACCTCCAACTATCCAAAAAATATTAAGGGACATGTGTCGTGAGCCTGCGAAGCAGAGCATTGTCCAGCAGTGTCTCAAACCTGAAAGAGCAGCGGGGTGGAGATGGGGCAGAGAGAAAGGAAGGACACCAAGGCAAGAGTCTGATCAAGGCGACATTTATTGCAGGCAGGCATCAGCCTTTCAAAGGAAAAGAACAAACTATTATGGGCTAGGATTACCATAGTAACCTCAACACCCGCTCCACGGGAATGAGGGTTCACACGGGAAAGAGAAAACAGGCTCAGGAAAAACAAATTAACAACACTTGCAACTAATAATCATGATTCCCAAATAGGTGGCGGAACTTAACAAAATGGAGTTACAACACCTGACTCCTACAGATAATGTCAGATCTTTAACAGGAAGCACCTGACTCCTACAGAGCTTTGGCTGTCCGAGTTTCTCCCGTGCAGGGTCAAAAACAAGTTTAACACGTGCAGTCCTTAAAAAGGAACAAATGTTATCTTTCAAAAAGCCAGTGGGCCATGGCTGGCTTCCCACAGACATGAAAAACCCAATAAGCATTAATACGATTGTAGTGGGGGACCTCAGTACTCTCCTGGCACAAAAACACAGATCATCTAGAGAAAAAACAATGAAATACTAACACCGAATATGGCGAGCCATTATGGTGAGCCTTGACACAGGCCTAGCCATGATTGAACTTTGAGTCACCTCGCTGGCACGGATGTGCTCTCGCCCATAGCCATGGGAGAGTTCAGCTGGTAGCAGATGTAACCCATAATGGTTGTTATTGCTTCCCTCTGGAATGTGTGGGCGGTACCCTCGCTCCCTCGCTCCCATGCAGCCCTCGCTCCCATGCAGCTGGAGAGTATAAAAGGAAGAGGTTCTGTAATAAAGCAAGCAAGGAAGGAAGGAAGGAAGGAAGGAAGGAAGGAAGGAAGGAAGGAAGGAAGGAAGGAAGGAAGGAAGGAAGGAACGAAGGAACGAAGGAAGGAACGAACGAACGAACAAACATACATGAGAAGAAAGGTGCCTTCCGTCTCTCTGTCCTTGTCCTTTCAGGTTTAGGACCTGCTGGCAGGATCCTGACGTCGCAGCTCGCGACAACTGAACCAAACTTTTGAACAAATGCACTTAATAGATGCCTACAGAGTGTTCCATCCTAGAAAATCAGAATATACATTCTTTTCAGATGCACACAGGTCATTCTCCAAAATAGACCATATACTAGCTCATAGAAAATGTTTAAGTAAATGCAAAGGAATTGAACTTATCCCATGTATATTATCAGGCCACAGTGCAATTAAATTTGAGATCAACAGCAGAAGAAACCACAAGAACTTCATAAACACATG
Source organism: Fukomys damarensis (assembly GCF_012274545.1). Lineage (NCBI taxonomy): Eukaryota > Metazoa > Chordata > Mammalia > Rodentia > Bathyergidae > Fukomys > Fukomys damarensis. The sequence goes on from NW_022900936.1 coordinate 36,407,801, forward strand.
GAAATTGAATAACTCCCTCTTGAACAACCAATGGCTCACATAGAAAACTAAAGAAGAAATTATTCAGTTTTTACAAATAAATTATAATGTCAGTACAATGTACAGGAAGCTATGGGACACAATGAAAGTAGTTCCACATGAGAAATTCATAACAGTGAATGCCCACACTAGGAAAATAAAGCAAGCTTAAATAAACATCTTAATGGTGAAATTTGATTCTAGAAAATGAAGAGCAAGACAAACCCAAAGCTCGGACAAAGGAGAAAATTGTAAAGGTCAGAGCAGAAATCAATGCAATGGAGACTAAGAGAATGAAACAAAAAAACTCAACAAATTGAAGAGTTGGTTTTATGAAAGAATGAATAAAATCAATAATCCCTTAGCCAACCTTATCAAAAACAAAATACTCAAATTCACGCAATTAAGAATGAAAAAAGGTAGAGTCACAACAGATCCAGCAGAAATCCATAGGATCATCAGTACCTACTTTGAGAAACTGTACTTGAAAAAAATTGACAACACAGAAGAAAGGGACAGATTTCTAGATACATGTGAATTGCTAAAGTTGCACAAAGAAGATGTAAAAATTATAAAAACCCCAATTACAATCAGTGAAATTGAAAATATAATTAAAAATTTACCAAAAAAGAAAAACCCAGGTCCTTAAGTCTTCATTGCTGATTTCTACAAGACATTTGGAGATCTATTGCCATTATTCTTTAAAATTTTCAATGAAATTGAAAGGAGAGCAATACTTCAAAATTCATTCCTGGAAGCAAGTGTTGCTTTGATTCCAAAACCAGGGAAAGACCCAACCAAAAAGGAGAACTACAGGCCAATCTCCCTAATGAACATAGATGCAAAAACCTTTAATAAGATACTGACGAACAGAATACAGAGAGTCATCAAAAAGATAATACAAGTAGGATTTATCCAAGGGATGCAAGGATGGTTCAACATACATGAATCAATAAATGTAATATACTGTCTTAACAGAGTGAAGGACAAATACCATATGATCATCTCAATAGATGCAGAAAAAGCATTTGACAAAATTCAACACCCATTCATGATAAATACCCTGCAGAAAATTGGAATAGATTATCTTTATCTCAACTTGATTAAGGCTATCTATGAAAAACCAATAGTCAACATCATACTAAATGTTCAAAAACTGAAAACCTTCATGCTAAAATCAGGAACAAGACAAAGATGTCTACTATCAGAACTCCTGTTTAATATAGTGTTGGAGACATTAGACATAGCACCTAACCAACAGAAAGAAATAAAAGCAATAAAGATAGGAAAGGAAGAAGTTAAACAATTACTATTTACTGTTGATATAATACACTACATAAAAGACCCAAAAACCTCCATCAAAAGACTTCTACACTTAATTGACAGACTCAGTAAAGTAAATACTCAAATTATCCTTTGTATACACAAATAAAAGACTAATGGAGAGTGAAATTAGGGAAACAATCTCTTTCACAAAAGCATTAAAAAAATGAATTGTCTAGGAATCAATCCAACAAAGGAAGCAAAAGTCCTCTATATTGAGAACTAAAAAAAACTCTTAAAAAGGAGAATGAAGAGGATACAAGAAAATGTAAAGACATCCATTGATCCTGGGTAGGAAGAACCAATATAGTGAAAATGAGCATACTTCCAAAACTACTATACAGTTTCAATGCAATCCTTATTAAAATCCCAACATTGTACTTCACGGAACTAGAGTTAACAATACAAAAATTCACTGGGAATCAGAAGAGACCTAGAATAGCAAAAGCAATTATAAACAACAGAGACATGGCAGGGGGTATCACAATGCCTAACTTGAAATTATATTACAAAGTCACTGTTAGAAAATCAGCATGGCACTGGCAAAGAAACAGACCCCAGGATCAGTGGAATAGATTAGAAAATGCAGAAACAACTCCAGTTATAATCAGCTACCTCATCTTTGACAAAGGAGCCAACCATCCTCACTGGAAGAAAGATACCCTCTTTAATAAATGGTATTGGAAAAACTGGATTTCAACTTGCCAAAAATTGAAACTAGACCCATGTCTTTCACTGTGCACTGAACTTAAATCCAAGTGGAATAAGATCTAAGTATTGAAACAGAAACACTAATCTTGTTGAAAGATAAGTTTGGTAGAATTCTTGATGATATTGGCATAGGAAGACTTTATGATCAAATCCTCAGTAGCATGGGAACTAGCACAAAGATTCAGCAACTTGGATTTCATCTTTTTCAATAGCTTCTGCACTACAAGAGAAATCACCAGCAGAGCTAAGAGACAACCCACAATGTGGTAAAAAATAATTGACCATCTTTTCCTAAAAGGGCTACTATCTAGAACATAGAAAAACTAAAAATAAAAAGAAATTAGTGCCCCCAAATATAAAGACCCAATTCAAAATGGGGCATCAGAAATTAAGAGACATTTCTCAGACAAAGAAGTAGAAATGGAAAATAAACATATGAAAAAATGGTCAACATCACTGGTCATTTGAGAGATGCAGATGAAAACAACACTCAGATTCCATCTTACCCTAGAAAGAATGGCTGCTACTAAGAAATCACACAATAACAAATGTTGGTGTGGTTTTGGGGAGAAAAGAACCCTTCTCCATGGTTGGTGGGAGTGCAGACTGATGCAACCACTATGGAAATCAATATGGAGATACCTCAAAGAGCTAGGATTAGAAGTTCCATTTGACCCAGCCATCCATCTGGGTATCTTTCCAAAAGATCTTTGTGGGATGAGGTGGAATCTCAGTGAGGATGTATCCCTGAGTGAAATAAGTAAGTTACACATGTGTAAATACTGAATAGTTTCTCTGGTGTGAAAAACTATAATAATACATAAGAGCCTAATGAGATAATTGACCATGTGAAATAGGAAGAAAAGGGCTAAAGTTGTAGAAAAAGTGGAAGGGTAGGGGAAAGCTGATAAGAGAAAGAAAAAATATTAGAAAATGAAAAAGTGGAAATAAAGTGTTTGTAAATGGGGAGGGCAGGAGGGGGTGAAGGGAGGGCAGGGACAAGGGGAAAAATGAGAACCAAGACCTGTCACGTAAAGGTACAAGATCCCAGTAATAAATGTAATTGTATGGTATACCTAAAATGTACCAATATACTAAAAATAAAATAAAATAAAATAAAGGTAGTGTGGAGGAGGTGAGGAGAGGGCAGGGAGATGGGGAAATAATAAGAACCAAGATACATTATGTAAAGGTACAAGATTCCAATGACTAATGTAACTCTACTGTATACCTAAATTGTACCCATAATCTTAAATGAAAAAAAGCACAGAATTTTATATATGAATGTAACATATAAACATGAATGTGTGAATACATTAAGTAAAAATGCAAACATTTTATTTAAAAAAATTATTTTTAGCAGAGATGTAAAAGTATGCTAAGCATTCATAATATTGGGGTGCATCATTATGTTTGTATATATGTTTGCTTTATGTAGTGATTAAGTCATGTTAGATATATTTATCTCTTCAAACATTTATCATTTCTCTATGGTGAAAACTTTCAAAATCCTTACCTCTACTTCTAGCTCAGTGGTGCCACCACCTGCTTCACAAAATCAAGGTTCCAAGTTCAATCCCTTGTACAAAAAAACAACAATAAAACAAACAAACAAACAAACACTGACAGCTTAAAGTACATTGCTGTTATCTGTAGTCACCCTGTTATGCATTAGCACAGCACAGCTTCCTGTTACTACCTAACTGTAACTCAGCACCCACTGATGAATATCAATCCATTCCTTTCCTGCCATTTTTCTCAGCCTCTTGTAAAACACTGTTGTGCTCTCAGCTTCCGTGAGATCAACATTTGAAAAGCCACATATCAGTGAGATCATATGGGACTGGTCTTCCTGTGCCTGGCTCACTTTACTTAATATAATGATCCTGAATTACATCAGCATTGTAACAAGTGAAAGGATTTAATTCTTTGAGTATGGCCATGTATCACATTGGGTATATGTAACGTATTTCCCTTTTCCAATCATCAGTAGGGCAATTAACTTGTTTACATTTCTTAGGTATTGTGAATAGTGTGCAATGAAAATTAGAGTGCAGATATATTTTTCGACATACTGATTATATTTCCTTTGGAGATATACTTTAAAATATGTTTTAAAAACATACAAGTAAATAGGTGATGCATAAGAACTATATAATGTATATATTTACTTTCTACCTATGTTTATTTATGACTCTCTATTAAATAACTTGTTCTGTAATACCAAGTAAATAAAATTTACATTAGCTTTCTATAAAAGGCAGGTAATTGAACAAACCACTAGATGGCAGAGAAAGATCAGAAAATTCCCATTCTGTACCGAACTGTTACGATTCATTACATATATCTAATTATACTGCCATATGTATATAATACATTTAAAAGTCTTATTTGTATCATATATATATATACATATATAATTAAAAATATTATTTCTTTCAATTTAATCAAGTTGTTTAATATAAAAGATCTTGTATCATTGCAATATACACATATATTTCTGATTATATATTTATACTATATATTTCTGATATATTTATGCTATGCAATGATATACAGTAGCAAATTTAATACTTAAGTTCATGTTTCAGAAAAAACAATATAAAACAATTCTATGAAATCTCATATACTTTCACATTTTCTTTTGTCTTAAATCTTTTATCTGTAAAATCATTATTGGCACAGAAAAAATTCCACTATTTTAAATTTTACCTCAAATCTTATACTAATTTAAATTTCTTATAATTTGATATAATTCAGTATATTATGTCATGAAATTTGGTGTTCTTTTCATATTATATAAATAATACATTAATGACATTTTATAATAAATAAAACTTGTTCCTCATAAATGACTTCCAAATTCTCTTAATATTTTCAGATGATTACTGATGAATCAAAAGTAAATGACATTTCAGGAACTGTTTTTCATTTCCATTTCTTGAGGAAGTGTTAAATGACTAGAATGTTTTTCTGATGACTCTTAATCTTTATTTGACCAAGGAGAGGCAAATTTTTGGCAAAGCAGAAATTTAGTGCAAGTATCTGAGTGAGGATGCTTGGATCCAATTTCACCTCCCAGACAGATTTGCTCTGTTATCTTTAGTCAACATACAGAATCCAATTAAGAAAGGAACACAATTTGGAGACTTAAAATTCTTATGAAGCATAGAAGAAAGAGATCATAAGTACATCAGTTATTTTAAAAGCAGATCTTTTTAAAGCTGGGCATGTTGGCGCACACCTGTAATCCAGCCCTCAGGAGGCTGAGGCAGGAGGATCGCTGTGAGTTTGAGACCAGCCTGGGCTACATAGTGAGTTCCAGGTCAGTCTCAACTAGTGAGACCCTGTCTCAAACCCCCCCGAAAAATAATAATAATAAAAAAATAAAAATAAATAAATAAATAAATAAAATTTTAAAATATATATATTTTTTAAAAAATAGATGAAATTATTGTTATTTTGTTTTAAAGTGTCATGGTCATTACTTATTTACACTAAGGCTGAAATTGTATACGGTTATCTTTGGTTCCACCTAATTGGTCTTTTTCTGTCCAACATTATCAACTGCTATTTTTCTTTTCTCATGTCTTTTTTGTCTCTTACTGTTGGGTGCATGAATTGAAATATGGAAGCCATATCTAAAAGACTCAGAAAGCAACTTTACTAGCTGATGGGATAGGAGCAGGGATTTGGAGTGGTTCTGTTCCTTGGACCTTCCTGAAAATTAGACAGACTTTTCTTTTAATTTAAAATCAATTTAGCATGAAAAGAGCAGACTGTTTATAAGGAAGATTCTCATTTTCTACGTTTCTGAGCAGAAATTTGGAATTCATGTTTAAATTTTCTAAAACACGTTATCATAAAATTAAATATCTATAATCTCAAGCAAAGTAAATAAATAAGAATGAACACTTCCAATTCTTAGTTCTGTGAATGATTTGCTTACTTCAAATAGGTAAATTGTTTTTAAGCCTATTTTTACAAAATGTTGAAATCTGGTTTAAAAATATGTTATCAACACTTTGAACTCTTAGCTATTCTTAATATCTCTTATCCCTTTGACATTGCTAGTGATTTTTTAAAATAAATATTTTCTAAGTATTTTTCTTATGTAGTGTATGTAAAAACATTATGTGGTGGGCCAGTGTCTGAGATATTTTAAATTTCTAGATTCTTATCATGTAAGTTTTTAATAAATAATTTTGGATTAATTAACTATTTTATCTAACTTCAGAAAAAAATCTAGTATTTTGAAGAGTCTTTTTGAAAGTATCATGAGCCAAATTTATTTATACTTTCCAATCAAATAGTTCAGGTAACTTCAGAGGCTTTTGTTTACTTGCTATTTTGAATCTTATTTCTACTTTCTTTTGCCCCTTCAGATACAGTTTTGCACAGAAAGCATTTCAGGATCATTAATAGTTCACCTTTGACTTGAAGCAGAATACTTGATAGTCATGAGTAAGAGTTTTGTAACACAGTGAGGCCACCTCTAGCAACTGACTTAAACCCTCTGATGCTTGGAGTTACTACTTCAACTATCAGCAGCAGCTACTGTTTATTTTGAGGTGAGGAGAAAATAGTTGGCTAAAATAGTCACTAACTGGTAGTATTCGTAGCCTCTGATTTCCAGGCTGACTTGGTACTTCCTTGCTCAACCCCTGAAACCAAAAGCACAATTTTGATTGTTCTTTGGCAGGTTTTGGCTGCCAAACTCTATCAGATTACATTTTTAGACAGTCTAATTTTTCAACCCATCTCAGGGATTATTTCTTGCTTGTGGCAACCAAGATTACCACAGGTTTCCTAAATCGTTGTTTATTGCTATATTACTATGAATAAATGGAGTTCTAGCTTTCAATGATTCCATTTCTCAGAATACTAAATACTAATTCACCAACTACTAATCACAACACTGAGGATGTCCATATCATCAGGGATCTATTACATACTTTATGCCAAATGTCACCCTAAGAGCTTAAGGGGAGGTAATGATTTTGCAACAACAATTTGCTAGGGTGATCTCAAAAAGTTCACCAACCAAAGTTTTTCATACTGCATCACTCGTAGGCTGAAAGGGTAGTTCTGCAGTGCAAATACTTGGTGTATATTTAGGAACCAGGCTAAAGAAGCAGCCCTTATCTGAGTACCATTGAGGAAAAGCAAAATAAATCACATTTCAATGGGACATGTTTTTCTTAATAAACTGTGATATATAATCTGTTTTCCCTAATATTTTGGATTTGCTCCCTTAATGCATTTAATTCATTCCTATAATCATGCTGGGAAAATTAATCCTTACCCATATCAGGTTTCTAACAGCTGGAGACATTCTGTACTAACTCCTTCATCTGAAAGGAAGTGATTTCAGTTAAGAGAAATCATATAGCTAATCTAGTTAAGCTTTCATAAAAGATCTGCGCAGTGTGTTACTTTCATGGAATAAATAACCACAACCCTCTTTGGAAACTTTATTTCATTTTGCTGAGATGAAATAAATGTTAAGACACATGAATAAAGTAGAAAGGAGAATTCACTAATGACATTAGTTTATGTGATTATAGTAACTAAATATTAAATATGTGCCTGAATTTTTGTCATGCTTGAAATTAGCAGGAACTTAACAACTAAAAACTTACCATTTTGGAAGAGTTTGTATTTTAAAAGAAATTTGAGAGCCTTTTACTCTCTTTTGAATTGATAAGATGATCACATTGTAAAAATAGATTCTTTCTGTCAATTAAACTAACTTTCTATTTGAGTTTTATTTCCTGTTTACCTTGCACATACCCTTAAGAACATCGTGGAACTGTATACATAACTTTATTAAGAGTGAACTTACTATAAGTCGCCAATAATTAAGAGAAAAAAAGAAATTAATTTTCCACATTCTGTATCATCTTAAAATATTTTCTTACAGTACAAATTTTTGCCAGAAAATATTCTGTTTGGGGTCTAGGATGTTATCATTGTCATCCCCAATTAATTGCCCCATGGTTGAGTCTTCATTTTCCTCTTGTGTTATATACAACAAATATGGTTAACACTGCCTGGATTTATTTTGTCTTTGTGTTTATTACATTTTATATATTTTGATATCTTAAATTTCTTCATTTCAGAGCAAATTTCACTGAAAGTTAAGCCATTTACAATACTTACCAAATGATATCATCTGCTTATTTAAAATAACAGCATCACTATGGCTTAAATATCTAAACTTATTTTGAGAAAGGTTGGAGCCTTATAATTTCTGTGTTATATCAGAAATCTGCATGTAACTTCTGGATGATGGAGAGAACATTAAGGAATTGTAAGATAAAAGTCCTTATCCACATGGATTTTAGACGCAACATTTATATAACATCCCAGCAGAGGAAAGTCATTTTTCCTACTTTATCTTCTTTCATGCCAAGCCTTTCTTAGCTGTTGAGAGTTTGTATGGCTGCTAACCAAAAATGTTTTCCTACGTAATCAGTACATAAGTGGTTTTTGAAGCGGATCGGTATACATTCTGCAAGAACAGCTCCATCACACATTGGTCAATAGTTTTTTGATGTATGCTTCAGAGAAGAAATGGAAAGGGTTGTGAAACTCTCTGAGCATTTATTAACTGTGAAGTAAATTTTGTTGTTAACAGTTTATAATATGTGCTTTTATTTGAGTTGGCCATAAAAGATCAAACTTTGAGAAATATTCTATTTCTTGGAGTTATTCATTTATTTTCTGTTATAAGGTAAAAAGAGAAGCTCAGAATCTTTGATTATGAATATTGGTTACAGCATTTCTTTAGTCTTTACCAACAAGGGCTCCATGGGATTTGGAAAAGGAAAACATTTTGCTGAAAATAATTGTCCCATGTACTTACTATAGATTATTTATCATCCCTGTCCATTGTGCAAGAATTAAGAGCAACTCTTTTCACCTAAAAAATATTACTGTTAAAATAGCCCAGAATGTTTACTAAACCCTTTTTGGGGTGAAGGAAGATAGAGTCATTAAAACCCTGAGAATTACTTTAGGTATAGGGCAACTTTTTCGAATAAGGCAAAAATGTTATGTCCCATAAATTACTATATTTAATGACATTTTAAGCAATTATATTAATGTTTTAAACAATTATAAATTATTAAATATTACTATTATTTTATTCAGATTAAACTTCAAATGTTATTGCACATCTTTTAGTAAACAGGAATCATCTTCTAGACATAAAAAAGAGCTATACCTTTTGTAAAACTTCAAGTCACCTTAGAAATATTCTGTACTTCACGCTGGTTTTATTCTTTGTTTGTTTCTTTTCCAGAAGAATTATCTGGGAAAAATAAATAAAATACAGTAGTAGTTTTGAAATTCTGAATAGACTTTTAAAGTAGAATGATGATATTTCTAAGAAGCAAGAAGAAAAAACAGGAATACCTGTAATGGCTTTTTAGGCAGCTGTCCTGCCTAATTCCTCAAATTGTGACCAGCTCAGTGTTCCACGTAGTTCTGGGTCAAGCACCACAAAAACATCTTAGGGACAACTTAGTTTTCACAAAGAACAAATAATCTATTTCCTCTTATCATTCTAATTAAAAAGATAAATTCCAAACAGATCTTTTCACACATACATGTTATTCTCAATAATTAATGCAATCAAATCTTGTTTGAGCAATATCTTAAAACTGTGGTATTGTCAGCTGTTGCAAATAGTCTTTTATAAGTTTTCAGTGACTCACTAATAATCAGTAAGGTTATCAGCTTCTTTTTATTTTTTGGTACCAGGGATTGAACTCGGGTCCTTGCGCTTGCAAGGCAGGCCACCGAAATGCTGAGCTAAATCCCCGACCCTTATCAGCTTCTTGAAACACATTTAATATAAAATGATAGATATACAATTTAATCACACTTGGTAAAACATCAATTCCTCTAAACCAAAACCCATGGTGTAGGAGACCAGATAATGAGGATTGAGGTCTAATTGTCCTTCTCTGAGCACAAAAGAGAAAAATAGCAAGCTGTGTTTTCTTTGGCAATGTTCAGGCAGCTAGCACATTGCAACTTCTAAAGAAGAGTCAATAGAGCTGAGATTTGGAGCTTTACATGGGTACATGCTATAGATAACAAGAGGCAGATGGATTTTCTACTAATCTAATTGTTCATTCCCATGTCTAAGAGAGTAAAACAGAAGTGAGCCAAATTTATGGGGCTCTTTTCCGCTAGAGGCAAAGAGCCTCCTGGTCCACTAATTCTAAATTATATTTGTGTCTTTTGTCTTTCATTTTCATTTGCTTCTGAGTGAGGGATAAATTGTAGGGTGGTTTCTACAAGTTGTGCGTGAACAGGGTCTTGACCCAGGGAAGTCTGCCTGAGCCAAAGGAACAGGGAATAAAGAATGGGGAGTTCCACAGCAGAGACAAGTTGGCTGAATGGCAAGAAAACAAAAGGAAGTGCATATGGAAAACTTTTCTCAATCAGGGTTATGGGGAAGAATTTATCAATTGAAGTACAGTGTTATATCCCTTAATTAAAAATTAAGTTGCACCATTCTTGCGCTAAATCAGTACTCAATTACTTTCTCATACTTTGTAAGATGTTATCAAACATAACCCTTGATTTCCACAGACTGGCACATTTAAGGTAGAAAGTTGGGGTAGAGTGGGAGAAAGTTTGGAGCATGCTCATGGCCAGGGATCTTTCATATACCCTGAAACTTTCTACATATGGAGTTTAGTTCACGCAATTCTTTGTCCTTTAACTGTGAGAAAATGCCTAGTTCCTCCTTGAGAGAAGATAAAAATGAGAGCAAAGAGCCCTAATCCCCTCCTCTTTCCTTCCTTCTTCCCTTCTACTTGTGGTCTATACAGAAGTAGTGTTTCCTTATTAAAAAATGGTCAGACATGTTGTGCTTAATGTGCTTAATGTCCCTTTGGATTTCCAATTGCTGTTGGTCCCAACCATAATAATCTACAACAGAACATTCATGACCATTATCCTGTGGAGTATAAGTTGCTTACAGAATTAAAACCTAGTGTCATAAACAATGAGATTCAAGGACCTTTCACATTGGGCTTCTTACAATCTGTCCTAGGAGCTTTATGTTTGGCTCCTTTAGATATCAAGCATTTGGCTAGGTCCTGCCTTTCTTCAGGACAATATTCAAATTTCCCCATTAATTTCCAAGAATTAGCATCTAAGAAAGTGTGACAGAATCCAGTGGCAGGACATCTTGAGATTAGTAAAGATATGTTGTTAGTAATAAGTCCATATTTAGATCTAATTCAATGGTTAACCCCTCTGGATCAGGCTTATTGACAAATGACTCTCATAATGAAATGATCATGGGCAACTATTTCTGAGGAAAGTATTTCAGCTCAGACCTATTTACACATTCTTCGGGGCTTATTCTTCATAAGGCTTCAGAGAGCCTTCTGCCCAATTCTTAGACAGGTTGTGAAAGGCTGTCTGGTGAAAGATACCACATGCCCCAGTGCCAGAGGTTGTTGTGTTGCAGCTGGTTTTTGAGAATGCTAATAAGGACTGCCAGCAAGCATTAGGAGTTTGTATGATTGATTAAAAATCCTGGAAACTGTTTGAAGTTATGCTAAGATATGGATACTGAAGATTATAAGTGTTCTATGTTTGTCCAGCCTAAATTTAGTACATTGGTCAAAAGCACAAGAGCTGGGTAAAAAAGGAGGAAGCACAAGTATTATGGCAGTCCCTCCAGACTCAGAAATGTAAGGGACTTGTTACACTGTTGGCAGTGGGGCAGGGGTTGCTTTTGTCACTGCAGGAAATGGCCCTCTAGCAACATGCATCCATAGAAGAGCCCCCATCACCACCATAGCATGCCCATGATGGAGTTTGACTCAGCTTTCCTCACTGGTGAGAGCCTTTTCCTAGATGACATTAGATGACAGCTTCAATGACATTATAAGACAGCCTCTATGATCTACATGAGCTATGGATCCCATAAGATGGGGACCACTGAAAGAAAACCACCCAGGAGGCAGGAAAATGTGTTCATCTCCAAGGCTTCCTAGTATGTCTAATAGTCTATTTATTGTTATGACTGATATCATAGCATGTATACCTGTAGTGTAAAGTGAATATTACTGGGCTTGTATTTATGAACTGAGGATTTTGATATATAGAAAAATAAGATTAATTTGCACAGGCATTAGATCAGCTTGGTCCTTGGAGTTATATTAAGATTCACTTCAAAATCTATGAGAGATTGATGGGATTCTTAATTGTATGCATTATTGGTTTTTTTTCATAGTCTGCCCTCTCCAGAGAGGAAACCACCAACAAATGAAACAGATGCAAGTGCAGTTCACTTTGCTTCAGCTGCTGCTACTACAAAAACAAAAAGGGGGAGATGTAGGAGTCCAGATAATAAGAATTGAGTCCTAATTGGTCTTCTTCTTTTTTTTTTTTTTTTTGTTGAGGTCATTGGTACAATCTAGGTATACAATACAATTACATTCATTATTGGGATTATGTACCATTACATAATAGGTCTTGATTCTCATTTTTCGCCTTGTCCCTGCCCTCCCTTCACCCCCTCCTCCCCTCCCCATTTACAAACACTTTATTTCCATTTTTTCAGTTTCTCATATTTTTTTATTCTCCCTTGTTACCTTTCCCCCACCCTTCCCACTTTCCTTACACCTTTAGCCCTTTACTTCCTATTTCACATTATTAATTGTCTCATTAGGAACCTGTGTACTATTATAGTTTTTCACACCAAAGAAACTATTCGTTATTTCAGTTAAAGGAATCTCTGTATGAACATTAAAAATCAGGAATCCTAAAATAAAACTAAAAAGGAAAGTAAAAGAGAAAAGGCAATGATGTAACATCAAAATAATCCTTAATTCTGGAGATGAAAACGGTCCCTGAACATATTTAAATTGCTTATCGCTCTTATAGTCTTATCTTATTCTTTTTTCATTATTTAGAGAATACTTTATTAGTTTCTGTAATCAAGCCCACGTAGATATGACCTTACATATTTAGTACGATGTGTTACCCCTGTACACAGGAGAAAAAAAATAAATTAATTAACATTTCTAGACCAATATGGTTGTACATTTCTGTACAATGCCAAGTCAACACAGTAAATTGGGATGACTTTTTGCAAAGTTGGCAGCTCCGTTAAAGTTTCCCAAAACAGTAAGAGATCATGAGAAATCGATCCAACAACTCCTAGATGATTCAAAGAAGAGTAACATAATACTGATAGGAATCCATGAAGTAGCAGGAGAAAATACAAATGACTTAAAAAAGCTGTTTGCAGAATTAATGACAGAAAACTTCCCAAACAGAGGGGAAGAATTTGACATTCAGATAACTGAGGCATATATGACCCCAACTAGCTACATTCAAAAAAAAAATCTACACCTAGACATATAATAATCAAGATCCCAGAAACCCAACAGAAGAACAAAATACTACAAGCAGTAAGAGAAAAGAAACAAATCACATACAAAGGAAAGCCCATCAGAATCACAGCAGACTTTTCAACACAAACTCTTGGGGCAAGGAGAGCCTGGAATGAGATATTTCAAGTACTAAAAGAGAACAACCTCCAACCTAGACTGATGTATCCAGAAGGTGTGATACGTAGGGGAAGAACAAAAAGGAAAAAGAAAAAAAATGTGAGAGAATGAAAAGATGAAAATAAAGTGTTTGTAGATGGGGAGGGGAGGAGGGGATGAAGGGAGGGCAGAGGTAAGGGGAAAAAATGAGAATCAAGACTTGCCATGTAAAGGTACATGATCCCAACAATGAATGTAACTGTACTGTATCCCTAAAATGTACCAATAAACTCAATAAAATAAAATAAAATAAAAACTCTCTTTCAAAATGGAGAGGGAAATAAGACACTTCCACTACAAAGAACACCTGAGAAACTACATGAATACCAAACCAGCACTACAAGGAATTCTAAACAAGATCCTAGAAAAAGGCAATGAAGGCAACAACGCCATGAGGCCCAACAGAGCAAATCAAATAGGCAAGGCAAGAAATTAAAAGGAGAAGGTGAAAAAGTAAAAAGAGTCAACAAAAGGCCAATAACATGTCAATAATAAGTCAGTACATATCAGTTGTAACCAGCAATGTCAATGGCCTCAACTCACCTAATTGGTCTTCTTTGTGAGCACAAAAGAGAGAAACAGCAAGCTGTGCATCCTTTGGCAGAGTGTAGACATGCTAGCACATTGCAAGTTCCAGAGAAGAATCAATATAGTTGATATCTGGAAGTTTACAAGGGTGCATTCTATAGATAACAAGAGGCATATGAATCTTCTGTTGATGTAATTGTACATTCCTGTATATACATGATTAAAAGTGAGGTGAACCAATAATGCTCAGGGCTCTTTATCCACTAGTGGCACAGAGCCCCTAATGCCCTAATTCCAAATTATCTTTGTGTCTTTTGTCTTCATATTTGTGCGAGTTGAGGATAAATTCATAGGCTGTTTCCTACACCATGGAACATGATATGTGTGTCCCCCAGGTTCATTTTTGGGCTTTATGCATAACATAATTTCATCCTGGATATGAAGTAAATTGTTCATGAAGTTTAAATTTATTACACCTTATATTTCTGGTTATACTTTGATTTTACAATTTTGTACAGAAAGAATAAAATTAGGCAGGCTTAATTAGGTGTTCACAAAGCCTGAATTTTTATTGTTTTGGAAATTTTTCTTTAGGCAACATCAAGTTGAGGTCTTTTAAAAAATGAAAGTGAAACTGTCTATGTGGCAATCACACATCCTTCTAGTTTGTTAGTTATTAAGGAGAAATCCTCCATATACTACTTTTGTAGTTCTCAGGCATGCCACCACATAGTCTCAATATTGTAGTGAACTTTAATTCCAGCTCTAGAAATCCAACTCACTACTGTGTTTTTCCTTGTCTGTTCTACCAATTCATAACCCTGCAAAGTAGTATTTTGAAATTAACCACCAAAACTTCCACTCAAAGTCCTTCATTTTTGATAGTAACTTTTCTTTCTAAATCTCATTTTAGATGGAGGGGAGAGTTTGAGAATGCATACTAATACATGCCAAATTTTCTTATTCCTATTACTTTTTTCTCTTCTACCATTATTTAGACATTCCCACTCTCTACATTCATTCTATCCTCTCTCAAGTGTCTCTCAAGATGAATTGCAGACCATCCTAATAGATGGGCAGCTCAAGGGACATTGTACAGATAGTTTAAGTTAACTAACAGTAGAAAGCCTTGAGAGTATGAAAATGTGGGTCTTTCATTCTTTGGTAACTGAAAAGTAGGCAAACTATTTGTATGAAATTTATTTTTAAAAATCAGACTGAAACAGTATGATAAATTTTGACTCAAAATTAATTTATTCAAACAGTTAAGAAACAATTTAAATCAAGGATTTAAATAACAGATGCCTCTTGAGTATTTGGGTATCACTGCATTAAAAGAGAAATTGCAAAGGAAACATGAGAAAATAAATAAAATATCTAATTAAACATATTTTTTCAAAGAAGAGGTGCAAATAAAGAAGTACATTTTCATTGTTTCCTTGCACCTTGTTTAGTTACTTTTTTTTCATTGCTGAGACAAAATACCTGACACCCAAAGTTAAAAGGTGAAAGGTTTATCTGGCTCACAGTAGAGGTTTCAGTCCATAGTTGGCTGGCTCCAAGAAAGGGTGGCATGGCAGAAGGGCATCACAGAGGATGAACAGTCCATGGCAAAGCAGGGCCGGCAAAAGGAAGCAAGCAGCAAGCAAGTGACAAGCAATCACTCCAGCCTTCTTTCTATCCCTTATATTTTATCAGGGCTACCTACCCTTAAGACAGGTAGAACTCATACCCAGGGTGGGATGGACTCAATCCTACCCAGAACTTCGCCAAACCGGTAAGTGGACTTATTTAGCAATCATACATTGTTTATCCCAGCATCACTCACTCTAGATCCAGCCACATCTGAAAAGCCCCCCATGACTGCGTGAGTCTTTAAGGGGACACCCAGACATATGACATACCTGCATCAGAGTCTTACTCCTCCAAAACAGTATTTTGAAACTTGTCAACTGTGCAAATGACCTTTTATATTATCTTCTTGGTATAATTTTCCAAGTTAATCTATTATATGCCATGAATGAAAGCATGTTAAGTTCCTGTGCAGACTTTTTAGAAATTCAGTATTATATTTTCTTGTTTTGATCTATTATAAGGAAGATGGACAACTCAGTATTTATTGCCTTGGTAGATATTTCACACACGGATATCACATAGGAAGCAATGAGGGGTTTTGGCCATATAAATAATTCAGAACTTCAAGAGATTCTATAATCAGCATAAATTCACAGAGAAATCTGACATCATTACTGGAGATTACACATTAATGGACATACTTATATTTTCTTTCACTGTGGAAATATTTTGTGTTTTGCAAAAATAGAGAATTAAATAAATGATAAATTAAACATTTTAATATTGGAAATAAGTGCCCATAAATGATTCTTGCTAAAGATATAAGTGATTTACAATCCTTGAGATTAGATGCTTATATGTAACATAGTAGTGTCTTGGGAAAAACTCAACAGTAATTATAATAGTATTTCTCTTCAACTCTTATTTTGTTCTTATAAAAAACTGTAATAGTACAAACATATACTTTGAAATCCTAATCACATCTTGGTAAATTGTCCAAATTTTGTGCTGAAATATTTACCAGAGAAAAGTGTATACATAACACAGACAAAGATGAAATTTATGCTTCAGGCTTAGTGCACTAACCAGGACATATGTGGACACTCAAGAGTCTGACAGATGTTATCACCTTCCCTTCAAAAAAATACCCTGTTGTCCACTACTGAAAATGTATGATTATAATCCTCACTGTTACCATGTAGCATTTTAATGATAAAAACACAAAAGTAATACAACTTTAACATTTACAGTAGAAAGACATGCTGTAATAGAAACCTTTCTATGTATCCTTTTCCTTTTGATATAGATAGGGTATGTTTTACATGAAAGAAGATCAGCATGCCTTAACTTAGTGTACTCTGTGTTATTTACCTAGTGAGTACTATTACATTCTACAGAAATCTCACATTCCAGGACAGGCTAATAATGATATCTTACAGATTAAAATATATTAGATACCAACAACATTTTTTGGGGGGGGTGGGTACCGGAGATTGAACTCAGGTCCTTGTGCTTGCAAGGCAGGCCAATGAACTGCTGAGCTAAATCCCTGGCCTCTCCAACAACATTTATTAAAGAGGCTTTCTTTCCTCCAGTGAGGATGGTTGGCTCCTTTGTCAAAGATGAGGTAGATGAGTACATCTGGAGTTGTTTTTGTATCTTCTAATCTGTTCCACTAATACTTGGGTCCTTATCTTTGCCAGTATCATGATGTTTTTATCACAGTGGTTTGTAGTACAGTTTCAAGTTGGGGATTGTGATACCCCCTGCCATGTCTCTGTTGCCTAGAATTGCTTTTGCTATTCAAAGCCTCTTCTGCTTCCAAATAAATTTTTTATTACTTTCTCTAGTTCTGTGAAATATACTTTTGGAATTTCAATCAGGATTGCATTGAATCTTTATAGCAGTTTTGGTAGTATGGCCATTTTCACTATATTGATTCTTCCTACCCAGGAGCAAGGGATATCTTTCCATTTTCTTATATCCTCTTTGATCTCTCTTTTCAGAGTGTTGTAGATTTCAGTGTAGAGGTCTTTTGCTTCTTTCATTAGATTGATTCCTAGTTACTTCATTTTTTTATGCTATTGTCAAAGGAATTGATTCCCTAATTTCTCTACCAGTGAGCCTGTTATTTGTGTACAAGAAGGCTATTGATTTTTGAGTATTGACCTTCTATCCAGCTACTCTGCTGAAATTGTACATTAAGTCTAGAAGCGTTTTGGCAGAGTTGTTTTTGGTTTTCTATGTAGAGTATCATATCAACAGCAAATAGTGACAGTTTAACCTCTTCCTTTCCTGTCTTTATTGCTTTAATTTCATTCTCTTGTGTAATTGTTGTGGCTAATGTTTCCAGTACTACATTGAATAGGAGTGGTGATAGTGGTCATCCAAGAGATGCAGATGAAAACAGCACTGAGATTCCAACTCACCCCAGAAAGAATGGCTGCTATCAAGAAATTAACCAATAACAAATGTTGGCAGGGCTGTGGGGAGATAGGAACCCTTCTCCATTGTTGGTGGGAGTGCAGAATGGTGTAACCACTGTGGAAATCAATATGGAGATACCTTAAGGAACTAGGACTAGAGGTTCCATTTGACCTAGCTATCACTCTACTGGGTATCTTTCCAGAAGAATCAAAAGAATCATACCACAGTGATATATGCACACCCATGTTTATAGCAGTACAGTTTGTAATAGTTAAAACTTGGAAACAGCTTAATTACCCATCAATTGGAGACTGGATAGAGATATGGTTTTCTATAAAATGGAGTACTACTCATAAAGCATGAGAAATTAGTCATTCATAAGAAAATGGATGCATATTGAGTCCATACTCTTTAGTGAAATAAATAAGGCACACATGTAAATACTGAATAGTTTTTCTGATGTGAAAAAATAAAAGTGTAAATTATATAACTGATAATGTGAACTAGGAAGAAAAGGACTAAAGGTATAGGAGAAGTGGAAAGTTTAGGGGGAAAGAAAAAATATGAGAAAAGGAAAAAATGGAAACAAAATCTTTGTAAATAGCGAAGTGGGGAGTGGGTGAAGGAGGGCAAGGGTATGGGGAAAAAATGATAACCAAAATCTGTCCCAGTGATGAATGTAACTGTACTGCATACTTAAAAAGTACCAATAAATCAATGAAAAATAAATAAAATAACAATGGGGGGAAATATTAGATTAAATGCTTTATGTTAATATTGAGATATAGAAATTATAGAATATTTTATTTTAACTTAGCTTTCCAATTTTAATTTCTTACTTGGGAGTACTGACATTTAGACATTTTGTCCCTGCAACTGAAGATATCAGTTATGATTACTATAGTATGCTTTGACTGCATTGCCTGAACTTTTATATTTTTAGAGCTTTAGCTTCTGTTGAATAATCACACACCTACTGTTATATATGGTCATTAACAAATACACAATATTATTAATAACATCAACTATGGACTTTACCATTTTTATTTGTTTCTGATTGTATACGAATGATACAGGGCAGGAAAATAATTTTTAAATTAAGGCACATTATCATCCCTAATAATTGCACAAATTGCCTGCTTTCACCTGGCTTTCCTATAATTATTATAATGCATGATGACTCCCTAAATATACATTTTTAAAAAGATTAGGAATAATTAGGATTCTGGGCATAATTTTGTGCATGTTGCTCAAAGAGAGGTTTAAACATAAAGACCATTAAAAATGACAACAAAGAACTAGGATTAGAGGTTCCATTTGACCCAGCTATCCCTCTGCTGTATATCTTTCCAAAAGAATTAAAGGAACCATACCACAGTGATATATGTGCACCTATGTTTATAGCGGCACAGTTTGTAATAGCTAAAACTTGGAAACAGCTCATCTGCCCATCAGTTAAAGATCATCATATCATCATCAGATAAAGAAGATGTGGTTTTTCTATAAAATGAATACAACTCGGCCATAAAGAATGAGAAAGTAGATTCATTCATAAGTAAATGAGTACATTTTGAGGATATACTCTTAAGTGAAATTAATAAGTCACACATGCAAATACTGAATAGTTTCTCTGGTGTGAAAAACTAAAATAGTACTCAAGATCCTAATGGGACAATTAGCAATGTGAAATAGGAAGAAAAGGACCAAAGGTGTAGGGACAGTGAGAAGGATAGGGAAAGGGGAACAAGGGAAAAGGAAAAAAAACATGAGAAAATGTAAAAATGGAATTAAAGTGTTTGAAAGTGGGGAGGGGAGGAGGGACTGAAGGGAGGGCAGGGACAAAGGGAAAAAATGAGAACCAAGACCTGGCATGTAAAGGTACAAGATCCCAGTAATGAATGTAACTGTACTGTCTACCTAGAATGTACCAATAAATTCAATTTAAAAGAAAAAAATGACAAGAAAAATCCAGAGTTCTCACTCACAGCTTTTAAAAATTTTAAATCAAAATATGCACAATTTAATTTAAGTAAATAATGTTCATGTTTTGTTTTTAAAAAGCATGCATTGGCAGTACAATTATAATGGCTTACAAAATAAGGTCTACTGTGTAAACCTTGACCTCTTTCATTAGATGAAATGTCTTGACTATCAAAGTTTGATGGAATATTACAAAATGAAATCACCTCCCTTTCCTTCTATATCTTGACAATTTTAAATAAAATCAGAGTGATTTCCACTTTTGGTCCAACTTTAACAAACTCAATCTGTGTGCTAAAGTTTTCTAAAACTGAATGATTACAGAGGGTAAAGAGATATGTGGTTAAAAAATTCTAAAACCTATGATTTTGTGGCTTACCATTCCATTTGCATTCAGATACAATGTACATAATAGCTCTATGTTAATAATGAAAGATCTTATATGTAATGGCTTCTAGAATTTACATCAGATGAATATTTGCATTTTTATTTTAAGAAAAATTAAAAGTAAGGCTAAATCCATTAAATTTGGTATCTCCAACTATATATTTAAGCTCTAAAATTTATAAAATGCTATAAATTATAGAAATTTATTAATTGTTGATCAAAATTTTTCTTAAATAAATATGTTACCCTCAAATCTTATTATTCATATAGAAGGTAAGTAGGATGTTAAACAATGTATACATTGTTACATTGCACATTGCAGAATGTTGTGACAAGAACTATGACACACTGACTTCTGAAGACATGTTTTTGCTGCAACTTGACTAATGGCACAAGAGCAATTAGCTCAGTTTTGTTGTGGGTCAATAAGAATATTTGGATAGAATTGTCATTTTATACAACATCCAAAACAACACGTTTAACACCCTTGGGCAATGAGTTTGCTTGTTTTGCCAACAGGTGGCGCACACACTGCTTATAGATATAATGTTTAGCAGAATACCCAAAGAATAGCTCCATTTATTGGAATTTAAGAGTATGCTTCTATTTTAAACAAGCTGTGCTTTACAAAGGAAGTATATAAGTGTCTTCATTGGTTGTTTAAAAATTAATCATCTGTAAATTGGAGTAATGTAAGTCATATCAACTTTTATGCCAGTCAGGAAATGAAATTTCCTGCTGAATGTGCTCTACATAAGCCTTCCATATTCCATTAGAGAGAGCTCATAACAGCATTCACAGTACAGTTCTACATATTTGAGACTTCATAATATATTTTTTCCACAGTACTATTAACTTTATCTCAGGACTATTTTCACACCACTCAGCTATGCACACACACACACATACACACACACACACACACACACACACACACACACACACACTTGTGTGTGTGCATACCTGGGATCAAATGCTCAGTTATATTTGAAGAAAAGAGAATAGTTAATAAATGATTCAGATTTACTTTTCAATGTAAGATGTGTTCAAATCTCTCAACTTTCTTAATATAGATAAATTGATGGTACTGTGGTAATGTTCCTTAACTTATTGACCACTTTATAAAAATACCCATTAAAGAGAACTTTGTATTCTAGACTGAAATTGTTTAAACTTTTTAACTCCACTGCCTGAGCTCATGTAACAATTAGAAAAAAAATCTAAATAATGTGCAAATTCTGTATTATTTTTAAGAAACATTTATTTTGTTAAATTGACCAAACATTTGGAATTATCCATAAGTGTGTATATGTGTTGATAAAGTTCAGGTTTTCTGAGAAGCATTTTGTCATATATTCTTTTTCTTTTCTTTTTTTTTTTATTTTTTGTTCCGGGGATTGAATTTTGGTCCTTGCGCTTGCAAGGCAGGCCACCGAACCACTTAGCTAAATCGCCTGCCCATTTCTCATATATCCTGATATCAATAAAAATAATTTCACATTAATAGCTCATGTACAGCACTGTGTGTGATAATCAGAGAGAATTTGTACCAAAAAGCCAAGAAGTCATTAAAGTTCAACTTCCAGAATGATCAACAGGCTTTATTAGTATATAAAAAATCCTTCACTGTTTAACTTATCAAGTGAAGACACAGCAACTCTCCTCATTTTTCAATGTCTTTAATATCTGACTTGTAGATTTCTCCACTACCTCTCCAATTATACTTGGAAATTCAGCATTGATTTACCCAGATTCTTTGATCACCTCAGATTCTATGATTGTCCCCTCTTGCATCTTGTCTTTATTTCTATCAGCCCCATTTCAAAGTATCTGCACTTAAAATATCCTACTTTAATACCACATTCTAGCTTTCTTTTTCACTTACTGAAGTAATCTAATCCAGCTGCTTGTCCTAACCTTCCTTAGGCTTCCCCTTATCAAACTCTACATTTCCCCTCTTCAAATCGGGCTGTTCTTTGACTTCACTCCACATCCCTGTCCTTACCTCCCTCTTTACCCAGCCAAGATTCCTTAGATTCCTTGGATGACTACAGCACTATGACCAATGATTGCTAAGGCCCTGGTCTTCCTTGTCTTCCTCATCCTCTGACCTACTTGCTGGCAAACCTCCAAGCACAGTGAAATTCAGCCATTCCCCCAGCCATACCCTTAGCAGCTGTCAATGGCTGGAAAAAAAAAATCAACTGTGTGAACAGATCTCATTTTAAATTTATAGTTATAAATTTCAAGTGGGCACTGAGCAGACATAAAGATACTGATGCACTTTCAAAGCTCTTAAATTAACATTTCATAACTTCTTATCTGTGTCTAAGTTTTCCAAACCACCACACTCTGTGCTAAAGGTCTTACATCAAACATAAGTGAAAATAGTCATCATAAAAGTTAATCTTGCCTTGGTTTTTTGTTTTTTGTTTTTTTCAGACAGAGTCTCACTATGTAGTTGAGACTGACCTGGAACTCACTGTGCAGCCCAGGCTGGTCTCGAACTCACAGCGATCCTCCTGCCTCAGTCTCCCAAGTGCTGGGATTACAGGCATGTGCCACCACACCCAGCAGAGTTGATCTTGTCTTATTTCAACTAGTTCACTAATGTATCTGCTTCTAAACTCTGTCAGTGTGTCTTTTCTCATGTTGTGTAATGATGTCTTAAAACATCCGAGACCAGTTTCTATATATATATAGGCTGATATCCATTTTCACTCATTAACTGCTCTGTGTTAGGTTCCCCTCGTGTTGTCATCAGATTTTACTCACACCTCAATTATCCCAAAACAAATAAATATAAAATGTTACTATTTCTGCATCTTTTGCAAAGATTTACCTTATATTTATCACCAGCCACCATGTCCTACTCATTTTCTCTGTTCTCTTTCTCATTAATATACCTCAGAATTTTCTCCCTGTTCTCTCACTTCTGGTTTTCTCTTTACATTATCCCAAACGGGTTTCAATCCTCTTTCATTTCACTGAAATTGTTGTTTACAATATGTCTGAAGTTTTTCTAGTTTCATTTTTTCTTTCTTCTCAATGTAAACTACAAGTTGCATGATCTAACCTTAAGCTTTTACATTGTTATCTTTCCTTTTTCTTAACGGATCTTTTTGCTAAGCTCCTGTAACATCACACATTTCTGATTGTAGCCCTGACTCTGATTACTTCCTTTCAGAACTGTAGCTAACTGTTAAACCTGTGCTTCTCTAGGCTTCTCTTAAACCCCTTTTCAAGCTACAGTTTTCCTCTATTTTTCATACACCCTACATCCACCATATCATTTCTATTGACATTTCTACTACCATGTATCCTGGATCTGTTCATATACCATGGTCTCTTTGATTACAACTCTAATTCAAGTTGTCATTGTTCACTGGACTTTATGAGTGGGCAGAATAATTTTATAACAATTTAAATTGTATGGCTTAATTCCCTGGCTCAAAACTCCCCTAATTCTCCCACTGAAAGTAAAAGACCCTGCAAAACTTGAATTCTGTGTACCGTGTCAACCTCAGATTCCAAATTCTCTCTCCTTTTCATTATGCTTTATCTACAATGAGCTTCCTACCATCGACAATATAAATCAAAATTACTATTGTCAGAATTTCTGGACTGTTTCTAGAAGATTTGCTTCCATTATTAAAGTGCCTTCTTATAGATTTATTTAAAAAGTCTTCATAGTTCTTCACAGCTACTGTGGCTAGATTATTTCCTAAGAAGTTTCCAGTTTTTTCTCTGAAATACTTTATTTCATTTATTTCACTGTGTTTATTGACTATTGCCACAGTGGAATGCAAGATTTATGGGATCTTGGATTCAGTTTTTAATTGCCATATCCAGAAGTCCTCAAATATCCCTTTTCTATAATAAGTTCACAAAACATATAGAAAAAAAATTCAAAGTTAGGTTTTGAACATGATTTTTCCACCATACATTGATTTATTTTCATTAGTAGTCTTAATGGCAGATAATCATTCTTAAGGAAATTACATTTCTCCTCGACTTCTTTAGACACTGTATCAATTTACTAGAATTATACTAATATAGAACTCTAGTATTATAATTAATTTCCCACTGCAAAAGACTAGAACTCCAACATCAAATTATCAAGTGTGGCCGGGTTGACTGGTTTTAAGGTTGATCACCCTGGATTGTAAATGGCTGTCTTCTGCCTATATCTTCTATAATTTTCACTCTCCATGGGTGTGTAGCCAAATTTCCTCTTCTTATGAGAACACCAATTACATTGCATTAGAACCCTCCAGAAGAATCTCATTTTAACTTACTTACATTTTTAAGGATCTTGTCTCCAAATACATGTCACATTCTTATGTATTGGTTGTTAAGACTTCAGCATTTAAATTTTTGGTTGGTATACAATTCAGCATATAACCAATGCTGTTGAAAGAGAATTAAATTTGCATTCTCACCGAATATCCTCACCTTTCAAAATATGTTGCTTTATCACAGTAGATCTCTGTTTCCTCATGACTAAGATGGTGAAAATTAGAATGTAATCTCAAAGTATTGTTATGAGCATCAAGGAAAAAAATGATAATATTTGTATGTCAGAGTAGACATTTTATATTAAAATTAGTATTCATTTCTTGTCTTTTTGCTTTGTATTGTTATTTTTATTGTAGGACATGAGCCTGTGTATTTTCTTTTTTAAATCATTTCTCCTTCAGGTATAAATATCACCATAGGCAAGAGGATAAAGGTAGAATAAGTAAGACACAATTCATTACAAGGAGCATTTGTTCATAGAATAACACTTTCCTCTTTAGAAAAGATCCTATTTCCCATTTTTTTTTAAAAAAAGCAGCTTGTTGCCATCATTTGTTTATTTTTCAGCAATCGAGAATTACTATATTTTTGTTTGTTTTTGTTTTTTTGAGACAGAGGGTCTCTATGTAGCCCAGGCTGGCCTGGAACTCACGAAGATCCTCCTGCCTCAACCTCCAGAATGTTGGTATTACAGGCATGCACCTCCACACCCAGAAATTATTGTATTTTTGAGTGGGAATACCAGTTTTGAAACAGAATGCCAAAAGGAAAATGCCATCTTTTGAATATGCTAGAATGATGTGGAAATAATAATGAAGGTGAGCGGCAGGGATTTAGCTCAGTGGTTCTGTTGTCTGCTTCACAACTGCAAGGACCCGAGTTCAATCCCTGGTACCAGAAAAAAAAAAATAATAATAATAAAAGTGAGATATTTTATGGCAAATTTGGAGGCAAAGGTTAGGCTTATAAGCATGAATTATCTTGGGATAAGCTCTGCAACAAGCCCAAGCACCCTTAGTATTTTGGGGAAAGTGGGAAGCAAAGGGGTAACTGGTTAAACAACAGAAGCCCTGCTCGTAATACAAAATTGGTCCTGGACATCTTATGCTCTCTTTGCAGATAATTTTATGCCTATTTTGAATTTGTTTTCATGCATGGGCAGTGAGTGTGAGTTATTATTGGGCAACTTCTACCTTTTCACTGACTAGAAGGATGTTAGAAATGCACAAAGAATGGTCTTTGACCTGAAAAAGCAAATAATGCAGTTTAGGAGTTAATAAGGTTGTTGGCTTTTTTTCCCTGTAAAAGATCAAATGGTAAGTAGTTGAGGCTTCACAGGCCTTTTGGTCTTTGTTAAAAGGATTCCACTCTGTTATTCTAGTGCAACAACAGTCATGAACAAGTATACCGAGTTCCAATGCATATTTATTTACAGGCTCTGAAATTTATATCTTACATAATTTCCACATACCAAGAAATATTTTTCTTTTAATTGTTTTCAATGCTTTAAACATTTTTTTAGCCTATAGGCCTAAAAAAAGAAGGTAACACTCTGTACTTGTTCTTTTTCTATTAATTTGTCAGCTCCTGACCTAAAATTTAAAATGATAAAATACTTATGAATTTTTGTGACTCATACATAATTTGATTAGTATGTTTGTGGCATAGATTTTATATGACTTTATACGAATTCAGTCATCTAGTAATAGTAATATTAATTTTCTTGTGAGGATAAATTGGGGCTTATGAGTCAAGATGGGGGGGCAGTAGAGCCTTACATTGCAGGTCTTTCCACCCCTCAAAAAATAAACAATGCTTATATTTCTCACATAAATGTACATTGTTCCATTTACATCAACCCAGTTTTTAACAATCAGCTTGGATAATTGGGTTAACTGCATGCTATGGGAACCTGGAAAATGGTAATTCTCAGGGTCAATTCCTTTCTGGCAATCATTCAAGAATCCCAAGCGTAAGTCATTGCTTGTCCCATGGGAAACCACCAAGTATTTAAACCTAGAGAGTAAGACAAGTGGGGACATAGTTCTAGATGCTGAACTATGTTTTAACATGGTTCTAACTCCCTCCAGCCCTTAGCTCATCTGTTAGACGAGATGTAAATAAATCTCTAAGGTTGATAACTGCGGTCGTGAGGACAACCGAGACCTTCCCCCCTTCATCCGTTTTGCTCCCCAGACTTCACAGTTCCAACGTTGAGATATATAGTAACAATCATACAGGTGTGTTTAGACAAGAAAGCACCCTCCTGTTATTACAAAACTAAAATAAATTCCATTAACTTTCCATCATTTTACTGGAAAGGATAACTGGGTAAAAAAAATGGATTTATTATATAGTTTACAAGGCTCCAAAATCTGTTGATTTTTCATCTCCAAACTATTTAAAAGTAAGTTGGCAGAACAATATATATATTTGCCTGTTATTCACAGAATTCAACATTTATTCAGTTAGAAGGTTAGTTGTCATAACATAAAAGTGTCAATTTTTAAATTATAGAAGCTAGGAAGCGTTAACCCACTCCTTAAACTGGGAAGTTATCCTCACTTTTCCCTCTGTGAAGTGAATGTGTGCTGAGCTCATTGCCCTAATTTAGACTGCTAAATAAAGTTTGTATCTAATTTGTAGTTTTAAACAATAGACTATAATTCTAGAGAGTAAAAATCAGTTCAATAAATAAAAGACAAAAGTGTACATATATAAGAGGAATATTTATTGCATATTGAGGGAGTAAATTCTAACTCATTTTTAATCTTGATGCAATAACGTCACTTAACATTTGCCCTTTTTGATTGGTTTTCTATACTTTTGAAAGTTGAAAGTGATACTTTTAACTTTACAAAGTAATTCAAATTATTTTGGGGAAGTAAGTAGAGATACAGCAATTAAGAGAAAAAGAAATTTTAATTTTATACTTCTACACTATTAGTATATAATGCTAGATATAAATACAGAGCAAGAATATGAACTATTAACAATAATAATGTGATATTTCAAAAGCCTAAGTCAAAATATACATACATTTCCTATATAACAAGTTTACAGGTAAAAGCCTTTTCCTTCCCAAATGACTTGTATTTAAATATAATTTTTCTGTTCTTTTCATTTCTTTACACAGAGCAGAATGGCTAATGCCTTCACTTGTTTTACATTTGTTTTGCTTCCTGCTGTTGAAAGAACAATCAGTGTTTACAGATTAGCAGCAGTTGTAGTCTTCTGACTTCGACTCCTTTCAAACTGGCGAATGAGCAACATTTTATATTTGTTGCTCTGGCATTTTTGGAGTAGTTAGGACATTCACAGTGCAAACCACTGTTATTCATACTGTTATAATTCCTTTGCAGTTAAGTCATTACTAGTAATCATAGCAGGCTTGTAGTACAATACCTTATTTGGGAATGTCATGTGAGATGCCCACAGCAATACAAAAAATAAAGGCCGACTTGTCTGGCTGGGGAGGAATTCATTGCTAGCCCCTTGGTAAAGAGATCTGTGGGGAAGTATTATGTCCTTCTGTAGTGTGGATCATATGAACCCGAAATGGAGCGGGATCCCTGTGCTGCAAAGTAAAGGTGTTGTGAAAATCCACCCACTTATCATCTCTTTCATTATTTATCAAAATTCCAGCCCTCTTCCCTCTACACATAAACCTTTACAAGAAACTATTTTGATAACAAAAACATTAAGCAAAGTGAGCTCCCAAAAAAGCAAAACTGACAGAGACACTGGACGTTTAGCTCCTCTTCCTTCCTCCTCACTTCCCTGCTTAAGAGTAAATTAGGAAGGCATATTCTCTTTCTTGGCTACAGACCATTCCCTAAGTTTCTGTAATTTGCTGTGAGATGTTTACATTGAAACAGGTGTTTCAAAATAAAAGTAGACTCAGGACTTTAATTTATCACATCAATTTTTTCAAGAATTTAATTTATGCTGCTCTAAAGCAAAATTTAACCCTTTTTTTCAAACTTTGAGACCCATATAAGAAAAGTATTAGTTTTTTTTTTAAGGGCTCAGTTTAATGAAAACCAGAGGGAAAGACAATGAATGTGAAACTTCTAGAACTATCTCTTCAACTACATAGTTAATCAATAAACATATATTTTCCCTGTACAGTTGTGTGTGTGACTTTATTATTTAAGGTGGAACACACCATGCCCTAACCAGGAGATGCTAAATGACTAAATTATTATTATTATTTAAGTAATATAAATAAAATGCATCATATTTTATTGCTTACAAATGTAACAGTACATTTAACTCCCACACATACATGATGAAATATAGCAGGAATGAACATAAGTGAGAAAAGAGTGTAAGATACATTAAGTGAACTGATTAAATTCACATAACATATTAAAGTACCCAAACCAAGTTTTTCTCATGGATTCTGATTTTTTTTCCAGTGGGAAAAGTTTTATCTGAAAAGTAAAAGTCCTTTCTACACGCTAATGTTTTCCTAATCCCATTAATTTCAAGAATCAGAAAAGTTTTTGAAGAGCATCCTCTGAACTGCTGACTCCACAAACCAAATCAGAAAATTCTGCAGATTTTCTTTAGAACTGAAAGGCATCAAGTTATTCCCTATCCCTGTGCTATCAGATTTATGTTGATTACTTTCAACTTCCTGAAATAAACTAAATAAATATCAAAATAAAGACTTAAAAATAATGCTGGTATAAGGAGGAGCAAGACGGCAGCCGCAGTCGATTGTAATTGCACCTCTGCGGGCATGTAAGGTGCTAGTGTTCTGCTCTGAGGTAGACCTTCCAATTACAGCGATATCGTAATCTTCTGACCTATGCATGTTGTACCAGACATGGCCATGGAACTTTGAAACTTTAATTAAAAGTGATAAATCAAATCTGACCATGAGTACTTAAAAATAAAGAACTTCCCCCACCTGTGTCAGAGACAAAGACTCAACAGCCAGAAGAGTCAACGATGTAACATTCTTAACCAGTAAGATGGAGGAAGAAGCCCTGTACCAAGAACAGGGTAGGAGGTGCAAGGGAAGGAAATGTATTCCCCTTTCGAGCTTCTAGAAATTTGCATTCCTGGTGACAGTTGAGTTTAGAACAGTGAGACCTATGTCAGACTTCAAGTTACAAAACTATAATAAATGTGTGGTGTTTTAGCCATGATATTTGGAGTAATTTGCTACACCAGGAAAGAAAAAAAAGAAGCTAATGTATCCAGCTTTGAGTTTGTGTTTGTTTGTTTTTTTTTAAACCTCAGACTTTGCTGGAATGAAGCCATGTAGTGTTCCAGTTATGTCTTGTTATTTTGAGCAGAATCCAGATAATCACATCAGAAAAATGATATGAAAGAAATGTTAGACATATATAAAATAATCATATTCAGACTATGAACAATCATCATTGCTTCAAACTGAGTTTATTCTCTTGTTTCTACTTTGCCATCTAGTGCTAAATTCATGTTCTCATGAAACTGTAATGTTTTCCTTGGGAATTGAAAATTATAGTGCATGAGAATTTTATTAATTTGATAACTAATACGAGTTTAAATATTATATTTTTCCTCATTGGATTGGATGAAAATAGTTTTCCAATAAGCAATGATTTTGACAGTATGGCTTTGCAGTGGTACCTACCTCGGTTTATGAATTTAAATTGTTTTCTGATGTTAGGGAAGACAGCTGTATTTGTATTTGTGTAGAGAACATGGCCGTGGTCATGTTTGTCACTTGACATGGAGTTTGGGAATAGAAATAAATTTTGATGAATGCTTCTGTTTATGAAGCAAATTGTTTGCAAGCAGAAGCATTTGTGAACTGAGGTATTGTTATAATTCCTACAGAATTATCAAGATTGGACATCATTTACAGTAACTAAGATTGTGGAGTAGATACCAGACCACTGTTTTCACATTTCAGAAAAGCAGTACCTTTTTCATGAGGATTTTAATGAATAATTTATCAGGCAACTTTTCTGTCTCACTCTTTGAGAAATGATAGTTATATAAAATTTAAGCAGAATACTGAAAATCATTGATAAAATAGGAACCCATAATTATATTTATAGTTCATTCTGTATATCATATTTATCATGATTTTCTATCTTTATATAATCTTGATTTTATTGTGCTTACTGGTCATGTATATTGATCTATGTCAATACTACTTCTAGATAGTAATGAACTTACCTTAAATATTTTACATGTCATATTGTTAGAAATATGTAAGTACCAGTAAAATGTTTGTCCCAACCCACCAGAAAGCCAATAATATTCCTTTTCTTTTCCAGACTTACACAGATAATAGTCATAAAACACAAGTCATAATCAACTGCTTCTGGCAAATTTATATGGATTTAGAAAATCTATTATTTAAAGTTATGCTTTTTAAACTAAGAATTCTGTAGCATGGTCTATAGTTTCAACTTAAGGTAAATTCAGTTTTTTCATTGGTATACTTGCCTGTCATGTTTCAAGACTTAATATTTTCAGTTTCCTTAAAATGAATATATTTTTCCATGGCAGCTAAATTCACAAGAGTCTCATTTATAAAGTAGAATGTCAATGGTTTAATGTATCCTGAAAAAATATGCTAAAAATCTAAAATAATAAAATTGACTAAAGGACTTTCACCGCTAAAGGGTGTTTGAAAGAGAAATCTAATAAATACAAAAAAAGATGTTATTGTAAATAAACTGAGTCTTTTGCAGTGAAAAATTCCTAGAAATTCTTCTAGAGTGATCTCTCACATTGGAGAATCACTATTAAGTCCAAAGATGTTCAACTCAGAGAATCTAGGGAAGCCTGTATAAGCAATGTTGACATTAAACATTTGTAGTGGCTGACTTTTGATAAATAACCAAGTGAATAATCCATCACAGTTAATGAGGAATTGAATGCAAATGAACTTGACATTAAAACTGATTCAAATAACTTCTAGTAGAGAATTCACGGAATAAACTATAGGCTTAGTTACTTTAAAAGTTCATTTCTTGGGTAAAATAATTAAACTCCAGATCTATGATCTAAGTCTGGATGCTGATAATAATAGTAGTTAGAAACACTTACATGTCCATATTGAATTGTTCATGATCATATAACTAATTTATCCAATTCAATATTCAAGTAAAATTTTTTAAAAACCTTTATGTAAATATCTAATGTTGACACCTCTGTTAGCCTGTCATCTCCATGATGAGAGTACCCTATCCTGATCATTTCCTAGAACCACATTTGCTGCTTACTTTCCACATGATACATTCCAAGGATAGCTATTTACATTACTACACTAACTTCAAATGTAATGCAGAACAATTCATTGGTTCATAGAGCATCTTGCATTAATTTATTTTTTTGTTATCCTGAGACTTAAGAAAAAGTTAAATCACTTTTCTGAGCTGCCACTGATGACTTCTCATAATTAAATTATCAGTTTCAAATTCTCACATCCCTGCTGCCTTCAAATACATTGATAAACCAAATCCCACTCCTTTCCTATTCCTCTGCTTTTAACCCTAAAACTATGCTCCTCCACAGTCACAAAAATATTTAATCTTTCTACTGTTGAATTTCCAAAATAAAATAAATGTTAATAAGTAATATTAGATTTGTAAATATCAAATTGTAATACTAACTAGACACACATGGTATCTACTTTCAGCACCTGTGGTGAGCATTCCTTTTGTTGGAATCACCACAATCCCTAGACAGAGTGCATACATAGAATGGTCTAGTCCTATAGCAATACATTTGCTACTCAATGATAGCTAGCTAGTATTAAGCTTACATTGTTAGACTATAAC
This sequence comes from Fukomys damarensis, assembly GCF_012274545.1. NCBI lineage: Eukaryota > Metazoa > Chordata > Mammalia > Rodentia > Bathyergidae > Fukomys > Fukomys damarensis. The sequence continues at coordinate 36,440,430 of NW_022900936.1, forward strand.
AAAAAGAACTTCACATGTGTTGGCCTAATTTATTTTTAAATGAGGCAAAAAAAAGTTCTAGAAATGTTAAGTACTTCTTTCAAGTGTCAAGAATTAGAATGAAGATGGAATTTAGAAAATCATATTCTAGCTCTGGGCTTTGAGGATTATTTGGCTTACCAATTACCCTGGCAAGGATTTAAAGAGTACATTATAAATCAACACAGCTAAATGAAAGCAATATCTTCCAAAAATATTTCCATGAGTCTTTCCTCACCTGTTGAAATCCTTCTGAAATGTGAACCTAAGAGTGTCTAATATCTGCCCAAATCTTTCAGTGGCTTCCAGTGTCATTCAGAAATGGTCTATCAGTGTACACTGATCTTCACAGACCTTTGCAGTTTGGCACTTGTACCACGTTGACTTCGCCTTCTATAGATTTCCTCCTCTTTTTGAACAACTTTATATCCACTCTGAACTCGACGATATTCCTTAAATATTATAGGTATCACTTGTCTTTTTATTGTTGTCCTTTCTGTCAGAAAATATTTTTCTTTAGATACTGGCATGGTGAATAAGTTTTTCTCTTCCTCCATATCTTTGTTTAAATATTACCTTTGTCATGATGATAAGTAAGCATCCTGTTTAAAATTGCAAGCGTGGGGCTGGGGATTTAGCTCAGCGATTCGGTGGCTTGCCACTTCCCCAGTACCAAAACAAACAAACAAACAAACCCAAAAAATAAAATTGCAAGCTTCCTCTACCCCATTTCCTGGCATTTCCAATATTTTCTTTCTACTTCATTCGTAACACTTATCCCTTAAAATTTAATATTAATTTTTTTATGACTCATACTTTTCTACTAGATTAGAAAAGCCATAAAGGTGGTTTATGCTCTGTTATTGTTTTGTAAGGAAGTTTGTTTTAATTATTTATAGCAAATGTCTAAGGCACATAAAATCAATACATATTTGTTGAATGAGTAATAAGGATCCCTGTCTCATTCACTCCACATACTTTGATTTCTTCCAATGCAACTAAAAGCTTCATTGTCCACTTGATTGATTTGGGGGACATCTAAAGTACTCTTGAAAACCGTGTCTGGGTGAATCATGAAGGTGTTACTATGGCTGGTATCTGGCTTTTTCCTCTCTGGAACTGTTTCCCTGTTCTGCTTCCTCACTACCACGAGGTGAAAAGCTTTTCTCTTTTCAGCCATGATGTTTCTGCCTTGGAGAAAGCTGACCACAGAGTGCATTTCCTACAATCATGAGCCAAATTGAACCTCCCCTCCTTTAAGTTACGGGTGTCAGATTTTTTAATCTCAGTAACAAAAAGCTGACTAATACGAAGGCCAATCTCACTCTCTTACAAAAGTTTACATAACTTTATTTTGATTATTTGCAGATCACACTTCTGGTATAAGTATTGATACTGCTAATATCATTGTGCTTAAATATTTTCTATGTTATGAGTCCACTGATAATTTTTAAGATTATTTTTTTTCTACAATATACTGTGGCACATCTTATTCCACCTAATAAAGGATGTGTGTTACTTTATTGGTCACCCAACTACTAAAACTTTTCTTATAATTGGATTCATTACCCAGGATAAAATTTGAATAGTCCATAAATGACTTTATCAGACTCTTTTGTAGTGAAGAGGTAGGTATGCAATCTAGATTTTTCAGTTAGAAATCTTGATTAAAGACTTGGAAAGTGAAGTAGCAACAAGGAGACATGTATCACCACAATTCTGCTGTATGATGAGAAACAGAGGTGGCAGAAGAAGCAACCACACTCAGTTCTTTAGCCACCCTTGCATATGTGCTGAGCTCGTGAGGTAGGGACTGTGAGTCCACGGACAGGGGCAGCACCTCTGGTGTGTCATCGCCAGCCTCTTACAGATGCTGGTGGGTGACCAGCAAGCCTTGTTCTCTGCACTTCCCTAAAATATCTGAAATGACTTCACGCCTTTTTAATAAATTGTTCTTACCTGTCTTTTCTTTAAATCAGCTAGAGTCATTTTTGTGCTCCTAAACTTATGGTTTGAGTAACTAATGACTATGAATCAGAAGAACATAATTATGAACATTCAGCAGTGATTGATTCATTTCTGTGTACTAAATCATTTGTAACCTACAGTGGTACAACCCTCAACATTAGAAATATGTTCTAGCTATTAATTTTAATTTCATTAATTATTTAATAATTAAATATAACCCTTTGCAATTAATAAAGCAAAGCAATCATAAATGATGTAATGTGTAATTGTCAGTCTTATTGTGGTAAGCAAATACAATTGTGTAGCAAATTCAGTCATGATACAAGTTTCAAAAACAAATGTAATGAATACTAAAACTTTAATTTATCAAAATATGATCAATCAATACTACACAACTGCATATCATCAAGCCTTTGAAATAATGGAGAGACAACTTAAGGAAATCTTTATTAATATATAAGCTTTTTGATATAATATTTCATATGGAAAGAGAAAAAATATTTTAATATGAATCGAATTAAAAGAATGAGCCATTTTTTCTATTGCAACTTTGTGCGAGTAGAGTCTCTAAACAGAACTGTTAAATGTGTGGTATAGTTCTTTTTAAGTTTCTTACATTTTATAGTTCAATGTATTCTCTTCAAGCATTTTTTCAAGGAAGTTGAATAGGTATGAGCTATACATAAAGGTACAGTATAGAGGTAGATAAAAATGGAAATATAGGAAGAAACATTGACATCAATCTAATATTTATCTATATACAGTTAAATTACTTTCACTAGTGTTGAGATTATCATTGCTATGCAATACAAATGCAGTACCTATGCAAAAAAATGTAGGGAGTAGTAAGTAAATAATTTTGAGGGGTTTTCCCAGGGCCTTTTCACTGTGAGACCATTCTTACTATCAAAATACCAATAGCATTCCTCATAGATTGAGAGAAAACAATCCAAAAATTCAAAGGAACCTGAAGAGACTCAGAACAGCAAAAGAATTTCTGTGTAATAACAGAAAAACATCAGGTATCATAGTCCCAGATTTGCAGTTTTATTATAAAGCTACAGTGATAAAAACAGAATAATACTGGTACAAATGTAGACATGCGGATTAATGGAACACAATAGAGAAAGTAGAAACAACACCGAACAAGTTCAACTATTTGGTCTTTGACAAAAGTTCCAAAAACATACACTGGAGAAAAGATAGCCTCTTTATTAAATGATGCTGAGTATATTGGACTTTCACATGAAGAAGAATTGAATCTTGATCTATATATCTCACCATGTACTAAACCAAAACCCAAATGAATCAAAGATCTAAAGGTTAAAAGAGAAACACTTAATTTACTGGAAGGTAAAATGAATACGACTCTTGAAGACATAGACATAGGCAAGGACTTTCTGAACAAAACCCAAATGGCACAAGAAGTAGTACTGAGAATCTACAAATGGTATAATTTCAAATTAAAAAGCTTCTGCACAACAAAGAAAACAATAAATAGAGTGAAGAGACAACTTAAAGAAGGAGAAAAAAAATTACTAGCTATTCCTTGGAGAGAGGACTAATATCTAGAATATATAAAGAACTAAAAATTTTAGACCCCTGCAAAATAAAAAAACAAGAAATGAATAGAAGCTTCTCAGAAGACATACAGATGTTCAATAAATACATGAACAAAAATATTCAGCACTGCTAGCCGTTAGAGAAATGCAAATCCAAACAACACCGAAATTCCATGTTACCTCAGAATGAATGGTTATCATCAAGAAATCAAATAACAACAAATGCCAGCAAGGCTGCAGGGAAAACAGGAACTCTACTACTTTGTTTGTGGGCATGTAAACTAGTATGAGTACTACAGAGATCAATTCGGAGATTTCTCAAACTACTAAATATAGAAATTTCATTTGATTCAGCTATTCCCCTTCTACCTATTTTCCTGAAAGAGTTAAAGTCTTCACATTACAGAGATATATGCTTAACCATGTTTATAGCAGCACAATTTATAATGCCTAAATCTTGGAAACAGCTAATCTGCCCATCAACACGTGAATGGATAAAGAAAATATGGTATTTATACACAATGGAGTACAGTACTACTCTGCAATAAAGAAGGAGAAACTTAAGGTATTTATAGGTAAATGGATGCACCTTGAGAGCATAATGCTAAGTGAAATAAATCAGACACACGAGTTTAAATATTTCATGGTTTATTAGTCAGTGCTTATTAGAGTCAGATGTAGAAGACTCCAAACCTCTGTCTGTGCCCTGGAGACCTGAAGGATCAAATCAAGGGCTTGGAGCCCATGCAATGTTCCGTACAAGTCGATATAAAGGATAAGCACTAGAAAGGCCCAAGGGCCAGGGGTGGAAGCTAGAAAGTCTGTACAGTAGGGTGAAGGATCTGTGTCAAAGGCTGAGAGATCCACACTAGAAGCCAGGAAATGATGTCCAAGATGAAGCCTAAGATTGAAACTCTGCAGAAGGAAGACAGCAGCTCAAATCCTTTGAAGAAAAAGCACTGAAAAGCAACTTCTTCAGAAATCAGTAGCATGCAGTCTTCACCTCCAGTTCTCCTTTGTGCCATTCTGGCAACAACCCTCAAATGGGTCTTCCACGGCCAGAACCCAGGACCATGATGAGTCAGTTCAACTGGGCGTTCTTACTCAAGGTGAGCACCGATTATTCCAACACACATGATTTCTCTTATATGAGAAGTCCAAAATATAAATAAAGAGCCAAACAAAGGAGAGATAATAGAGAGTAGGAAGATCTTTTTCAAATGGGAAGGGGAACAAGAGAGGTAGGGAAGGTAGAGGGAGAGAGAGGAAAGAATGAAAACAGAGAATTGAAAAAAAAACAAATAGAATTTCTGCAAATGGGAAGGGGGACAAGAGTTGGCAGGAGGGAGGAGGGATGGATGGAAAGAGGACAGAGAATTAAAGTGTGCTATGAACATGTTCAAAGTCCCCATGATAAATATAATCATTATGTATGGCAAACATATAACAGAAAGAGAAAAAATATCTTTTTGTGATTCACTTTGTGGCTAAAAAAGGGACTTCTTCAAATTGTATTTCTTTCTTTTTTTTGTCTTAAATGCTAAATGCTAAAACTTTACAATTCTTTTTCACCTTGTAGTTGAAGGGGATCATTTATATAAAATGCAGATGCTGCTTAACTGTTGTTTTGATTAATTTTGCTTTCCTACATCAGTCTGCACCTTATTATTAAATCTGTCTTACCAAAGCACACTCTGATAATTTTCTCACATTGTGTTAAGACTCTGTGTCATGAAGACAACCTAATCAGGTGTAAGATTGAATCTCATATAATTTCAGTTTTTAAGTAAAATCAGTCTCTGAACCAAGGAATAAAGCTATAAACTACACCATTGAATTTCATAGAATTATTCACAAAAATGACACTACTGACAGAACAGTTTCCAGATGCAAGTGAAGACTACAGTAATGTGGCTTATCTCATGACTTAGAGGCCTTTATAAAAATGATATAGTATAAATTCATAGCTTGTTCAAAGATAATACAATAATCTTCCAGTAAATATTGGAGTATGTATATAATTTGATGACATTACAATCCACCGGATTAGCGTGATTCTTACTTACAGTTAGTGCATGTGCCTTTGTCCTAGATCTCTCTCACTGTAGAACAGCTCATCCAATTCTCTTTGGGTAAGTTTTACAGCTAGGATGGGGAATGTAAGTACATATTTGGAACTATCTCAACAGTTTTGTATGATGTGGCTATATGTATCATACGTATAAGACATATTCCAAATATACTTCTCATGAGCAAATTAAGTTCTCTAAAACAAGTTGTGTAACTCACCTGTTAGCTCTCCTCAAAGATTGTTATTCTCAAAGAATAACTCAAAAACTTTAAAATACTGTGAAATATTTTCATTGAAATAAATCATAGGATCAGTGTAATGAAAGGTGATATCTTTCAGAAAACATTAACTTACATACTCTGGAAAAAACAGTCTAAAAATAGATTTTTATTATTTTCTTGTAATCTTCTGTATTTAATATATATGTGATTAAGAAAAATGTTTTATTAATAATTCTTTAATAGAGGAATAGTTACAGATTTCAGTTTTCACTGGTAAAGAATAAATTTTTATGCTTAAAATTAGCCTGATAAACAGTCAAGTATTCAAAATTACTCACAGATTTATTTTAATAATTAAGAAATTTATTGACAAGTCAGCAGGATTGAATTGCTCAATTTTAGCAATCATTTTATTTAATGTAAAACAAATATGTTTAGTGACAAGACCTAAATTCAAATTAGAACCATTTTATTTCATCACTATCTAAATATCTTATGAGCCAAAAAATACAACATGTTGTATACTTTGTGGTTTTTTTATAAATATATATTTAGCTTTTCCCTCTTTCTGAAGGTACAGTTATGATCACGAAATATGCTGAGTGTTTAAATTTAAAATACTATTGCAGTAAGATACATGGCCATCAATCCCTCCTTGAAATTCTCCCCCTTGCTTCAAAGCACTTCTTTCCCCTCACTTTTTCAAGCAGTTCAGGAAGGTCTCTTTCCTGAGTATCTTTAGTTGCACTCTGGCTGCCTGTATGTCCTGAACTGATTCAAAACATTTACTTCTCATGATTATTTTGAACTTGGGCAAGAACCACATGTCTCATGGTGACCGATCCAATGAGTAAGTCGGTGAAGATGTATCATGCTGTTTTTACTAGTCTATCCGCTGGATGGCTCTCAGCATCAGTGTTCACTATATTTTCTACCACACTAATAAAGACGTTCAATGTTTTTGTATACCTGAGATGAGTGAAGCAATTAGATTAAGCAAATTAACTTATTCATCCCCTAATATATTTATCTTCTTTTGTACTGAAAGTATGCAAAGTCTTCATTATGAAGATGAAGTGTTGGGTGATTCTGCTCCAGAACTTAATGAAGAATCAGAAGACTAAGTAGAAGAGGAGTAAGAAGAAAGACAACAGTCTCCTGAACCTGTGCGAGAAAATGCTAATAGCGGTCACTACAAAGCTCACCCTGTGATTAATGGCATAGAAGAGCCTTTGGAAGAATCATCTCATGAACCTGAACCTAAGCCCGAATCTGACACAAAGACTGAGGGGTTGAAACCACAAGTGGAGAACTTAGAAGAACTGGAGGAAAAATCTACCACTATTCTCTCTGCAGAGCCTGTTTCTCTGCCCCAAGAACCACCAAATCAGAGAGTTGAAGCTAAGCCAGAAGTTCAGTCTCAGCCAAAACCTTTGCCTGAACAACATCCTAGAGATGGACCTACTTTCCTTCCTAGAGGACCAAAACCAGATGGAGAAGACACGGAACAACACTATGGCAAGAGTAGAATCATTTGCTACCCAGACAGTTATCAACGTTTTGTTTAACATGCCACATGATATTGATGAAAATGAACTGAAAGAGTTCTTTATGAGCTTTGGAAAAGTTGTGGATCTTCGCATCAGTACCAAGGGTGTTGGGGGCAAGTGTCCAAACTTTGGTTTTGTGGTTTGATGACTCTGAACCAGTTCAGAGAATCTTAACTGCAAAACCAATTATGTTCCGAGAAGTGTGTTTAAATGTAGAAGACAAAAAAAGTAGAGCTATAAGAGAGTAAGAGACAGAGGTGGTGGTGATTATTGCAGAGCTATCAGGCACAATGACCCTGGTCCTGGTGTCTCACACATCACATGATGACTCGTGACTGGGGTGGAAGAGGGCTTCGTCCAAGAGGTGGCATGGCACAGAATCTGGACTCTAAAAGAGCCTCTGGGCAGATCGAAGGCTGCTTCACTGGGTAGCAGTGCTGAAGCCACTGTGGGCCAAGTTTCAGCAGTGGTGCACTCTTCAGGGTGCTTGCATTCTTGTTAATTTTTTTGGCATTGGAATGTGACACAGCCTTTTTGATCATTTCTTTGATGTGTAAAGCATCTTTGGTTATCAGTTAAATTGAGGTGACCTTATTTTCCCAATTTCACAACAGTATTCACATTGTTAATTTATAAATCTAGACTTGGTGAATTAAGGACAGAGAGATGACCATATATTAATCTATAACAAAATGAACTTAAAAGTACATTCCCTCTGAATTCAGGTCCTTTGAGTAAAAAAAAAAAAAGTTCTCTGCTGCACATTTTGTTTAAGCATTACTGTTTCTGTCTATTAATGTTGGAAACACAAATAGTGCAACTTGTACAATTGGAGAATCTTGACTTTTTTCTTGGCTCCTCCCCAAAACACAAACCAACCAAAACTGTGTACTCATAGAAACAAATGGGGATCTGAAATGAACAGACACTTCTCAGATGAAGAAATGCAGTTGCTCAATAAATACATAAAACAAATTCAACATCATCCTGGTCACTTGAGATATGTAAACTAAAATGAAACGAATTCTCTCTCACTCCAGAAAGAATGCCTACCATCAAGAAATCAACCATAACAAGTGCTGGTGAGTCTGTAGGGAGAAAGGAGACTTTCTCTATTGTATGTGCAATTGTAGTGATATAACCACCATGGAAATCAGTAAGGATATTACTCAAAAAACTAAAAGCAGAAATTCCTTTTGATCCCCTTCTGTTTATCTTCCAAAAGGATTGAAGACATCATATCACAGGAATGTATGCATACCTGTGTTTACAGTAGTGTAACTCATAAGTATTGGAAACAACTTATATGTCCAACAATAGATGAATATGGATAAAGAAAAGGTAGCATTTATACATAATAGAGTACTACTCTGCCATAAAGAACAAGCTTGAGTAATTTGTAGAAAAATGAATACACCTTAAGGCCATAATATTAAGTGTAGTAACTCAGACACACAAACCTAAATGTCACATGGTTTCTCTTATAATTAAAAATCTCTCTCTCTCTTTCTGATTCTCTCCCTCTACCTCTCTCTCTCTCTCTCTCTCTATACTATATATATATATATATATATATATATCTAGTATAGATAGATAGATTGATGATAGATAGATAGATAGATAGATAGATAGATGACATAGGAAAAAGGAGAAGGAGAAAAAAGTTGTTGTACTCCAGTGCAGACAATGTATCTAAAACTGTACCTTGATTTAATACAATTGTCTTACATGTTTTGCATATTATTTGGCTTATTTTGTCTGGTTTTCAGTCTGTATGTATGATAATGAGCTTTATGAAATATCATAAAATAAATAAATAAATCTGATGCTGAAAAAATTGAGGGGGGGTAGAGGGAAGGTGAAAAAAACAGAATTGAAATGAGTCATGTACAAGTACCAGTTCCGTACGGTGAGTATAGTCATTATGTGCTGCAAATGTGTGCTAATAGAAGTTTAAAAGATTAGCAAAACCTCATTCTTATGATATCTCATAGCCTGATAACAAAATATACTACAATTTTTAATAATTAAACAGCTTAAAAATACCATTTAGAGACCAATGTAACAAACCAATGAGCCCAGAAGTAAATTTAGGTGTTCATAGACAATTGATCCTATAGATTACTAAGAATAATGGATAAGTCAGAATTTTTTCAATAAATGATGTAGGAAAAACAAGCACTGCATCCGTATGCAAAGATGAAAGTGTACCATTGGCTCATTCACAAAAATTATCAAAGAAGAAGTGTATTCCTTGAAAAATAACTCGTTAATTTATATAAGTAACAGTACCAATATGAAAAGCTATTTAATATGTGATTACTTATTTCATCAATTTTTTTTTTTTTGATACAGGAGATCGAACTCTGGTCCTGGCACTTGCAAGGCAGGCCACCGAACCGCTGAGCTAAATCCCCAGCCCTTTCATCAATTTTTTAAAGCACTGACGACAATTAATTATATAGTGTTTGAATAAATAGTGGAAATAATATTTTTGCTTAATACAAAAGATACTCTTACTTCTTTATGTATGCTTAAATATTCTTTGCTTTAGTTAATTTAGTTAACTGATAACATGATTCCATACTGAAAATAGATCATTTGGTAGTTAATTATATTGTATTTTATTTATATTTAATATGTTCATGAGCGCAGTTTTCATATATATATCAATTTATTATCAGCTTATCAATAGTTTATGTATTCAGGGCAAACAATCAAATGCAGAATAGAGTTATTTCACAGAGAAATTATTTGAGCTGCCTTTTTATTTTATTATTGTACAAAAACGTCTGTTTTTTGATAATTTTTAATCAAACATGTTCTGTATTGTGACCACTAGTAGAAACTGTATTCTAAAATTTTGATAGCTAACTTTCTGGCTTGCTTTATTTATTTCAAAGGTAAAGTGATTGAGTTAGATGTGTGAGTCTTAACATTTCCTTCTCTCTAATTATAGAATTACTTTATGTCTGTCTTCACATAAAATTGAAGTTAATTCTAAACAGAGTAAAATGTTAAATATTGCTAAATGAAATGATTAGGAATGTGTATTATTTTAAGATGACAAAAAAACGTACAAAAATAAGCTATATCATGTTCTCAAATATGTGCTCATTTTTGACAGATAAGGTATATATGTTGTTATTATAACTAACTGAGATTCTAGAAAACTTTATTTTATGGAAAGCCAACATGGTTGAAAGAATCAGTAAGTCAATGAATAGTACTTTGGAGAAAAATAATATACATATGTTCCTATTATCTGTGACTTATAGAGTTCTCAGTGCTCTCATAATGAAAATATAATTTACATATTTGTAATTTTAATATTAGCACAATAAAATTATCACTGATATGACCAGATCAATTGTTCATTAGGACTATTATACACAATGTATACATATGTTATTTCTAATTGAATTGGGTGTACTTGCTCTTTTAAAAATAATTTTTAAAACACCACAAAAATGAGAAAATAGGCAAAATAAATTCTCAATAATTAGAAAGAATCATAAAATTTCAGATATGAAGGTTATCTTTGACACTTATCAATGCGTTTTATTTTTTTAACTTTTTTTAAAATCTAGCTCATTTATAATTGGCCAGGGAAAATGTTTAAACACAAAAGAATAATATAATGAATTCTAAAACTTAACTACTGAGAACTTTTTGTTGCTTTTTATAATGCTTTTATTCTACTATTATTGACATTCACATTTTAAAAATTCTCATTTCTTAATATGCATAGTTTTATGCCTAGAACAATAAAATCTGCCTGTATCAGGCTCATTAGAAGCTTAATAAGTTATAAAGTGAATTTCATATTAGTAGAGTAATATAACTCAAAAATATGTTCTAGCATAAGGGTATTTTCAAAACTGGTCGTACATTTTGACTTATGACCCAGGAATTATGTGTTTCCAACATTAAATACCGCATTGGGTCCAGAGTAGCTTCCCTGGCTTCTCATATACCAGTTCCCTAGGTCAGTCCGTAAAGATTCTTGGGACAGATCCTGGAAATGCTGCATAAAGGAGAATGTGAGTTATGCAGAGCATTCACAAATGTATGAAGTGCCACTCACTGACTTCTACAAAGAATCCGTTTTGTAAATTGTCAAAGAAGCCATTGTGGCAGAATGACACCAGGGAAAAGCTGTCAATTCTCTTATTGAATTGACATTCTGCACATGCTGCTTTCATACGGAGGGCCTTAATCAACTTCGCCTCTTTTCCCCCCAGCACCATTTACAGTCTTCTTTCTTATCTACTCTTCAAATAAATGCCAGTTGATGTTAAAGTGCTGGATGAGTGAGCCCTAGAAGAAGCCATCCTTTGGGTTCTTTGACAGCTATTTGAAACATCTTCACGACACGCCTGTTGTTCAAGGATGCTACAATGATGGCTACAGAAACTATGACATCTCCCAGGGTATTGTCAATCAAGCATTTGAGGGTAAAAACAACAACAACAACAAAATGACAATAAATAGTACTGTAATCTTATCTGTGAAAAAGAGCAATAAATCATCTTAATGTATGGAAAAATACCCAACTCATAGATATTTTTGACAGTGAAAAGTAAAGGGCCCATGCCTTAGAAATTGAGGGTTTGATACAAAGAAGTTGTTAATTGTCTTTGGATTCCCATTGTTTTCCTGGCCACTGGAGTCATGGAGTCACTTGAGGCATTTGAGAGGAAGACAGTGCTACCATCCTTGTTTGTTTGTTTAATGCCAGTCTTATTGTCATACATCCCCCAAGACAGGATTTACCAGGTAACCAGTCTTGTTATTCTGCCTGCTGTGAGTCCTTTATGAAGATGACAAACACAAAGAGAAGGCTAACTTTTGTTCCCAGGGGTGTATTCTTGTAGATTTGTGTGACTGACAGCAGTTGAGAAGGACAAGAAGATTTTTACATCTGTTTAGTGCCTTGAAGTTTCCCATTCCTTCTCATACTGACTATTGTCATTCATGGAAGAGCTAGAATTCCTATCCATCCAAAGGAGATGTCAGAGAGCCATGCAGCTATAGGATTCTGAAGTGATCATTAAAAGAAAAATAAAAAATGGATCTGACTTATATCATAGAAACCTGTGATAGTCTATTAGAATATAAACATCCCTAACATTCTTAAAAGAACATTTTATTTTATGGTGCTATTTTTATGAAAGAGAAATCTTAAAAGCTGTATATTCTCAATGTGTTGTCTGTACATAGAAATTTAAAATGTTTAAATTGTGCCCCAAGTGTTTTACTTTAAACTTTTTTATTTCTTATTATAGCCAGCATCTTCTATTCTTTCCTATTATAGCTGATAAACTGAGTAGAATTTAAATTTCTAAAACAGTAAGACAGATTAGTATATCTTAACATTTTAAATAATGTTTCTTTTTCTTTATTTTATGATGCGAACAATTCCTGCATCATTCAGTTTCATAATTTCTTGCTACACTATCATCTTGTGGCATTTTATTTCACATCTAAAAGAGCAATAAAATCTGAGGCTCATGTAAAATATTGACATAGAATATATATTACATCACTTTTTTGAGTGAACAAACCAAATTGATGGAATTCCCATGAGTATTATATTATCTAAAACTTTCTGAAAAATGTTTTACAGTAGCATATAATTTACTCAATGTAAGTGGTTTTTGTAGTGCTATTGAAAAGTCTTTCAGTCACTCACTAGCTTTACAATAATGAGATTTTAAGCCCGTTGATCCAGAGCCTGTGTCAAGACTAACAGCCAAAACTAAAGCAAAATCGTATTTTCCAATTTAACATCAGGTTATGTATAGCCTGAGTAAAAAAATCTCTAACTGAACCACTTGTACAATTCTGTGATCCTATCAATATAAGCACAACAAACTGTGACTTAAATAAGGAATTCAACATTGTTCATTTCAAAAAATATACATAGATGTAGCATTGAATAGAATGCATTAGAAAGTTAAAAGTCTGAGATTGTTCTCCAAGATTATTTTAGCACACACATGCACACACATACACACACACGCACACACACATGTATTATCTATTATATGCTCGTGTCACAGGTAGAGCCCTACCCAGGCAATTTGATGATTAGCAAGGCCCTGTTTCAAAATAAAAAAAATAAAAAGAGCTTGGGGTATAGTTCAGTGCAGAGGACCTCAGTTCAATACCCAGCATGATGGAAAAAAGAATCGAAAAGTGAATGGGCAAGGGAAATTATATATGTGTGTGTGTGTGTGTGTGTGTGTGTGTGTGTGTGTGTATACTCATGAGTTAAAAATAAGAGCCATTACCATGGCATAATTTTTCTTTCCCCAACTATATTCATTAACAAAATTCCAGTTACAGAGATGGCAAAACTGAATTTGATTAAATTGAAAGTTTTGTCAGAAAAGCATTAAAAAGCAAACAAGAGACAAATAGGTTGATGAAACTAGAAGAGATTGACCATAATGATGGCAAAAGGATCTAGGGAGGGAGGTAATAGTGTGAAGACTTAAAGGATTTGAGGATCTTGAAAACTGGATCAAGAGATTTTGAGTCTTAGTGAAATTGAAAAATAGTATGAATGTGGATATTGTATAGATTTGGCTGGAAAATAAGAGTCAGAAAGGAATATGTTTGAAATCAAAATTATTGCTCATTAAATGTACAAACTAGCTTAAAATCACAGGAGTTAGTAGCTAAGTTAGGAAGGAAGACAAGATTATTTTGTTTAAGTTTGACTGCTACACATACCAGTGAGTTTTTGATCAACCCACTTGTTATGTGGAAGAGGAGTTGAGGGGATTTTGATTGCTATAGTTACTCAAGGACTCAGATTAACAAAGGCAGTGCCATGTTGAAACAATACTATGAAGAGCACATGGCTCTTAAGTCTGCACTGAGGAAAAGAAAGAAACTGGAGGAGCCCTTGCTAAATCTTTAATTTTTGTTAAAGGTCATTGAGCAGAGCAAGACACATGGCCTCTCCTAACTGAAAGGGGGTTGGAAACTCAGATATCTGGAAGACAACAAATGTCAATGAAACACCGGGTATATGGGGATGGCTGATATAAAGAGTGGCTGTGGATGGTTTATTCTTTATCCTACTGCCAAAGTAATCTTTATAAATTGTATATTTCACTGTATCATTGGGTTACAAAGATCCTCTGATCGGTACATTTGAAATATACAGATTTTAGGTCAATTTGAAGACGGTGGGATAGGGATGCCAGTAGATCCTCCTAAAGTTTAGGATAAATTGTAAACTTATAACTTAGCAAATGAGATATTTTATTACCTGGCCATTGCCCAGTTCTCCCAGTTGCTACAACTCTGCTTGATTATATTACATCTGGGGTACTCTTGTCCCTTTACTGGTGATTCTCTCCTTCTGCCACAGATTTCAGTTTACATGTAACTCTTTCTGCAGAAATTTTATTCGCCCCCCCCTTCTCCCAACAAGCTTTGGTTTGATGTCTCTTTAGAATTTTCTAGTACTCCAAGATTTTATAGCACTACCTTATATTATTGTTTGTTCACATCTTTCTGCCTCCAACGCACCCCTGAAGGTCAAGACCATGTATAATTTGACGTTTTATAACTAGTAATTAAAGTTGCCAGTACATAGACCAGGCAATTTAAAAATATTTCATGAATGAATGAATGAATATTTATTTGTCTTTGTTATGCTTTTATTTATTCCGCTGGTTTTTCATGAGATGCAGATTTTTTCCTAAACCAACTGTTTTTCTTTCTAAAGGATCAGCGTGATTTGTGGTAGCAAATGTTATCTTTTATTCTTCAACATGTCCAATGCCCTGAGCAACCATTTTTCTTTTTTTGGAGCTTAATATGTCTTTGAATAATTGGTATTTAAACTATTAAGGTCCTTCCCTTGGCAAATTACCATGATAATAATAAAGCCACAAAAATTTCTTTTTGTCTCTGACTTAATAAAATACAATTAAAATTTAATAAAAGCTCAGAATTTCCATTTATCAAATTCTTCACATCCTGAGGGAGGTAACAGTGGTGTTACAACAAGACCAATTAAATAGCCAGTTGTAGTTAAACTCTTTAATTCACACAAAGGTGGGTGTAATTCTGTACTTACCATTCCAGGATTGCTCATGGCATTTTTTTAAACAAAATGTCCATTTTTATGCAGCTTTTTCTGTATTAATATGTTACAAAGAGTTCTTTCTTTATTATATTTATTAATATAATAATTATGATGTTTCCTTAGTTGTCCATTTTTCTTCCAACAGGTTAATACTATAACTAATAAGACCATACTTTTAAAAAACATTTCCCTTAGATCTTTTAGTGTTGTTGACACAGAGCAGAAAGGAAAAAAGAAAAAAAATAGAAATGTATACATTTTTAAATGATTCAAAATACAAAAAGAAGCAATATTTTCAAAAACTGACAAAGATTTTTGTAGAGTCATGCAAATATTTTTTTCTTATAAAATTTGAAAATATATACTGTGAAACAGTAGTGAAAACAAACTTAACATGCATTACATTTATGTTGGAATTCCTCCAAAAATTAAAACCCATTTTGTTGCTTTCAATCAGAATACATCATCAGATGTTGCATGACATGATGATATGTCTTGGGTACTTTTGGTTGCTGTTGTAAATGTATATATTTGGAAAAATCTGAATGACAGATGAATACATTTATTAATCCAGAAGTTTGAAAAATATATGCCAAAATCTATAGAAACATTGCAGGGAAGTGAAATAGGATAATTAAAGAATACAAGGAAATTTTCTTCCTCCATTATCATTAAGTAGGGGTTCCTAAGAAAAGGCTAAATATGTCCATACTTTTGTCTGTTTCAATTAAACTCTTAATACTTCTTAGAATTGCTTAATAAAACATTTAAATTACAATGTGAAAGATATGTTTTTTTTATTTCAAGTGCAAAAGTCATAATTATGGTCCTCAATTGAGGCATTTATCTTGTAAACTTAGAAAAGCCATTTTGAACTTTTTGTGTCTAGGAAAATAAAAACTGGTGCTTTTGGAAAGTAATCTTCACAGGATTACAGTGAAAATCAAAAAATTAAATTTTTAGCAGTCAAAGAACATACCTTTGGGAAGTAGTTTATGCTCAAACTTTGCATGTATATTTGTTCACTTCTGCTGTTGCCAATCACTGTTGTGCTTATTCCCTGAACAACCTACAGATGAATACATTATTTAACAAATGGTATTGGGAATTTAATATTTAATTTTCAAGAACATCTTTTTAAAAAATCTGAGCTGTTACTTGAGCTATCCTTGACACATGAATACATTGGAGGAAAATTGCATATCATTTAGAAATTAAAACATTGACATTCCTCTAATAAACAATAAAGTAATTAAAACTACTTCACTTGCTTTCAATTTTTAGCATTCTTTTGAAAAATTTAATGTTAATTCGAGAAAAAGGAAAATATTATGACAGCTATTTTGCTGCCTTTTCATCTGATTAGAATTACATTAGAAGTGATTTAACAATACCAACTGAAGAGTATAAATTTGAATCTCTTTTAGGCATCTGTATTTAGTTGTATTTACTTTCTGTGTTTATAATAAAATTTCATTTTGTTTATTTTAACTATTCACCTGGTCAAACTTTTTAACTACATTATTTACCTATCTATGTGAATTTGTTAATTTACTTAAAAGGTTTTAGTATTCCTTTTTACCTAGGAATCCTATTTTGGGAGAATAGAAAAGTTGATTGAATTGTTCACTTCAATGTATATTGAAATGATATTTATTTTCTTTATTGTTACTTTTAAAATATGGTTATAAATCTTCTTGAAATTTTCTAGTAAAATTATTTCAAGCTGAGACAGATTTCTATCCTTATGTTTTTTAAAAGTTACATGAATTGTAATTTTCCAACTGACAATTTGTATTGCAATCTGGTTGCTCTCACTTTTAGCTAGGCTGCTTTGAAAACAAACTCAAACTCAGACTCAAGCATACAGACAAAGAATCAGACTTCCTGTGTGTGGATGCAAAGGGCAGGTACTAAATACACAGCCAGTGGCTAAATGGACCATGGTCCAGAGAATCACAGCTATATAACCTTTGTGATATTTTATTGGAAATTGTAGTTTGGAAACATTCATCCGAACATTTCTATGAAATTTCTTAATAAATATTTGGGTTTCTGGGAAGAAACTAAATCATATCTACCACAGATACAGCTGAACAAAGCAATAATCATGTAAAACATACAATGACCGCAACACTTGTTTTTTTTGTTCAAGGAAATGTTTCAAACAAATATATAATACCGAATTATTTTTGCAAGCCTGTTGTTTAATTTGTAGAGTTTGTGAAGCACTGTATTTGGAATTCCAATAGCTGTCTTTTTATGGAGTTTACCATGTATTTGGGGGAGATTTTCATCATTACTATCTCCCTCAATGTGTCTCTCTCTGGCCATAAATAATGACCAATTGGAATGGTGTACAAAAGCCCAGTTCCTTCACTTTTATATAGGATAGTCTAAACAGAGTAATAGTCACTCTAGATCTCTCAGTGATCTGAAGCTGAGGCCAGCCTTCAGTTAATCTTATTTTCCTTTGTCGTCTCCTCTCCTCTCCTCTCTTCTCTACTCCTCTCTTCCTCTCCTCTCTTCTCTTCCTTTTCTGGACATGGATGGTGGTGATGATTGTACAACAATGTAAAGGTACTTAATGCTACAAAACTGTACACTTCAAAACTAATTAAAATGATAGATTTTATATTATCATTGTGGTATTCTTTCTGGGTTCTTGGTGTCCTGAACAAATGATTGTATAAGACACACAAATGGTAACACAAAGAACATTTACCAAAATCAGGAGAGAAGGATGCTCTACAGGGTGCTAGCAGACAAGTGAACAGACTTGCGGCAGCTCCAAGGATAAGGGAAAGGGGACTTTGGTATTCAAAATTACTTGATTAACTTCTTCTACATGCAAATAATGCATTGGGACCTTTTCAAAAGCTCAATTGGCTTGGCACTTGATTTAAGCTACCCTGTGGAAAGACTCACTTGGCTTCTGGCCAGATGTAAACAAAGAATTAAAAATAGAACTTTTCCAGCTGGTCCTACAAACAGGACCAGAATGAAAAGGGAGGTTGAACTATCTCTTTCTCATAGGCTCCATGTCTTGTGCTCAGGAGCCATGCAGCCATTTTGGGTCCTGTACTCTGTACCTGTCGTCCTGGTGACACATTCTGCCCAGTTAGTTGTCTGCTTTGCACTAAATCTCCTACCTCAGTATGCATATTTTACCACAGTATAAAAGTTGTTTAATATAAAAATCAACCCAGATATATGAGACCTACTCCCTCAAATGAGCTATCATAATTTTTTATTTGTTGAATACTTCTTAGCATTCTACACTGATACCAGAAATATATCAGGCATTTAAGCAATAGTTGATGAATAAAAAAATTAGAAAGCAACACTTAGGATTTTAATTAAATAGGAGCAAGGTACGCCTTCTTAAAGAAAATCAGAATTTAATGGCACTATCATACCTATTTGTCACATTAGAGCATTAATTCAATGTATTATAAATGAGTTGATTCACACTTTGAGAAGGGTAGAAGCTTAAACACCACCCTTGAAGATTTTTAAGTAAAAGGGAAATGGGGCGGGGGATTTAGCTCAGTGGTTCCACCACTTGCCTTGTAAGCGCAAGGACCAGAGTTCGATCCCTGGTACCAAAAAAAAAGGGAAAATGGAGTCCTCATGCATATGTGGATTTAAACTTACTTTTACTTAATATAAATGTCGCCTTAAGCCAACATAATTTGAGTAAGTGCTTCTGGACTATCGGTCCAGGAGAATATTCTCTTTTCATGTTCGTGTCTCTGGAAAAAGACTCCCTCATGCAGTGCTTCTAGGCTTTCCTTTAAAATACAACTTAAAATGAGCAATACTCATTTCTTTTCTTCGCTGAAGCTCTTTGCATACTTTCACTATCTAATGAACTTGATTAGAATATAATCAGTAGTTTTTTCACTTTCCTGTAAAGTAGGTACAGAAGGGATAATTACAAAACAATGTCTCGATGGCAGCATTTTACAGACCAATGCTGAGAATGCAGAGACATCTTTGACAATGACTCCACAAATGTTTAATCTTAGACTTTATAATCTATTTAAAAATATCCAGTGGAATAATGTGAGCTGATGAAATGAATCAGCCAGGGATCAGGCATTATGTTAAGTGTTCTTAAATCATCTGTCTTAATTTTTAAAATAACCACATGACAGAAGATACATCCATATTAAATAGATTTTTAAAAGCTGCAGTTTAAATAATTAAAGATAAATATCTGGATCAAGAATTACAGAGAGAGAGTTAAGAGATATGATTTGGTGAAGATACTATCTCTAGTTACTATACAGTAAGAAATGATTAAGCAATCATTTCTTTCATTTGATTAACTTTATTGGTACAACTTCAATATACATAACAATCACATTCATCAAAGGGAATTTGTACTTATACGGGATATATCTTGATTTCTCTTTTTCTCTCATTCTACTGCCCTCCCTTCAACCTCTCCTCCCACCTTATTTATAAAAGCCATTTTTATTTCTTCTTTTCCCAATTTTTCCCCTTTTCTCTTCCTTTTCTCCCCTCTACCTTTCAGTTTCCTTTACCTTTTGAATGGTTTCTTTCTATTTCATATTGTCTATTATATATTTTGGCCCTTATTTACCCTTTCAGTTTCTCACACTAGACAGTACAAATTTAAACATATGCGTCCAATTGATTTCACATAAGAATATAGGATCAAATTCTATTCATTTAGCTATACATGTCTCAGGATTATATTTCTTTCTGGCCGAGCAGTATTCTATTACATAAAAGAACATATCTTTTAATCCATTCATTGGTTGATGGGCATTTGGATTGTTTCCAAAATTTAGCTATTACAAACCACATCACTATAAACATGGGTGTATACATATGGTGGTACGATGCTTTTAGTTCATTTGGGAAGATGCCCAGCAGGAGAATAGCTTGGTCAAATGGACGTCTACTCCTAATTTTTTGAGGAATCTTCACACATTTCCACAGTGGTTGTACCAGTCTACATTACCACCAACAGTGAAGAAGGATTCCTTTCTTTTTTCCCACAACCTTGCCAGCATTTGTTTTGGGTTGATTTCTTGATAATAACCATTCTTTCTGGAGTGAGATGGAATCTCAGTGTTTTCATTTGCATCTCCTGAATGACCAATGATGTTGAACAATTTTTCATATATTGATTTGTTGTTTCTACTTCTCTATCTGAGATGTGTCTGTTCATTTCAGATGCCCTTTTTTGGATTGAGTCTTTAGATTTACGGGGTGATTTTTTCAATTTTCTGTATATTCTAGATATGTCAGCCACTTTACTTTTAACAAATGGGTGAAACATGTTCACTGCAGCAAGGATAACCTCTTAATAAATGATGCTGGAAAAACTGGCTGTCTACCTGCTGAAAATTAAAGCGAGACCCATGGCTCTCACCATGCACTAAAACTAAAGTCAAAATCGATCAAAGATGTAAACATTAAAAAAGAAACACTAAATCTGCTAGAAGAGAGGACAGGTAGAAGAACTCTTGAAGACATAGGGGCAGCCAACAATTTCTTGAACAAAACCCAAACTGCACAGGAAATAATGCAAAGAATCAACAACTAGGATCTCATCATATTAAAAAGATTTTGGACTGCAAAAGAAATCACCAACAGTGTGCAAAGACAGTCCACAGAGTGGGAAAACATTTTAGTCAGTAATCCCTCAAGTGATCATTTCTAAGGAAGGTGCTAAGCATGAAAGATGGATACCACTGGCATCTTTAATATTTAGGTTTATAATAAACAGTAAAAACTATACTTTGACAATTTTAAGCTATAAGCATTTATACTCTCAGCTATAATTCACTTCTGAATTTAAATTAGTGCCAAAGACTCGTGGCATATTAAGCAACAGAAATTTTTAATAGGAAAACTTACTGAAAAATGATTTAAACATTTTAAAAATCATAACTTTCCCCTAATTATGTAGAAAAGCCATAAGGTGAAAATAATGCAAGTGATGAATGAAGGTGGTGAGCCTGTTACAAGACTGCATTTGGTGGAAGGATTTGTACTTCCTCAGACTTTGCTCATATTTTCTTCAAGGATTTCCTTGAAGGCATAAAAAGTCACCAGACTATTATGTGACTCGTGTCATCTCTCATTTTCTTGGGGATCTTCTCTTATTCTTTTTCATTTATACTGTTTGATATACCTTCTCTTTCAATTTTCTTTCATTTTTCCTAGTTTTCTGATTCTTTCCTCCTTTTCTCTCTTTATCCTGACTACCTCTCCCCCTAATTTTTAGCTCTGGTTAGCCTAGTCCCTGGAGAGAAATGAAATCTCCCACAGAGCACAAGTTGGAGGAGGATGACTAAGAATGAAAGCATTAAAATACACTTTGATGTTGTAGTCATTTTTCCATCCATTGTTACTTGATCCTCTGTGAAGCTATTCCTTCCGATATACTTTTGATTCAATATTGAAACAGATATTTTAAAATTCCAATTTAATTCTTGCTCACCTACTCTCATCTGACATTTTCCCAGCAAAGATATTGGGAATATACAGAAACACCTACATTTGTAATTAGAACAGAATTGTTACCATTGTCTTGATGTTTGAATCATGTCCTTGTTTACATTTCCCTATTATATCAGTCTGTTCAGACTGCTGTAACAGTAGATGGAATACTACATAGCTTATGTCAACAGGAATTGAATTTACTTCTCATAGTTCTGGAAGTCAGAACTGTGACCAATGAATGTTGAGATACCAAGTGTCTGAACAGTTCACAGCATCTTCTAACGCTGGTCCATAGCATCTTGAAAAACATTATCTTCAGATGGTGAAAGACACAGCCTGCTCTCTGGGATTTTTCTCACAAGCACACTAATCCTATTAATGAGGGCTGAGCCTAATCATCCTGAAAACCCTCCATCTCCCATTCTAATTACACTGGTGAATAGGATTCAACATATGAACTTTAGACAGACATACAACATTTTCCAACCATAGCTCTGGCTTAGGTTGTAATTTGCCTTGGTCATTTACAATATTTTTTCTCCTTTTAAAAATCTACTATCACGGGCTGGGGATTTAGCTCAGCAGTTCGGTGGCCTGCCTTGCAAGCGCAAGGACCCGAGTTCGATCCCCAGAGCGGGGGATTGCTCAGCAGTTCGGTGGCCTGCCTTGCAAGCGCAAGGACCCGAGTTCGATCCCCAGTACCACACACACAAAAAAAAAAAAAATCTACTATCACTATTTCATTTCACATGATAGCTATCACTTTGTAATTATATAAAAAGATGAAATAGTAAATTTAATAAAGTAATGTACCAATGTGAACTATTACATAGGCTCTGACTAGATATTGAGGGAATAACCAAGTTTTAGAAAAACCTAGGTAGTATCTATCAGCACATCTACACTCACAGTTTCTAGGAAAAAAACACATATGCATATGAAACATATATGCATGTGTCCGATGATATATCACATAGATAGGTCTTCAGTGAAGAACTTGTAACCCCACTTACTTGGAGAACAATATTCTTTAAGACTTCAGGGAGATGTAGAAATGCAGACAATACCTCCATGTTGGCCCAGTTGATAGGCATTCGGGCTCCAGGTAACTTAATGGGCTCAGCCATGTGTTAGGCCTGCACTGTCACTAGACTTCATCCACTTCTCAATCTTGTTTTCTACCTTCTCTTCCACAGGGTTTAGTTTCAGAGTTGCACCATTAAAAACATTATGCATGGTCTGTTTTGGGGAAGGCAGATAAACTATTTCCTAATACTCATATACTTTCACATTTAATATACTTCAGTTGTTTTAAAATATTTACAAGTATATTTTTTTCTCTCACTGAGTTTATTAGTACTTTTTAGGTATACAGTAGAGTTACATTCATCATTGGGATCTTGTACCTTTACATGACAGGACTTGGTTCTCATTTTTTCCCTTGTCCCTTTCCTCCCTTCACCCCCTCCTCCCTTCCCTATTTACAAAAAATGTGCTACCATTTTTTTCATTTTCTCATATTTTTTGTCTTTCCCTTATTTCTTTTCCCCTACCCTTCCCCTACACCTTTAGCCCTTTTCTTCCTATTTCACATTGTTAATTATTTCATTAGGATCTTATGTACTATTATAGTTTTTCACACCAGAGAAACTATTTGGTATTTATACATGTGTGACTTATTTATTTGCCTTAGGAATATATCCTCAATATGTATCCATTTTCCCATGAATGACTCTAACTTCTCATTCTTTATGGCTGAGTAGTATTCCATTTTATAGAAAAACCACATCTTATTTACCCAGTGTCCAACTGATAGGCAAATGGGCTGTTTCCAAGTTTTAGCTATAACAAAACTGTGCCACTACAAACATAGTTGTGCATATAACACTGTGATATGATTCTTTTAATTCTTTTGGAAAGATATCCAGTAGAGGGATGGCTAGGTCAAATGAAACCTCTAATCCCAACTCTTTGAAGTATCTCCATATTGATTTCCATAGTGGTTGCACCAGTCTGCACTCCCACCAATAATGGAATTCCTTTCTCCCCACAATCCCACCAACATTTGTTATTGTGTGATTTCTTGATAGCAGCCATTCTTTGTGGGGTGAGGTGGAATCTTAGTGTTGTTATCATTTGCATCTCTCGAATGACCAGTGATGTGGAACATTTTTTCATATATTTTCTTAATGCTTTTACTTCTTTGTCTGAGAAGTTTCTGTTCATTTTTGATGCCCATTTTTGAATAGGGTCTTTATATTTGGAGGGGGGATGATTGTTTTGAGTTCTTTATATATTCTAGATAATAGTCCTTTGTCTGAGGAGCAGCTGGCAATTTTTTTTCCCACATTGTAGGTTGTCTCTTAGTTCTGTTGATGGCTTCTTTTGCAGCGCGAAAGCTTTTTAATAAGATGAGATCCCAGTTGTTGATCCTTTCTGCTAGTTCCCTTGCTACTGAGGATTTGTTCATAGTCTTTTCCTATGACAATGTCTTCAAGAGTCCTGCCTAACTTATCTTCCAGCAAGTTTAGTGTTTCTGCTTTACTATTTAGATCTTTAATCCACTTTGATTGTAATTTATGGCATGGTGAAAAATAAGGGTCTAGTTTTAATCTTTGGCATGTTGAGATCCAATTTTTCCAACACCATTTATTAAAGAGGCTATCTTAAGTACTTTTGGAGTTGTTTTTGTATCTTCCAATGTATTCCACTGATCCTCAGGTCTGTATCTTTTTTGCATGTATATTTTACAATTAAATTGTTGTTAGCTGCGCTCATCAATCCTGTGCTCTTCATTTCCCATCACTCATGGTAACTAAAGCAAAGAGTTATTTCTCTCTGATAAATAAATAATTCAGTCATCAAAAAAATGTTAAATGTATACACACCTGGATCAATTTTACTTGTGAAGATTGTCCATGAAAAAAGTCTGAAAACAAATACAATGAAGAAAAAAACAGCAATGAATATATAATTAAAAGTAAAAGTTTCAGATAAAATGAACATTATTTTTGCCAGTAAAATTTTGGAACTACAGTATATCTCCATTATTGGAGGAAGGAAAATGAAGTGGTAAGGATGAAATGTTGACTGAATAGAAGGAAAACGGTGAAGCCCTGATGCCGGGAACTCTGTGACCCCTTGTCCATGACCTTCAGATCTAAATGGGCAGCATACCTTGACACTCTGTGCACTCCAAAGCAGGTAGCAGCTGTTCCTAAATAATTGCAATTTACTACCACACGGAAGATAATATAAATTTCTTTTCAGGAAACATTTTCAGAACCAAGTAATTAAAATTGCTTATATCAGTTAGTGCATCTGGAAAGGAAGACCAAATAAACAAAAATTAAGAGGATGTTAGAAGTGGAGTCAGAGTAGGGAGACCTCTTGTCCCTCAAATCAGGAAATGAAACAAGTAATTTCTCTGCCGTTTCAACAGTTTTCTCAGTGACCTAGCAAAAGTGTTGTTATAGCAAAAATCTATGGACATCTGTGTTTTTTTTTATAGCATCCATTTTGATTCTCAAATTAATTTTGGGTAACTAGGCATTTCTAGAGTCAAGGGTATTATTAAATAGCAACAGAAACAATTTGGGGAAATGATTAAGATCAATAATACTTCAAATAATTTTGCATTTGAAGTCCATGTTTTCTACTTGTCATCTCATAGTATATTTTATAATGGGACTTATGCCAAAACATATTTTCAGTTTATAGGGAGACATCTAAAAAATTCTTGCATGATAAAACTCCTCCATTCAAAGGATTTTATGAGCTACAAATGCTGCCCTACAAACTTCACCCCACATACATATTAAAAGTGCTGTAATTATTATGTTGTTATCAATCATTTTTTTTAAATGCTCAAGCTTTTCAACATCTTATCAAATGACAATTACCATTAGCCTTGAGAAGTGTTTGAACCTATGCCAGGTATGAGGATAGAAGGTTCTCAGACCTGCTTGAATGGTTGGTCTTTTCCATCTCCACCTCCCAATATAACAACAAATTTGACTGACTTGTAATGCAAATGAACTTCGAAGTGGAGAGCATGTTAAGCATATTGTTACTTTTCAGTTTTGTTTTGTAATGGACACAGCTACTTTTAATCTTGCACCAATAAGTTATTCTTAATTAACTTTGAAAAGACCTAAAAAATTATCCTCTTTATTTAATGAGCTATTTTTCCCTTTGCTCTTAAGAGTTTTGAGTATGCATCAGAACAATTTTGAAACTGGGACTATTTGTTGATCTTATAAAAATATATGTAACAAGTAGATATAACCAAGAGAACCTTTAACTTTTCACTCTTCTGCTTTTATTAGCTTCTAAAGTATTTTTAGAGGAGTGTTTTTCAGAACACTAAATATTCGCTATGTGGGTAAAAAGTATCATACAGTTCAAGATTTATATTACAATATAGCTAAAATTAACTTTTAAACTCAGTGTTACAATTACCAAGTTAAAGACTAGTTTTCTTTGTCAAGCAGTATATAAGTAAAATTTTGTCTTTGAAAAGTTGAGAATATGCAAGAGATCTTTCTTGAGTCAATCTGAAAGAGCAGAAATTAATAATGAAGAAATGTAATTGTAATGAAGAATAGCGCAATCATAAGTATGTGGTAATTATTTTTTTGAACTAGCTACTAAATTACATTTAACATTAAACTAGCAAAACACTTGATATTAGAAACATTTATTAGTATTTGTTCTCTTCCTGCTCCATTGGCATTTAGTAGTTTGAAAATTTCAGAGCATAATTTTTTGAGAATTTTCAATGTTAAAATGGTTCAAATTTTGTATATAGACTATAGATTGTGACAAATGGTAATAAGTTAAATAATTTATTGATTCATCTTATTAATAAAATTGATATCAGACTAGTAATACTGACAAAATTTACTTCATATTTTTTACAGTGTTGCTGTGCCTCAGTCTTTCAGTTTCTTCTGCTTTCTGTGCTTTTCCCTTGATCTGATTCTTCTAAGGTCAGACCAAGGCCTGACTGAGACTACTGAGGCAGGCAAAGTCTAAGTCACACGAGATGAGTTTATTGCCATCTGGGTGCAGATGGACCAAAGGCGAAAAGGTCATTGGCCTGCAAGGAGGATGTTTGTGGTTGATATGGGGCATTTTTGGTAGGGGAGGGGGCACTGGTCAAGAGGGTGGAAAATTTTAGAGTCCCGCGGATGATACACCTGGGGCTGGGTTAGATAAACAGGGTGGGAGGTCTGAACAGAAGGGTGGCTGCTGGCTTCTTGTTTTCTCTGTGCTCCTGTGGATGTGGGTAGTCTGCTTGGGCAGGGGTCTGACTCAGGTGGCCTGCAATTCTCATGTTTGGTCTCCTGTAAAATACACTGGAAAGTAGGTACAGAAATGTTGATGGAATCAAGGAGAAGAGAGACTGACAAGAGAGCTACCTTATGGGAAAAATGAAGAATAGATATAAAGTGTCAACTGTTGTCTTTCTAATTTGAATTTGATCAGCTACAATCTTCTTATATTTTACTTAATTCAGAAAAGAAGATCAACAACATTGAACTATAATCCATAGAGATTAGGTGGGAAAAGAAGAAAAAGAGGAGAGAGATGGAGGGAGAGAAAGAGGTGGATAAAGACAGAGAAGAGAGTGAACCAGTATAAACTGGATTAAGCTGTAATGACGAGTAAGAAACACTCTGAATCATACCAGTTTAAACAAGAAAGTTTTGTTGTTGTTAATACCAAATTTCCAGTGTAAATTGGAAAAGGTCTTTTCTCATAGCATCTGCATCTGTCACCCAGCCTGCAGCACCCAGAAAAAGGAGAAGGTAAATTATACTTCAGCTCATAAAGCCCTGTTCTCAGACTTCATTGGTCAAAGCAACTTCTGTGAGCATACCTAATCACAAGGGTGCACTTTCCTCATGTCCAGAAGTAGAACTGAAAATCTTTTTTTTTTTCTCATTGAGTTTATTGGTACATTTTAGGTATACAGTACAGTTACATTCATCACTGGGATCTTGGACCTTTACATGACAGGTCTTGGTTCTCATTTTTCCCCTTACCCTTGCCCTCCCTTCACCCCTCTTTTCTTCCCTATTTACAAACACTTTATTTCCATTTTTTCATTTTCTCATTTTTCTTTACCTTTTCCCTTATTACCTTTCCCCCACCCTTTCCACTTCCTCTACAGCTTTAGCCCTTTTCTTCCTATTTCACATTGTCAGTTATACCATTTGGATCTTATGAACAATTATAGTTTTTCACACCAGAAAAACTATTTGGTATTTACACATGTGACTTATTTATTACACTTAAGAATATATTCTCAATATGCATCCATTTTCCTATGAATGACTCTGCTTCTCATTCTTTATGGCTGAGTAGTATTCCATTTTATAGAAAAACCACATCTTATTTACCCAGTGTCCAACTGCTAGGCAAATGGGCTGTTTCCAAGTTTTAGCTATAACAAAACTGTGCCACTACAAACATAGTTGTGCATATAACACTGTGATATGATTCTTTTAATTCTTTTGGAAAGATATCCAGTAGAGGGATGGCTAGGTCAAATGAAACCTCTAATCCCAACTCTTTGAAGTATCTCCATATTGATTTCCATAGTGGTTGCACCAGTCTGCACTCCCACCAATAATGGAATTCCTTTCTCCCCACAATCCCACCAACATTTGTTATTGTGTGATTTCTTGATAGCAGCCATTCTTTGTGGGGTGAGGTGGAATCTTAGTGTTGTTATCATTTGCATCTCTCGAATGACCAGTGATGTGGAACATTTTTTCATACATTTACTTAATGCTTTTACTTCTTTGTCTGAGAAGTTTCTGTTCATTTTTGATGCCCATTTTTGAATAGGGTCTTTATATTTGGAGGGGGGATGATTGTTTTGAGTTCTTTGTATATTCT
>NW_022900936.1:36469429-36469865 GCF_012274545.1 Fukomys damarensis
CAGAAGCTTTTTAATAAGATGAGATCCCAGTTGTTGATTCTTTCTGCTATTTCCCGTGCTACTGAAGATTTGTTCATAAAGTGTTTTCCTATGCTAATGTCTTCAAGAGTTCTGCCTACCTTATCTTCCAGCAAATTTAGTAACTCTTTTTTTAATATTGAGATTTTTAATCCACTTGGATTTTAGTTTAGTGCATGGTGAAAGATAAGGTTCTAGTTTTAATGTTTGGCAGGTTGAAATCCAGTTTTTCCAACAACATTTATTAAAGAGGCTATCTTTCCTCTAGTGAGGATGGTTGGCTCCTTTGTCAAAGATGAGGTAGCTGAGTACTTTTGGAGTTGTTTTTGTATCTTCCAATGTATTCCACTGATCCTCAGGTCTGTATCTTTTTTGCATGTATATTTTACAATTAAATTGTTGTTAGCTGCGCTCATCA
>NW_022900936.1:36470415-36485523 GCF_012274545.1 Fukomys damarensis
GGCTGCTGGCTTCTTGTTTTCTCTGTGCTCCTGTGGATGTGGGTAGTCTGCTTGGGCAGGGGTCTGACTCAGGTGGCCTGCAATTCTCATGTTTGGTCTCCTGTAAAATACACTGGAAAGTAGGTACAGAAATGTTGATGGAATCAAGGAGAAGAGAGACTGACAAGAGAGCTACCTTATGGGAAAAATGAAGAATAGATATAAAGTGTCAACTGTTGTCTTTCTAATTTGAATTTGATCAGCTACAATCTTCTTATATTTTACTTAATTCAGAAAAGAAGATCAACAACATTGAACTATAATCCATAGAGATTAGGTGGGAAAAGAAGAAAAAGAGGAGAGAGATGGAGGGAGAGAAAGAGGTGGATAAAGACAGAGAAGAGAGTGAACCAGTATAAACTGGATTAAGCTGTAATGACGAGTAAGAAACACTCTGAATCATACCAGTTTAAACAAGAAAGTTTTGTTGTTGTTAATACCAAATTTCCAGTGTAAATTGGAAAAGGTCTTTTCTCATAGCATCTGCATCTGTCACCCAGCCTGCAGCACCCAGAAAAAGGAGAAGGTAAATTATACTTCAGCTCATAAAGCCCTGTTCTCAGACTTCATTGGTCAAAGCAACTTCTGTGAGCATACCTAATCACAAGGGTGCACTTTCCTCATGTCCAGAAGTAGAACTGAAAATCTTTTTTTTTTTCTCATTGAGTTTATTGGTACATTTTAGGTATACAGTACAGTTACATTCATCACTGGGAACTTGGACCTTTACATGACAGGTCTTGGTTCTCATTTTTCCCCTTACCCTTGCCCTCCCTTCACCCCTCTTCCCTTCCCTATTTACAAACACTTTATTTCCATTTTTTCATTTTCTCATTTTTCTTTACCTTTTCCCTTATTACCTTTCCCCCACCCTTTCCACTTCCTCTACAGCTTTAGCCCTTTTCTTCCTATTTCACATTGTCAGTTATACCATTTGGATCTTATGAACAATTATAGTTTTTCACACCAGAAAAACTATTTGGTATTTACACATGTGACTTATTTATTACACTTAAGAATATATTCTCAATATGCATCCATTTTCCTATGAATGACTCTGCTTCTCATTCTTTATGGCTGAGTAGTATTCCATTTTATAGAAAAACCACATCTTATTTACCCAGTGTCCAACTGCTAGGCAAATGGGCTGTTTCCAAGTTTTAGCTATTACAAACTGTGCCACTATAAACATAGGTGTGAATATATCACTGTGATATGATTCTTTTAATTTTTTTGGAAAGATACCCAGTAGAGGGATGGGTGGGTCAAATGGAACCTCTAATCCTAGTTCTTTGAGGCATCTCCATATTGATTTCCATAGTGGTTGCACCAGTCTGCAAACTGAAAAATCTTAATGAAAATATAGTGCCTACACATTTATTGTCAAATAACAACATGAGATTAAATATATAATAAAAAAATAAATTTGAATAATTTTTTGTTGGATATAATGCCCTGTTCTGAAAACTAGGGTTGTATGTCTTCTAGAATAATTGTCTATGAGGAAAATTTATAACTGTTATTTTTTATTGTTCTGAAGTAAAAATATAAAAACAAAACTATATTGACTGCTAGAGAAGATAGATATTATATTATTAATCTATTTCAATAGGCAATTTTATAGAAAATATTCTTACTTTTTAAGTTAAAGTGAGTATATATAACATGAATATAAATGTATGTGTTTTAAGAGAGTTTGGTTTAAATGTACCAGTTATACAATTCTCTCTCTCTTTAAATACAAATAACAGTTTTGTCACCTCTTCAGCAAAGTATTATTTTTCAATGTTGCTATTATTTTATATGTAAATTTAATAATGCATTTTATATTGTTTAGGAACTTATTAGATATATATACTTTCAGATTTTAGTATGATGAAATTCACCTACAATATATTGTTTAGTTGGAGCTTTCAAAATTGAAAAAGAGATAAAGTAGAATTTGAAGGAATATATTTATAAATAAGGAAGAATAAATTTTCAGATAATTTATAGGATCAATTGGGTGTCAAGTTAGCCTATGGATCCCACTCTTTAACTCCTGGAATCTGATCTCAAGTTTAATCAAGAGGAAATAGTTGTATTCTAAAATTCATTGTATTTATTTTCGCATTCTACAATTTGGTAATATGAAGAATAGTTTTATAATTTTAACAAAAATAGATCAAATCCAGGTAAAGTTAAAAAAAATGTTTGAAAAAATATTAGTAAACAAACATTAAGAATTTTTAGGATCTGGCCTGGGATTTAGCTCAAGGGAACCCTACCTGCCTCATGTGTGCAAGGGCCTGAGTTTGATCCCCAGTTCCAAAAAAAAACCCCAAATTTTAGGATCAAGTATTTTAACTGATGCATTAGAGTATAAACTCCAAACTGAGCGATGACCATTTCTTGGTAGCCATATCAGTGTTTATTTCTGCAAAGTTTCAAAAAATTTGCTGTTTTTGTGAAAATCCCCTGAAAATCAATCTACATTTTTCTGTTCTCAAGAATATAATGTCACCTGGAGAAATTCCACTCAGATCATGAAAAAATTTGGATCTTTAATTTTTTGTGTACTGGACTATTAATGTTAACACATATTTCAAGGCTTCAAGTCCTCTAAATACTAAAGCAACACACTTTTTATTCTGTAGCCTGCCCTCCCTCTTTGCTGGCTGTAAGATTTTGGACTCCAGTCTTTTCTTCTGGGCATCTGGCATAAATCTTGGGAAGACATGGAGAAGGAGGGACAAATCCTGTGATCTGCATGAGAACGGCCTGACAGCTGCTACTTTAATCCCTTGACAATGCAAAAATTTCCTCAAGAAGGGAATCTCACTTAACATGCAAACAGGCAGACCCAATACGTTTGGTCTCTTTCCACTTTAGTGATATTAATTAGAATAAAATGCAAAGTATTTCTTTTTTTGTAAAACTGTTTAAGAGTATAGAAAAGAAATTATTTTAAGTCAACTTTTAGGTTTCATCGTGAGTTTGAAACTGCATTGTGTAATTACAGAAGTCAGAATTTGACATACTGATGATTTTTAAAATACCACATTGCCATAGTTTGCTAAATATCTTGAAGGATGCTTTCGTGAGATCCAAGAAGTAGGGGAGGGTCAGAAGAGAAAGGACATAGACGGACATAGATAATTTTTGTTTTGCAATTTGTGTTTTTATTGTTTTGCTCTTGGAGCATCCCATAGCTTTCACCAGATAAGGCCGACAGTCAGGGCATTAATCTGTGTCATCCTTGTGATTCTGGGCAGAAGCCCATTTACTAGAAACTTTCTGTGCTTTGCTTCCACACAGTTATAGCTGTTCGTACTTTCATGACATATTCCATGACTCCACGCTTCTTCAGTAATACATTCCAGCAAAACTTAAGTCATAAGAGATGCTACTAAATGGAAACTCACAGGGAGAAAGTCAGATACTGTTCCCCATTTGTTCTGGCATCCATTCCAAACCTGTGACAGAATTATTTCACTTCATGCTGTGGGCGGCGCTCCTTGGTGCACTGGTCATATTCCAAATGAGAGAGGAGCCTGTTCTGAAATCACTGTAATGGATCTATTGTTTTGTCTCTGTTGGCAAAAACCTGAAGGGATTGCCCATTTCTAGATCCTTTCCATTTCTAGCCTGAAAATGGAGTTGTAATTATGTCTCAGTTTAATGCATGACAGTAGAGAAAACTTTGGGACAATTAGAATCTCATTTGAATTGCTATCAAAAGGAATTTCTTTTTTTTTTTTAATTCTCTTGGCAGTCTCGTAGTAATCACATCTGACACACTATCACTGGCTATCCCTGGGCATTCTTCTAAGTGCCTTACAATTATGCATTTAGAGCACTAAGCACTCTGACATCTCAGATTTCCTCGATGGACTCTTTTTGTATTCACAGAAACACTCAGAATTTCTGCCATTTGCTTTTAGACTTTAGAGTACTATGAACTCCTCTACCAGATGTCTTGAGAAAACATCATGAAATAGAGAACATTATAGAGTTGCAGAAAATCCAGCTTTGCAATGAGGTGAACATTGACCAATAGGAAACAGGTCATGAACGGTCACAAAGATAAATTCACTCTCTATTCTCTTTTCTTTGGCTGTTCCTTATTCCAACTCTTCTAAGTGACTGCGTATTACATAGTGAATATGTCTTCCAAGAGGTCTGCTAAAAAATACTGGCCAGACTGATAAATATTAATCATACCACTTTACCTCTTTTGTTATTGTGGTGTCCTTTTTCTCTCATTCTTGCCTCCCTGGGCTGACATTCCAACTCTCCCCTTCCACAAAAAAGGGGGTCAGCTTCTTCAGTCTTGCCCCAGGTTCTGTTCTATAAGAATAGGAATGGCATTCCAATCTTCAGAAAAATTACATAAGTAAAGTGATTTTACCCATCACACAGATAAGAAAATTGAACTATACTCAGATTAACATGGCTAGTGAACAGCACATGGGCAACTTACACCTAGGGAACATGCTGTTAAACCTATACACTGTGATGGTCTGAATCAAGTAAACTTGGAGCTAAACTTCTATGTCATCATCTGTGACAGTCCAGTAGGTCAACTGCACTCATTTATGAACCACTTAAGGAATTAGTAAAGCATACCTCTAGTGCATCTGGGTAAGATGGAGTGATGACCTTGGGTCCCTGGCCAGTATCTTTCTGGTGCTGCTCCCCTGCTTTTCTTCCTGGTTGGCATGAATTATTCCATCACACTCTTTTTATTTCCCATGAAGTTTATTGGTACTTTTTAGGTATACAGTACAGTTACATTTATCATTGGGATCTTGTACCTTTACATGATGTATCTTGGTTCTTATTTTTTCCCCATTCCCCTGCCCTCCTTTCACTCCCTTCCACCCCAACTCTTTTGCCATTTTGCTCCTGCTTTGAAACCAAAGAACCATGGACAGAACCCTCTGAAACCCTAAGGCAAATTAAATATCTCCTTCAAATTGTGGGTGTTGGGTATTTTTTGTACCAGCAAAAAGAAAGCTCACTAACACAGTATCAGCTCTATAAGCACCAGGAATGACTGGGAGTATAAAAAGTAAGTAAAAACATTAGAGAAAATTGTCTTGGATTGTGGACAATACCATAGACATTGTCACAATTGACAATGCTATAACACCAATTATATTGCTGTCTAATTAAAATATTGTTGCCAGCATGTGCCTGATAATTCACTACTTCCACAGACAGTGAAACCTAAGTGCTTTTACACCATCAATGCTAGAATATTCTGAAAATACCAAAAAGGCATATGAATAAATACATTGTTGCTTACTGTATCCTTTGAGTAAACACTAGGGGAAATACTGAATATAAAATTTCTTTTGTATATTTCTCAAGGAATAAGCAAAAGATAAAATATACCTTTTTAAGACTGGGAATTTAACTCAGTGGTTCCACCGCTTGCCTTGCAAGCTCAAGAATCTGAGTTCAATTCTGGTACAAATACCTTTATATAATTGTAGTTAATAAATTGATCTATAATTTAGAAAAAAACATTTATTTATAATTTTTCTATTAATTTTCAAGTATATAACTTTTTTGGGGGGGTACCAGGGATCGAACTCGGCTCTTTGCACTTGCGAGGCAGGCCACCGAACCACTGAGCTAAACCCCCGGGCCCCAAGTATATAACTTTTTTAATCATTAAATTTTCCTTTTAAAAATCAAACAATATGATCCAAGGTTAATGTAGCAGTGGATGAGCAAACCTCAAAAAGCAACTGAATAAAATTCTGAAACAGGGAAAAAGATGCTTGACTTAGAAAGTATAAAATTAATATTTACATATTGTGGTTTATAACTTGAAATGTCAACATAGAAAAGTTAGGAAATCTGAGTATTTGTTCCTAATAACATTTTTTCACTTACACGCATAATAAATCTGACAATCCAACTCTTATTGCAGCATAGACTACATGATCTGTGTCAAGTGTATCTAAACCATTCCATTCATTCCACAAAGTCAATTATTGTGGGGAAGTCTCAAAATCAAGTGAACTTTTATGAGTTCAAACCGCAAACTCTGTGTTTCTCAGACCCACAGAGTGTTATTTATTGAATCTCCAATCCTCTATTCCTCACATTTAAATAATCAGATTTTAACAATTTTTCCTTTACAGCATTTTCTTAGCTTTGTTAATTTTTTCCCGTTCTCATACCTTCAAAACTGGGCACACTCTATTTTCTGGTTGTATTTCAGTCAATACAATCCTGGACATTTTAATCATTTTACTTCATCCAACAACTTTAGGGTGAATATTTCCATAAATTATAATGTAAATCTTATTCTGTTTCCTCAAATCACTATTTATTTCACATTCCCCTTGAAAGAAACACAACTTTGTGTGTGTTTGGTGTGTCTGTGTGTCTTTCGGTTGTTTGTGGGGCAAGAGTGAAGAGAAAGAGTGAGAGGTTATGGGAAATGGACTCATTAGATTACTGAGGTCTGTGACTGCGATAATTTTGTGTGAGGCAGATGACCCTTATACCCAGGAAAGGTGATGGTTCAGCATAAGTCTGAAAACAGCCTGTAGTAGAATTACTTCTCGTTAAAAGAGGTCTGGCTCCTTTCATCTATTCAGGCCTTCAACAACTGGATGATATGCACCAGCACTTTGAAGCGTAATCTCATTTACCCAAAGTGCACATATTTAATATGTATTTTATCCAGAATCGTAGTCCAGGTTGAAGTACAAATTTAACCATCACACGTCATGGCTGACATAACAACTGCTACAGTATTTTTCCCCAGGTGACAGTTACCCACAACTGTGCTCTTAATCTAAGTGACAAACTCATAGTATGTGCTGCAGGTATCTTAGACATAAATTGGGCTAATTTTGCACTGCATAATAATATGTACTAGGTTAAAATTGGTTGTTATTATCTTTGTCAATATGTTACATGCTCAGAAATCAATAGGAATCACAAACAAAAGTTGTATAGAATCACAGTTTTATTTCTTCAGCTCATTATCTCATTTTTAGACTCTTTTTGATAATTTGAAATATTCAGAAGTGCTGAAACTTAGAGTCTGACTGCTTGTGAATAAACCTTGGTTCCATCTATGAGAAGCTAGGTTATTAAACAAAGGACTTTCCTCTCTTCCTCAATAGACTCATCTATAAGATAATATTAATAAGACCTTTTTATAGGCATTTAAGATAATTATATAAGTTAATATTTGTAAAGTGCTTTAAAAAGCAAGTGGCTGTTGGTAAGTGCTACCTATATTTTTAAAATTAAAAATAAGTAAAATAATTGCCCTATCATAATCAGGGATATCTTAACCTACTGTAAAGTATTTTTAGAGAAGTCTGAAGTTAGAGTGACCAATTCAGCAAAAGAAAATTTTCAAATTCTCTTTAATTCATTTTTTCCTTATATCAAAACAATGAGTTTGAAAGGGTTTGGAGGAGATATTTTGATTATAGGGCTTGTTTATATAAGTAGGACAATGCTAGTGCTCTAGCGGAGGAATGAAGTTGTCTGTATCTCTAGAAAACGAATGAGCCAGGCTTTGGTTGTGCAGCCCTGTAATCCCAGCTCTCTGAAAACCAAGGCAGGAAGTCAGATTCTAGCCCGATCTCTCTGATTTAGTGATTTAGCAAGACCTTGTCTTTAAATCAATAAATAATTGGATGAATTAATAAATGCTGAGGGTGTAGCTCAGTGAGATGATACCAGTGCATAGAAAAATGAAAGGAAGGAAGGAAGGAAGGAAAGGTGAGCCAAGCATTGGGTACAGCCCTGCAATTCTCATAACGTGGAAGGTTCAAACAGGAGGACTGCCAGGTTGAGCCCAGCCTAGACTACAATAGCAAGTTCAAACCCAGCTCAAAAAAAAAAAAAGAGAGAGAGGGAAAGAAAGAAAGAAAGGGACAATAATTTAATCTTTTTTAATCTTTGGCAAGGGAACCAATTTCAGAACAGTGATTTCAGGGGCGATTAATTTAGATGCATTTAGCTATTAACCATTTTTTCTTTTTCAGTTTTCATCTAGAGGAGACATGATACCCTCAAAGAGAGAAGAGTTAAATCATATCTTTTGCTGTGTTTGATATGTGGGATACAGTATTGAATTATGATATCCAGACTCCATTTTACTAAACATGAAATGCCATCTAGGGTTCGGAATTTAGCTCAGTAGTTCTACCATCTGCCTTGCAAGCACAAGGACCCAAGTTTGATCCCTGGTACCAAAGAACAAAAAACACAAACAAACAAGCAAACAAATGCTATCTATGTGCTTTAAGACAGGTCATAAGTCAGGTTATGAAAAATCCTAATAAATCTAATAAGGAATTAATCCTATTAATCAATTCTAATATTTGAATTTTTCTGCCCTAAAGACTGAAAATTTGAGTTTTTTTTTAAAGAAAGTATTCAATATCAAATGTATTCCTTACTGCAGATAAATTAGATCTGCTGTTCTGAGTCTAAAGAAAAGTAGGCACTTATCAATCCCTTAGGCTTGGGTGGGCAATTTAACTAACCAGGGAGATTTGCCAGCTTCACTGCCATAGTTGCATTCAATATCTACTTGATGAGCAATAGCTGTTATTGATGTCCATTTCTAATTGCTGAATGGCTCTCCAGTTCTTGTACTGGAAGAACTTGGGTCACAGTGCCCCAGGAGAATTATAACCTTACAATAAAGAAGTTCAGCATTTTAAAATAAGAGTTATCTTCATTATGTTTATATAAGAGACTTGGGGTCTGAGTCCATACTAAATAGAGCATGCAAGTGTGTCTCCACAGAAACATGAAAAAAAGGTCATGAAAGCATTAATTTTACTTGAGGAACATCGTTATTTTTTTAACTATAGTGAATAAAAAAGATCCTACCACTTCATGCCCATTAAATATGAGAGACTGCTATAATCCCAGATGTTTCTAGCCAAGTCTTACATGTCCGTGAGATGAGAAAATAGCTCAGGTCATAGCTGGAAAGAAAGCTTCTACCTTTCACTTACTTTTGAGATAAATTTTAAATTTTGTTTGATAGTACTTATTTGTTGCAAATGCATTTTTACAGAATTGCTACCTAGTTTTTGAGGCATACAGATACTCAATATGCCCTTTACTATGGTTTGGATAATTGTTAAAGATTTGGATCCAGAATGACACCTCTGAGTAGTGAACCTTTTTTGGAAGGGCCTTAGTTATTGGGGCGTGTGCTCAAATTGGATTGTGAGACTCCTAGCCTCTTTCTTTCCTCTCTTTGCTTCAGAACTCATGAGGTGAGTCATTTTTCTCTACCACCTGTTCACCATCCTTGTACCTAGCATCCTGACTAGAAGTCAAAAGGTATGGGGCTACTGGTCATGCAATGGGACTTCCAAAACCAAGAGATGAATAAAAATATTTCTTTATAAATTGTCTTGGACATTTTGTTACAGTAATGGAAAACTAATGTACCCTTATTAATTTGTTTAATTTATGGTTAAGAAGGCCTTTTTCACCCTGATTATAGATTATTTACCCAAAATATTATAGCTACATAATTTCATATTTTGCTTTTAAATACATTATTTTGATGTAAATAAAGAAAATTTCCACACTTTTTCCTTTTTAAAGAAATTTTATCTCCACATTTATTTTAATATTATTGAATGATCGAATTTGTCTCTAATCATTTTAAATGATTGTATATAATGCATAAAGTTTTCACTACACTTGAGTTTAATTTAGTGTATGAATCTATTTCTGTATCATTTTATACTGATTCTTGTGACTTTGTACATATTCATTGTTGATAGAATAAGCTTTATAATTTTACTTTTTATTTTATTTTTAATCTATTGTCAGCTTATATATATTCTTGCAGATGCCTGTATGAGTCATTATTTTCTTATTAAAATACATTTCAGAATATTGGATATTGATGGCATAACACATAGATTAAATTGAGGGAGCTGAATAATTTCAATGTTCCTTTATTCAACAAGAAAATATATCTGTCCGTTCTTTTGTAATCTTCTTTCTCATTTTAGGTATCAGAGTTTTAGATACATGCTTTCATGCTTCTCTAAAATGTTTATTTATTTTTTATTTTTTTGGTACCAGGGATTGAACTCAGGTCCTCGTGCTTGTAAGGCAGGCCACCGAACCCCTGAGCTAAATCCCCAGCCCCTGTATTATTAATATGTGTCATTTTTCATAATATTAAACAGGAATAGACAAGAAAACTGACAGGCCTCTGAGCTGGACCCCAGCCCAAGCAGGCCCACTAGCCACACCCATAGGAGCATAGTAATAACAGGGAGCCAGCAGCCACCCAATTTAGATATAAAAAAGCTGATCTTACAAAAAACCCAAGATGCTTGCTGCACTTGCCACTGCTGTTTATCAGGCAGCCCCAGGCCCATCACCCACAGGACTCTAAACTTTTTCACCCTCTCGACCAGTGCCCTCTCCCCTACCTAAACCCCCATATCAACCTCATACAACCTCCTCTCAGTGCCAATGGCCTTTTTGCTCTTGGCCTGGCTGCACTCAGATGGCAATAAACTCATCACATGTTGCTTGAACTTTGCCTGCCTCCGTGGTCTCAGTTGTGCCTTGGTCTAACCTTACAAAAGCTTTAGACAAGGAAACTACTGAATTTCTATCTGAAATCTTTTTAATGAATTTGTAAATGACAAAAGCATACTCATAAATTTGTAAAACAATCATAAATATTTTTATTTTCTCTCCGTACGATGCCTGGAGAATATACACAAAAAGAATTCTCAGATAACTTATAAGGTTTCCAAATTCTCTCAACATTTAGAGGTACATAGATTTGTGAAAAAATGTATCCTAAGAATATGCAAATTCACTCTTCTTAGATGAAACTCTACTTATATTGATGTGAGTCTTATCCAGTCCCCTAAATGTATCTTATATGTCAAAATATATTGGAGTTTTAAAGTATCAATTTTTTTCTAGTTTAATGAAATATATTCACCATTTCTTCACTATTCCAATTACTTGGTATCCATTAATTGCACTGTGTCATGTACTCAGTTAATTAGATGGCCAGACCAATGGGAAATATACACGGTCCTGTTAAAAAAAACATATAAAACTAATACCTAGGGTAAAGCAAACAACTGATGTCCTCAATACAATTGAACTTCTCAACAGCAGATCAATCTCTCCTTCTCCTGAGGTTCAGCATAGAGCCCAGAAAAACTGTTTGTTAGGATAAAAACAAATTACTTGGAATAATTCATAGCCCAATAAACAGCTACAATAAAGCATATTTTCCCATATCAAGATTTTCAGTGGCAAAATCATAAATTCTTTTTTAAGTAAGAGATGTTTCTTTATATATTTTGTCTATCAAATTTAAATACTATACTATACTTTTATAATCAAGAAATAAATCAGATGCTAAGTGTGAGATCCAATCTCTCAGCATCTTATAAAGAATTTAAAGAAATAGCAAAATTTGCTATAGATTTCAGGGGGTTTAAAAGTTAAGTTCTTCAAAAACAGACATATTATTGTTTCATAATATCAACTGATAAATCCAACGCTTTTGCAGAAGTTTTTTTCAACTGACGAAATATTTCCTCAATGACAGTTGAACGGGCAAGAGTCTAGTAAAACAGTCTTCTATTACCACATGAGTGTCTACATTTTCACTATAACTTCATCCTAAGTGTTATTTACCTTAAAATAAGATTTTCAGAGAGTTTCAATAGATAATATAATTAACGTTGCTACCAAAGTATGGTAAATTTAATTTCAGTACCATCTATTCCGTCATCCAATCTGTGTTCGTCTACCTCATCAAAATCTGTTACATTTCCAAACCCATTAATGATTTCTTATTGACCCAAAAGATAAAGGAAATCTTCATACAGTTAGCTATCCATTATTTGCCAACTGCCTTATTATGACCTAATGTTTTCTTGAGAGGTATCAGTCATCTTGACTGACTGGTAGGAAAAAAAATGATGAATTTTCTTAAGGTATAGAACACTGTAAAGTTCAGGAAGTCAGATAAATAAAGGCATGCTTCCAATTGAAGGATTTGCTAATAAAGGCTACAACAAGGGTTTCATCTATACATATAGACAGATGCATAAAACCAGGCTTAAAAAGCAATAAAAATTTATGGCTATAAGGCTTGCCTATTGCTAAACACTTATTCAAAGGTACCTCATACTATAGTATAATACTTTATGCTTTCAGTCTTTTCAGAGGTGGGTTTTCCATAGAAGGCCTTTCTCCCTGGCCAATATGCAAAACTCCTATTTATCTTTTAAAATGTAAGTTTGATAAAGCCTCATTAATTTTTCTATTTCTTCTCCTTCCAGAATACCAGATATTCTCTTTAAGCCTCTTTTCATCTAATATCTACAGTACATAGAGGAAAGAGAGGAATACATTTAAAAATGTGGGTATAGTGAAAATAAGATTTTCATGATTAAGTTATAAAATTAATATTTAATGAGTTTCTACAGAAATAAACTCATAATGAGGAGTCAGTAATATTTGGTTATGAAAATTCTACATTAATAAGATTGCTGATATCATCATATCTAAAAATCATTTCTGCTACCATACCATTTTTTCCCATTAAGTTTATTGGTACATTTAAATCAAACAATACAGTTCCATTTATCATTGGGATTTTGTACATTTACATGATATGTCTTCATTCTTATTTTCCCCATACCCCTACCCTCCCTTCACTCCCTTCACCTTTCCCTATTTACAAAGACTTTGTACTGTACCATCATAGTTACTACAACTTTGAAATATAGTTTGAAATCAAGGACTGTGATGTCTCTGACTTTTATTTTCTTTGATTTGATTGCTTTGATTATTCCAATTTTTTGTAGCTCAAGAGAAATTTCAGGCTTTTTAAAATTTTATCTGTGAAGAATGTCATGAGGATTTTGATTTTGATAGGATTGCACTGAATTTGTAGAGGAAAGGAATACAGAACTCAGAGATCATTTCAAACATATCATCAACTAAATTTTAACAAGGGAATCCAGGAAGATAGGAAAAGTACAGTCATTTTAATATTTATGGTGCTGGTAAAATGAGAAAAGAAAGAAATTGAACTTTCATTTTTTATAAAACAATTCAAAACAGTTAAGATTATGCCTATAATTTCACCAACCTGGGAAGTTGGGAGAGTAGAATTGTAAGTTCAAGCCTGGCCTGGACAAATTAGCAAAGCCCTGGCTCAAATAATAAATACAAAAACATATAGATTTCAGTACAAAGGAGTGAAATCAATTCTCAGTACTGCAAAACTAACAGAACAGTTAAAATACCTAAATGTAGTACCTAAAACTGTAAAAATCCTAGAAGAGAATGCAGTAGGAAATCTTTTGTTCACTGGTATCGGAGATACAATTTTGGATTTTACACCAAAAACTCAGGCTAAAAAAAAAACATTGATAAATATATAACTAAAACCCTACCATATAGTAAAGGAATTAATCTCTGAAATGAAATGGCCATATATGGATCGGAAAAGAAAACAATTTGCACATTATATACTTAATAAGGTATAAATAACCAAACATAATGCAATGGCAATTGAAATTCCAACACTATACTTCACAGAACTAGAAAGAATCCAAAAATTCATTTGGAGTCATAAGAGACCTAGAATAGCAAAAGCCATACTAGGCAACAGACACGTGGTAGCGGGTGTAACAATTCCCAATCTGAAACTATACTACAAAGCTACTGTGATAAAAACAGTATGGGGGGTGTGCGACCTCCTGGACTGCGCAACAACAGACCTAGTAAGGAAGGTACACGTGGGCACCCTTGAAACACCCCCACGACCTCCCCCCCATTCTCAAACCTCCTGATTGGGCCAGTCCTTAGACCAAAGAAAGTCCTTAGACCCAAAGACCATGCAGAGGCATAGGTTCTCATGAAGGGTAGTTTTCTGAGCTCCCAACTTTGAACATCTTTAAAGAAAGGGCAGGGGAAACCTGTAATAAAACTGAGTGGAGTTCAACCCTGAGGGTAGGGAAACTCAAGTTAGGCCTTGTAGACTGTGTTCAGTCTCAGTCATGGGGAACTGCCATTGGCTAGCTGAGACCAGGGGATTCAGTTCTGAATATGGCTGTACATGTGGTATAATATGAGAACAGAGACAGTCTGAAAGAGGCCCTTCAAATTCTTTTTTTTATTTTTCTCTCTCTCTCTTTTTTTTTCCTCATTCCACCCTAAAATTTTTTTCTTTTTTCTGTCCTCTCTCACCAACTCAGTCTCTTGCTCCACCATATTGTCCCTCATCTCCCTTTTTATTCCAGCTCCTGCCCTAACTCAAACTTCTTCTTTTATTATTTTTTCTTTTTAGGAGGGGTTTCTCTTTATGTTCTTTTCTCCAGTCATTTTACCTCATTCATGGCTCTGTACCTTCAAGGGAAGGCAAGGGCCTGTTATTGTTAAGGGGATATATTCTTGTCCTTATTCCTCCACTCTCTCTATCCTCCCTGAAGCTAACAGCTTTGTAAAGATAGTAAGGTAATTCTACAACCTCTGGATTCACTTCAAACCTGTTCTAAATCTTTCACTTATCTAATTCTTTCATTCTAAGTCTAACCCCCCATCCTAAATGGTAAAGATGCAATACTGAAAACCATATTCACTGCAAACATACTATGGGCTGCTTCTTGAAATTAATTTAATTCACATGAGTTAAAGGTGATACATTAATGACTACCACAAGTGGTCAGTTGGCAAGCTGTGCCTGATCCTATTGGGCTGCTGAATGTATCAATTGGGATAAAGGGTTGTGATTGATTTAAAGAGTTGTTTTCTCTGATATTATGAAAATGAGGGTGTCTATGAGTCATTAGAAACTCAAAAGCTAAAATGCAACTATATTAGGAAGATTTAAGTAATACCCAGAAATTAAAGGACAACCCAACAAAAAAAATAAAAATGAGAAAACACTTAAGCAAAACACAAAAAGAGATTTCCAGTTCACCAATGGCAAATAGTAGGACAAATGAGGATGAAAAGTCTGATAGTGAACCAACAGGACTCCCTGGACCCATAGCACAGGAGGTAACAAAA